>NC_056524.1:202695335-202964603 GCF_019175285.1 Sceloporus undulatus | reverse complement strand
AATAGCATAATACATATAAAATACATAGCAATACAGGAAATGATTCAGTAAAACAGGCAACAAAAAGAACAACAAATAGTAAGCGACAATTATGCAATGCCTGGGAAGGCTTCTCTGAACAGGATGGTTTTCAACTCCGTTTTGAAGTTGGTTAAAGAAGTGATGGCTCTTGCTTGTGGGGGAAGAAGGTTCCAGGAGTGAGGGGCAGCAAGTGAAAAGGGGCGAATCCGGGATGGGGCAGAGGAAATCCTGGGCTGAAACCAGAACGGAGGGCCCTAGTGGGAAGGTGAGGAGAAAGAAGGTCTGATAAGTAAGGAGGGGCCAGTCCATGGAGGGCTTTAAATGTCAACAGCAGGAGCTTGTACTGAATACGGAAAGGGAGGGGGAGCCAGTGAAGGGATGCCAACACAGGAGAGATGTGGTCAGAGCAGTGGGTGGAAGTGATAATGCGTGCAGCTGAATGCTGGACAGAAATTAAAGGACGGAGGTGAGAAAGAGGAAGCCCAGCCAGGAGGATGTTACAGTAATCAAATCGTGAGATCACTAGGGCATGGACCAGGATCTTGGCAGTAGAGGCGGAGAGATATGGTCGGATTTTGGTAATATTGTACAAAAAGAATCTACAAGCCTTGGCTATGTTCTGGATCTGAGGGATACACGACAGAGAAGAATCAAAGATAAAACCAGGACTATAGGCTTGCTGGACTGGTTGAATAGAAATGTCATCAACAGAAACAGAAAATATCTAAGCTATTTTAGATTTTAATTTTTTGGGGAGGGTGGGATATTAGGAACCCTGGTGACGCTGTGGTTAAATGCCTGAACTGCAGCCACTCACTCACAAACCATAAGGTTGAGAGTTCAATACCAGCCAGGGGCTCAGGGTTGACTCAGCCGGGCATCCTTCCAAGATCATTAAAATCAGTACCCATCTTGTTGGGGGCAATGAGCTTATACTTTGTAAACTGCTTAGGGAGTGCTTAGTGTGGTATGATGCGGTATATAAATGAAGCTGCTGCTATCGCTATATTATTAGTAGTACTGTAGTAGTAATCGTTTTTGAATTTGTAAATCATTTGGTATCCCAATTTTTTGTTGGGGGGGAGTGGGATATAAATAAATGTAATAACAATAGTGATAAGGATAATAATGATGATGTTAATAATAGGTTATGGTGATAAGGATAATAATAATAACAATTATGATGATAATAATAATTGATGGTGCTAAGGATAATACTAATAATAATTTATGATATGATGATGATGATAATAATGATAATAATGGTAATAAATGTTTTGTATGTTTGCCATATTTTGGTGCTGGCCATGTGCCGTAATAAATTCATTCATTCATTCATAATGGTAATAAAGATAATAATTGATAATGATAATAATAATAGGTTATGATAATGAAAATAGAAACGATAATTATTATGATGATAAATGATTATTGATGATAGTAATAATTGATGATCATGATAAAATAATTGATGATGATAATGAAAGTAATAATGATAATGACGATAGTAAATGATGATTGATAATAATAATAAATAATAAATGATCATGATAATAATGATGATGATGATAATGAAAGTAATAATGATAATGATGCTAATGCTAATTGGTGATTGATAATAATAATAACAGATGATCGTGATAATTAGCTTACTTGCTAATTAGCTTACTTGCTGTTCACCGCTATGAGCTTTGGAATAGCAGTATATAAATAAAACAAATTATTAATTAATTATTATAATGATGATGATGATACTAATAACAATAATTTATGATGATAACAATAATAATAATGGTAGTAATAATATATTGTGCAGATAATAATAACAATATAAGGATAAAAATAATAATTCAATAATAATTATTCAATAATAATAATAATTCATGATAATAATAATAATAATAATAATAATAGATTATGTGGTAATGGAAATAACAATGATAATGATGATGATAGCAATCATTGATTATGGTGATCATGGTAATAATGATGATGGTGATGATGCCTTCCCGCCTGACAGCCCTTCCAGGCATAGGGCTAGTGGCTGAGGCAGGGCATCTCCTCCTCCTCTTGTGCTCCCAGCCAGGGCTTCCCTTCCAAAGAGCCAGGAGGGCTGGGCAATGGGCATCCCTCCCTCCCGCGGCCCAGCTTACCAGCTCCAGGGACTCTTCTTTCCTCCCTCCGCTCTCTCTGTCTTGCCGCTCGCCCTCCTTCCTTCCTTCCTTCCTTCCTTCCCTGGGGCACCTTGGTTGGGACCGGACGCGTTCGCCCTCCCCTTCCGCCCTGCCTTCACCCGCGCCCTGCCTCAAGAGCCTGGCAGATTGCACCAGGAAATGCCTCCCCCTCTATCAACCCATCTTGAGACCGCCTCAACTGCTATGGCATTCTGGGAAATGTAGCATTTGTGAGGCATTTATCGCCTTCTCTGTCAGAGAGAGAGGCTCTGGTGCCACAATAAACTACACTTCCCAGGATCCCACAGCACTGAGCCAGGGCAGCTTTTGCAGTGGAATAGAATAGAATAGAAGTGTTTATTGATTAGCCCTCCTCAGGCCATTTCGAAGTAACACAATAAAACACGCTATAAAACCCTCTGCGGTGTGTTTTGGATCTTTACTCCAAAAGGGTAGAAGGTCGGAATAATGGAGGACGCGTCCTGGGAAAGTGGATGATGGTTTGTTCAACTGGCTTTTGAGGATTTGATTATTCATAGATTTGATTAATATGTTCTCTCTAGGAATATCTAGGTCCTCCAGCACAACTCTATGGTCAACTTTAACCAAACATCACACTGTCGGACCTAGAGATTCCTAGAGAGAACGTTTCACTAGGCATTTGTAGCTCCTCCAGAACAACTCTATGGTCAATGTCTGTTGGACATTGACCATAGAGTTGCACTGGAGGACCTAGAGATTCCTAGAGAGGTGTCCTCTCAGGTAAAAACAGTGTCTTTGTTATCAAGGTTTTTCCATATTCACGGGGGTCTTGTGGCCCCAACCCCAGCGAATGTGGAGGGACGGCTGTACACTCTTATAGTGCTGCTATTTCACTTTAACTTCTCTGGCTGCTTCGTGTTGGATTCTGGGATTTGCAGTTGAGGGAAAGGCATTTCCAATCCTCAGCCAGAGAGCTCTTAGGCCTCACTGGACTACAAGCCCCAGAATGCAACAGAAGGAAGCAGCCAGAGCAGTAAAAGTGGAGTAGCAGCACTGGTAATAATAGTTTGGATCAGTGGCCCCACATTGTGCTCTGTGAAGGATTTTGGACTTCAGCTCCCAGAATCCCAAAATGTTGGCTGACATGGCTGAGGCTTCTGGGAGATGGAGTCCACAGCAATCTCTGAAAGAGAGAGCGGAACCCTGTGTTGCGGGTGGCGTTTCCGAGGGGGAATGTTTTCGGGTTTGCGCAACCCGGAAGTCCAGCCGTGACAGCAGCAGCTGCGGCGGCGAAGTTGAGTTGGGCGCCTGTGGCTGCGAGGGGAGAAGGTTGTGCGTCGGCCTTTGTCTTCCCCCGCTCCTTCAGCCGCTCTCTTGCCTTTCCTTCTCCTCCGCCTCCAGCGCCAGCATGTCCTCCGACTTCGAGGGCTACGAGCAGGACTTCTCGGTCCTCACCGCGGAGGTCACCAACCGCATCGGGAAGGTGCCCAAGCTGCTCGGGGGTGAGTGAGCTCCCAACTCCCAAACCAACATCCACTTCGAGACCGCTTTAACTGCAGCCCTGGCTCAGTGCTAGGGAATTATAGGAGCCGTAGTGTTTGTGAGACACTTAGAGCCTTCTCTCTCAGAGAGAGAGCGCTAGAGCCACAACAAACTACAAGTCCCAGGATTCCCTAGCACTGAGCCAGGGCTGCAGTTAAAGCGGTCTCAAACTGGGTTATTTCTGCTGCGTGGTTTTGGACCCAAGTTAAGAGGAGCAGCTAACACCCCAGAAGACAGGGTCAAAGTTCAGAATGACCTTAATAGATTAAAGCTAACAGCATGAATTTCAACGCAGAGAATGTAATGCACTGCACTTAGGTAGAAAAAGTGAAATGCATAGATAGAGGATCTATACCTAAGGAGACCCTGCGCTATGAAGGCTCAACTTCTCTATATGTTTCATCATGGGCCTTATTGCATTACACTCTTAAAACGCTGCTCTGATGCCTCCTCTTGCATTTTGGGGTTTGTAGTTCAGTGAGGCTTAAGAGCCCTCTGGATGGACATTCTAAACGCCCCACCCTAAACTACAACTCCCAGAATGCAACATGAAGTAGCCACAGTGTGTTTGCCATTGCCGTTCTCTGAGGCTGAGAGAGTGTGACCTGCTCAAGGTCCCCCAGTGGGTTTCCATAGACAAGCCACGATCAACCAGTCAATCAGTCTTTGATTCTGACCCAACAAAAGCTGGGATTCAAACCCTGATCTCCAAAGTTGTAGTCCATCCAACACACAAACTACTACGCCATGCTGGTTCTCTAACTTAAGTTAAACAAGTGTGTTGTGATTGTTGCTTGCCTTCGTGTCATTCCTGACTTATGGAGAACCTAATGCAAACCTATCATGGGGCTTTCCTGGCAAGGTTTGTTCAGAGGAGGTTTGCCTTTGTCTGCCCCTGAGGCTGAGAGAGAGTGACTTGCCCAAGGCCACACAGTGCGTTTCAGGTGCTTCATTGTTGTGTGCCTTCAAATCATTTCCTGCTTATGGCGATCGTAAGGCAAACCTATCCTAGGGTTTTCTTGACAAGTTTTTTTCAGGGGGCTTGCCTTTGCCACCCTCTGAAGCTGAGAGCGTGTGACTTGCCCAAGGTCACTCAGTGGGTTTCCATGACAGAACTGGGACTTGCACTCTGGTCTCCCAGCATCCAGACCTTTACATAACAGTAACCCTCACCAGACTATAAATCCCAGGATTTTGTAGGACAGAGTCATGGCAATTATAGCTGCTCTGATAGCCTTTAGGGCTGAAGGGCAGGATATAAATACCATAAATAGATAAATAAATAAATAAAATATAGCAAAACCAAACTGTTTTATTTATGTAGTGTGGATGCACCCCTGTTTCTTTGACTGATGTTTAGTCCACCTGCTTTGACAGGATCTTCTTTTCTACTCTCTACAGGTGGCTCCTTTAAGCACCTAAGAAAAACTTCCAGGGATCAGACATAAGTCTTGTCCAAACCTCTGTTCTGTGGCCAAAGAAAAGAATCCTTCAAGAATCCCATAAGCAGGACAAGAGGGCAGGAGCTCTGCTCCCCATCTCCCAGGCCTTAAAGCGTTTTGGTGGTTGAGTCTCAGTTTTGGAGTCCACTCATTCATTTTGCCATGTGAATGACTTGAAAGAACATTCGTCTTCAAATGTGAAATGAAGGTTTTAGTTGAATGTTGAGTGTGCCAACATGAAAGCAAAAGTCTCAGTCATCTTATGCATGCCTGCATGGAAAATCCTGCTGAACTCAGCTGGACCTACTCCCAAATTAGTGTGCAAAAGGTCCAAAACCCACTGCAGAAATAATCCAGTTTGAGACTTCTTTAACTGCCCTGGCTCAGTGCTAGGGAATCCTGGGAATTGTAGTGTATTGTGGCACCAGAGCTCTCTGACAGATAAGGTTAAATGTCTCACAAAATTACCCAGAATTCCTGACCCAGGGCAGTTAAAGATGTCTCAAATTGGATTATTTTTGCAGTATGTTTTGGACCTAAGAAACACAATTACTTCTGAGCAATGGCTTATCTGCATAGGATAGTTGCTGATTTCCAGCCTCTAGCTTCTTAAAAGCGCATAGAGACTTAAGATAGCCTATCTTCATTCATTATGAGGCTTTGCTTTATTGTTTGCTTGTTCCTCCCTTTTTTTCCTGTCCAGGTTTAAAAGCCCGTCTTGCACCTGTGTAAGTCTACTCTCCAAAAGTATGAACACTCTTATAAGGGTCCTCACATACATGCTGCCCATGTACCCACAAACAAATTTTCCTCTGCCATGTACTTCAAACAATACAACACACAAACCAAATTTTAAATTGCTTGTGAAAACTCCACTTCTCCCAAAGTAAGGTTAAGTACATCTGTGGCAGGAGAAATTGACTTTGATCTATTCTTTCATTATTAGATGAGAAGAGGCAAATGGTTTCAAATGTGGAGAAGCAGCTGGAAGAAGCAAGAGAGCTGGTAAGCTGTGGTTTCTCAGTTGCTGTTGAACTTCACAGATGGAAATGCGTTAACTGGAGACATACTACTACATATAATCAACTGGGAGACCATTTTGGCTGTTCATTGTCTATATTTGAGATTGATTATTACTTTAGTTTATTTATACGCTGCCTTTCTCCTGGCATGGGATCCAAGTCAACTTGCAATAAGACTGAAACAAGATACAAGCTAAACATCTGATAATAAAAAACTTAAAATATAATTAAACAAGTTTTCATGTTGGAACACCATTAAAATTTTAAAACTAAAATAATTCAAACTCTAACAGTAAAATTAAAAATACAGAACACACACCTCATAAAAAGGACTCTCTGCAATCAATTAGTCATTAAATGCCTGTTTGAATAAAAAGGCATTTGCCTGCTAGTGGAAGGAGAACAGAGGGATGTTCCACAGCCTGGAAGCAGCCATTGAGAAGACGTTCTCCGGTGTCCTCACCATTGAAATGAGCTGGTAGCAAGTGAAGCTGTTTACATAAGGGAGTTACTGTATATACTCATGTATAAGTCTAGAAATTTGAGTAAAAAAATTGACCCAAAAAAACTGGGCTGACTTATCCACAGGTGAATGCAAGTGCTGTACCTTAACTCAAAATAGGAATCATCTTCTGCTCTGAGTAGTGTGGCAAAAGATAAGAGCCTAGTCCATCCCAGGAGAACCTCAAAGAAGCACCAACCCTCTCTATTCCCTCCACTGTGGTGCTGTTTCTGGTGCTTTTGAATGCTTGGACAGGAAAATAGCATTCTTTGGTACATTTTCCTTTTTTTCATTCTTTACATCCTTTGTTTCATGCCCCTAGGTTTTATCCTTCACTTATACATGGGTCATATCAAAAGTCATAATTTTGGCCCCAAAACCTGCTCTTGACTTACATATGAGGTTGACTTATAGTCAAGTATATACAGTATATGTTCACTGTCACTAGCTCTGTCCACTTTGTAGATGCAGCATATTGGACTTGCTGAAGTTTCCTGTAGATCATGTTAAAGAAGTCTAAATCATTGGTTTACCCTTGTGAGCCCCATTACACATACATGTGGACATTGTGGGGTCCCTGCTCAACATTCATAATATATGAGTAAGAATATTTTGTTTGTTTAGTGTGCATATTTTCATTCACATATTTATGTATAGTAATACTCAAATATTTTTATAAGGAAATAGCTCTCCTGCTCCTCCTTCTCCTCCTTCCTCAAGCAGAGTCTCCAAGTGCCCTCTTTCCTTTCTCTTCACTTCCAAGACAGAAAAAGTTTTTGGAGGAAGAGGGAGGGATGGAGGATCAGGGCTACAAGTCTCAACAAATTTTGTGTCCTCCCCACGCCCCGGCACTCTTGCCCCACATTTGAGAACCACTGGGCTAAGTGGAATGTAATTAAGGCATATGTCACCATTGGCAGATCTGTTATGTTTAAACAACAGGCAGTGCTGATATCCTAGCTTTATTCTGGGTAAGAAGAATGTGAAGGAATCTCTTGAAAGAGAGTGGCCAAATGGGAGAGACAATAGAAATAGGATGGTGGAGATATTGAGAAGAGATAAAGGGAATAGATTGCTAAAAACCGAGATCAGAGATTTTTCTTTGCATTCTGTAGTGCATGTTCTTTTTGTGCCCCCTAGATATCCTCCCCAGATGTTTAGGGTAGCAATTCACATAAATTTTGCCAGTTGGACATACTGATGGAGGCCAGTGGAAGCTCTCTCTCTCTCTCTCTCTCTCTCTCTCTCTCTCTCTCTCTATATATATATATATATATATATATCTTCTCCTGGAACTTAAAGTATGGTATCTTACAAAAGTTAAAAGACATACAGTAATCTATCTATCTATCTATCTATCTATCTATCTATCTATCTATCTATCTATCTCCCATAGGAGAATAGTAGAAAAGTTTAAAAAGTATAATTAAACTGTCAATAAAATTAAAAGCTGATAAAAGTATGACCATTAAAAAGAAAGCAAGAAAAACATGCAGTATAGCAGATTCTGTAAAGCCTTTGCCCTGAGCAGTCAGCCCTCGAAGGCTGGAGGTTGCCAGTCCAACCTCTCCAGGAAGGGAGGTCCACAGCCCGAGAGTAGCTACTGAGAAGGCCCCCTTCCATGTTCCCAGCAGATATACCTGTGAAGTGGTGGGATAGAGAGAAGGGC
The DNA here is from genome assembly GCF_019175285.1 of Sceloporus undulatus. Taxonomy (NCBI): domain Eukaryota; kingdom Metazoa; phylum Chordata; class Lepidosauria; order Squamata; family Phrynosomatidae; genus Sceloporus; species Sceloporus undulatus. Next base: position 202,956,249 of record NC_056524.1, on the reverse strand, counting down.
CTCTTTGCTTCTTTTAGCCATAGTGAAACTCTGCTTTGTTTTAGCCAGACATTCACCACTCCGTCTACCCACTTAGACAGCTCCCCAGCTTTTTTTAGTATGCCAGGAAGGGAAGGGGTCTAACAAACTCTTTCCTTTTTGCTCTTACTTTTCCAAGAATCTTCTCCATATCTTTTGGCTGTACAAACAGAAAAGAATCCTTTATTAATGGACAAGTAGAGGCCAAAGTAACATTCTCCAGATCTGAAAATTGTTATAGCATTCAAGTCAGAGCTACCCCAGGGTATTTTATCTGCAAAATGCTAGACAAGTTATTCACAGTGTTATGGGATCTCTTATTTTGGACCAGCATGTAAAAGAATCATGATCTCTGGCCTGAGTTGCAGTCTAAAACATCTGAAGAGCACTAGGTTGAGAAAGTTTCTCTGATACTGCACCAGGTTAGGCCACATAAGTATGATAGCAACCTGTTAGACAATTTCTCAAGAGGAGTTGGAAAAGAAATAATGCAAACCATCACGTGTGGGAGTAATGTGGAAGCTTTTGTGATGATTTTTGGGCAAGAAATGATCTGACAATTCCAGGTGGCTATCTGATTGATTTGTGACCTGTGTGGTTTAGAAAGGTGGTGGTTCTGGGCTGGCTGGAGATGGGGGTGATGCAACCTATCATGTATGTAAGTGGTATGAAAGCAAAAAGAGAAAAAAAATACCTGAAAAAATTGAATTGGAGGTGGCAGTCTGGAAGCTTTGGCATTCATACCAGGGGATTTTAGTGTCCATGAAGTGGGCACATCTCCCTTTCTTTCTTCAATTCAACTGATGCTTCTTTTCTTTTCCTTTTTCTTCCTGGATCTTTATATCTCTCAGGCAGAAAAAAACAAAAGAAAAGTAGCATCAATTGAAATGAAGAAAGAAAGGGAGATTTTTTTTCAGGCATTTTTTTTCTCCTTTTGCTTTCATACAACTCACATACATGATAGGTTGCATCATCCTTTTTAATCTTTCTTAGTTGGGTTGAAGTCTGTGGTAGAGGACAAAAGGCACTCATTCTTTCAGTTGTTATGACACAATGATACAGGTGAGCTGTATAGCATGATTGGCTGGTTGCAGCAACTGGAGAAATTGCCACATGCTAACCCCCTCTTTCTAGGGGAAAGAGATGGAATATATCCCTAATAATAAATAATAATAAATTTTTTATTTCTATCCCGCTTTTTGCCAGGCAATGAAAGCGGCGTACAACAGGTTAAAATACATCCATATATTCATAATACCCCCCTTAAAACAAGATTAAACAATGTAAGATTAAAAACTACACATTAAAACCGTTTAAGCTAAATAAAAATCATCATGGGCAGAGTTTACTGAATGGGAAGTCTTATCCCTGCATCCCACATCTACTTTTGACATGCTTGGGAAGGCCTTAGATTCACTGTTATAGGAAAAAAATTACAGACAATGAATGTTCAGGGCCTGCAAGTGAACATATGTGAGATCTCAGGAATTATTTAACTTTCCCATTGTACAGGCTGAGCTAGAACAACTGATTGTAGCTGCTTGGGAAATATAACCTCCTTCTCTGCATGCATTGCGTCTGTGAATTCTCATCCAGCCGAGCTGTTCAGGTGGTGAGGAACCTTACGCAGGTACCTGCTCCCCGGAACCTATTATTAGAATATACTATAGCTCACTGTGATGTTTTAAATGATCACTTCGCAGATAAAATCTCTCTGATATGAGCCGACTTGGATGCCGGTATTATTGCAGATGCTATGGATGAGGTGTCCAGTGACTCCAAGAATAAGATCATACTGGAGTTTGAGTTTGTTAGTACTGAGGACATGGACAAAGCTTCTTGGAAGTATGAAGAAGACAACTTGCCCTCTCGACCCCTGCCCTTCATGGCTGGTCGTCCAAGGAGGAGATACACTTAGGACTCACCTAACATGCATAGTAGATGCATCTCTTAAGGAAGGCTATTTTCCATCCTGCCTAAAAGAAGCAGTAGTGCGGCCACTTCTGAAAAAGCCATCCCTAGATCCCTTGGACATGAATAATTATAGACTGGTCCCTCACCTACCATTTTTAAGCAAGGTGATTGAGAGGGCTGTTGCTCTTCAACTCCAAACAGTCTTGGATGAAACAGATTATCTAGACACATTTCAAACAGTCTTCAGGACAGGATACAGAGTGGAGACTGCTATGGTTGCCTTAGTGGATGATCTCCGCCTGAATATTGACAGGGGAAGTGTGATCCTCTTGGACCTCTCAGTGACTTTCGATATCATCAACCATGGTATCCTTCTGGAACACCTTAGAGAATTGGGGATCGAGGTTGCTGCATTGCAGGTTCTGGTCCTATCTCTCAGGTGGATTCCAGATGGTGATGCTTGGGGACAGTTGCTATTCCAAAAGGGAGCTTAAATTCATCATCCCTCAGGGCACTATCCTGTCCCCAATGCTATTTAACATCTACGTGAAACCACTGGGAGAGATAATCTGGAGGCATGGGGGGGGGTGCTATCAGTACGCTGATGACACCCAGATATATCTCTCCATGCTCCAAACCATAGCATCAACTAAGGAAGGCATCTCCCCTCTGAATGAATGTCTTTAGGCGGTAATGGGCTGGATGAGGAAAAACAGACTGAAACTGAATCCAGATAAGACAGAGGTGCTCGCTGTTAGAGGCCCTAACCCAGATATGGAGGTTTGTCACTACATGCACTTCAGCACTTTCTGACCCCATTCTCATGGGGGTGCCGAACATTCATCTATTCCCCTCACCACAGGCTAGTCCCATTGCAAAATTGGATCTGTCAATACATCTTCATGCACAAAGAATAGTTTCCTATGTCTTTGTGCACTAATAACCATTGCTAAAATTGGACCTGCAACTTCATTTCCATACACAAAGGATTTGTAATTTGTACTGACATCCTCACATACCAATGGCATATATATGTCTGTATCTGGCTTCCACTCCACCAAATGCATCTGAGGAAGTAGACTGACGTCTATGAATGCTGCCAATTTATTTCTTTCCGTTAGTCTCAAAGGTACTACAAGATCTCTCTACATACTGATTCTACAGACTAACATGGCTATATCTTTGAATTCTACCACTTTGTAAGCAGCACTTCTTTTCCCACCCAATATACCCAGTTCCATGTCATTAGAGAGTGGGGGGATAAACTAGAATGCATCCAGCTATTTTACTACAGCTAGACAAGCTGCAAGAACCCCCAAAGGCCTCATCAGATACTTTTCGCTGTACATGATACTTCTTATCAATGTGTGATTTTTTTTTAGTCATCCACCTATTAGAATAATGGAAGTGATCTTATAACAAATCAGTACAGTACTGTATATTATTTTATTTTTTTTTATTTATAAAGTTCCTTTCCCTACAAAATATTTCTAGGATGGCTTGTAATATAACACACCCACACATGCACCACTAATGGAAGAGAATGCCATTACCATTGCCTTCCCCCGAAGCTGAGACTATGTGACTTGCCCAAGGTCACCCAGTTCGGTTTCATGGCCAAGCTAGAGTTGAACCCTGGTCTGCAGAGTCAGTTCAGTGCTCAAATTACTGTTACTGAACTACAGTTGCCAGGTTTCTTCACCATTGGCTCTTTTGGCTAGAGCTAAGCAGTTAGCTTATTACTGAATCCAACAATATTTGGAGGACCACGTGGTTCCCAAACCCTATTGTAAAGAAATATAGCCAAGCCCTACAGTTGTCCCTCCACATTCACTGGGGTTAGAGGTTAAGGACCCCTGTGAATGTGGAAAACCCGCAAATAAAAAAAAAAAATTTTACTTACGAGGATACTTGTCGTGGAATTTGCAGGTCCTCCAGTGCAACTCTGTGGTCAATATCTGCCTGACGTTGATCATAGAATCATGCTAGAGGACCTACAAATGCCTAGAGAAGTGTTTTCTCTAGAAACTTCTAGGTTCTCCTGCACAATTCTATGGTCAGCATCTGACAGAATTGCGTTGGGGGACCTAGAGAGTCCTAGAGAGAACATATTAATCAAAACCTCAAATAATCAAATCCGCAGAAGTCAAAGCTGCAAATGTGGAGGGCCAACTGTAATCTGTATGTTCATTGGTAACAGACAGTAAAACCAAGCCAGCTTGGTATAGTGGTTTGAGCATTGGACTAGCACTCTGGAGACCAGAAGCTCAGCCATGGAAAGCCACAGGGTGACCTTGGGCAAGTAACACTCTCTCTAAAGACAGTACCCCTCTGAACAAATCTTGCCATGAAACCCCATGATATATTTGCAAACAGACTGTATGCAGTGATCAAAGAGCTCTGCTATATTCTGCTCTTGGAAGTCTGGACCTTTGCTTCATGCCTGTTTTTTGAACCTGAATGGAATGACAAAACAATCATGGCTGAGATCTAATTGAACACTAGCATATTGAAAAGTCCTTCTGGGATAGTAAAGTTAGATCACTGTTGCTTTCTGTTTATGTAGTGCTTGCCATGGATAAAGGAATTTCCATTTGTGTAATGAGGTCCCAGATAACTCACTGCTGTGTGGCAAAAAGCAGCCCCCCCTGCAAAACAAACCCCTCAAACAAACAAACAAAACCCTGGTGTTGCTGCAATCTGTTGTGTGAACTGTTTGATACAACTGAAATCCTGATCATTGTGTAGATAATGTTGTAAACTACAGGTTTGGCAACTGTGCAGAAGACAATAAACAGTAGACTTCTCCCGAACCACCATAGCAGACTTTATCTGAGGTTTCTCTTCCTTTTCAGCTTCATCTATAAAGTTATTTTATTGTTATCTTTTTGAGATGTCATTGGCTATTATTTTTTTAAAAGCTTTCCCAGAATAAATGGGACTTAATGCTTGCTGATTCTGTATCTCAAGTTTCATGCTGAATTGCAGAGGCGTATAAGGGTAAAACTGAAAGGGCATGAGAAGTGTTTAAAGTCTGATTGCAACTGGGAACCTTATCTCTGAGAGCAATAAATTAACAACAATCAATTCAACAGCAGTGCAGTTTGGAACAGGAACGAGAGCTATGGCTCTAATTCACATGATCTCCCATGTTTTCAAATAGAAAAATGGGTCAGAGTTATTAAATAGGAAAAACGAGTGATGTATCCTTCAGTTGTTGAGCTCCACAAGGGAATGTTTGTCCATCATATTCCTCTTGTGGATTCATTAAAGCAGTCCACATTAAATACTCTGACCTTTGACAAATCATTTAATCTGTTCTTTAGCTTCTTTGATCAACATGTAAGGATGACAATTTCATACCTCGCATAAGTGATAAAGGTAAATTATTCATTCCAAAAGGCATTGATAACTAAATAGTTATAGGACAGGCTCTCCTTCAGCCAGAGCCCTTTAAGAAAAAAGAACTCTCGTTAATGTAATACAAAAAAATGACACTGTCTCTTTGTGCTAACAAATCACTCACATCTACTTCTGTCTGCAAAATAGTCCTCCGTTTTTAAATGTTAGAATGAGCAGAAGTTAAGCTAACAGCTCATTATTTTTCCTCCTCCTTGTGTCATAATATGAACAAAATTGGCTGACTTTTCTCTAAGATTAAAAAGAATATCCTGTTTTAACATTTCCTTCCTAATGATGATCTTCATTTAATGCACTTCGTTTTTCGTTCATGCTGTTGTTTTCAGATCTTGCTGCTAACGCTTCTAGACAGGTGCTTAATGCAATTAGTGACTTTAAGCAATTACCTAACATGTTGGTGATTAATGTCAAGGCCTGCATATAAAAATCAATTTTAACAAAACTGGCTAAGAAACACAACTCATTAAAAGGGTCTCTAGAACAGGCTGCACTAAAAATCAAACCTGAAACATTGCCACCCAAAGCCTGTGCCTCTTACACACATGAGATAGGCAGGGTTGGATTTTGATGTGGACTTAGGCAGCATTACGCTTCAGGGGCTAAGATCAGAAAAGACAATTATATGCAGTGGTTCTCAGACTTTTTACCCTTGCCCCCCTTTACATATACATGTGGACATCATGCCCCCCTTGGGGTAGCATATGAATAAAAATATTTTGTTTATTTAGTATGCATACTTTCATTCACACATTCATGTATATTCATATTTTAACATTTTATAAGAAAATATCATCGTTCAAATTAGAACAGTTTTATTTAAGTAAATTCAATATTTAACTTAATGCATGTGTAAATTTTACACATAAAAATGTTTGGGGAGAGAAGGAGGAGGGATTAGGGCCTTCACGTCTCATACCCTCCTTGAGCAACTCTTGTACCCCCCTGGGGATCCCTCCCAACCATTTGAGAACCACTAATTTATAGCATTGTGCTGCAATTGCATACAGCCAGATTGTTAAGCACTTGTCTTTAATTGCTTTAGAGCATTTGCTATTTCTGGAAGAATGGTAGATATGAGGGTCAATAATTATACATGCATATTTTTTTATTAATGTCCATTCTCCTCCTAGGTCTTCTTTTCATATTTAGTATGTGTGGGGTCTTGCTGTTGATGCTTTGTGCTTCAAGTTTCCAACTTATCGCGATCCTAAAGTGTACCTATCATGGGGTTTTCTTGACAAGATTTCATAGAATCATAAAGTTGGAAAAGAGCACAAGGGCCATCCAGTGCAGGAACTCACAATCAAAGCACCCATGACAGATGTCCATGTCTTCATACCATATCTCATATTAACAGTTGATTGCTGGGATACCAGTGTCTCCCATATAAGACAGTATGCAGCAAATAGCGGACCTCTTTGACACTATCAAGTACCCTAGAGCAGTGGTGGTCCCTGGAGTAGCATTGTTCTGTAAACCATTGGCTGCTGGTCCTTTGAAAGAAAAAAAGGTGTTGTGACCAGTGAGCACACATATGGGAATGATTTCTGGCATGCGTGTGTGAAGAAGGAATTACTAATCCCCTGCACTACCCTAGAGCAATAATAGCTATGTCAGTGATGGCGAATCTTTTAGAGACCGAGTGCCCAAACTGCAATCCAAAACCCACTTTTTTTATTGCAAAGTGCCTCGTCCCTCTAGCTTTCTAGTAATTAACTCTGTGCTGGGGCAACATCATGTGTGCCTACAGAGAGGGCTCTGAGTGCCACCTCTGGCACGCGTGCCATAGGTTTGCCACTACTGAGCTATGTCATCTAACTGCTGACTTGCAGTGTACTTCCTGCCTCTAAGCATTTTTCTTCCAGTTGATGAACAGTGAAGCAGGAAGGGACGAGGGTTTCAAATAAGTTTGCAAGGATGCTTAAGAAATTATACTGCTACTAGACCGACAGTTGCAAAATATTTACAAGAAAAAAATGACTGATGTGTTTTCAAAAATGCTCTGTTGTATTCATATATCTCAGGACTGAATAATTTTTCACATAGCCTAGGATATAGAATACAATTTGTGGATCCCTCACCATCTTTAGGGGTGATGAGAACTGCAGTCTGGAACAGCCCTCTGTTCCAAGTTACACAGCACACAACCTCTATTATACATGTGGTTTAAAAAGGGCTGGCAGATGCTGACAATGCCAGTCCATTTTGATCAAGTCCATTTTACTTGAAAAGGTTAAGTAAGTGCATGTCAAAGATACTTTTTAAACCACATGTATAATAGAGGTTGTGTGCTGTAGTGTTGGGGCAGGATACTGGGAGATCAAGATTTGAATCCCTACTCAGCCATGGAAGCCCACTGAATGACCTTGGGCAAATCAATCTCAGCCTCAGAAGAAGGCAAAGGTAAATCTTTGAATAAATCTTGCCAAGAAAACCCTCTAATAGGTTCACTATAAATTGACTTGAAGGAACATAATAACAACAAACAATAAAGATGAGGTAACTAGGATTGGCTATAATTACTGATGTTGCAAAGCAGTCTTTCGTTACTTCAGTTTTTTCATATTTTCATATTAGTTTCCTTATCGTAAGTGTCTGATTTATGGGTAAGTGTACAGTGGGTCCTTGTTATCCACTGAGGTTTGGTTCCAGGACCCTCTGTGGATAACAAAATTGGTGGATGCTCAAGTTCCATTAAATAAAATGGCATAGCAAAATGGTGTCCTTATATAAAATGGAAAATCAAGGTATTCTATTTTGAATTTATACTTTAAAAAAATATTTTCAAGCCATGGATGCTTGAATCTGTGGATAAAAAAATCTGTGGATAAGGAGGGCTGACTGTCTCATTTTTTTACTGCAGTACTGTTGAATGGACAAAACAGTACAAAACTCTGCTGTGACAAAGCTTATCCACTTGATTTTTCTACATAACTAAACATGTTAGAGAAACAAAGTTCACGTTCGTGCTATGTGACTCCCAAATGAGTTCCCATACAGGCTATCTGTTAAATTAAAAACATATTTGGGATTTTAAACAACTGTTTTATACTACTGGCAGTTGGTGACCCATTACTTTCCTTGATAGTGAACTAACTTCACATCTACCTGTAACTCCCTAGCATCTCTAAAATGTCTTTCTCATCTATCATATTTGTTAAGTTCCATCAAATTGGCTTTGACTTACAGCAATCCTGTGAATAAGAGACTTCCAAGAGACCGTGTTATTAACAGCCTTGTTCAAGTTGTGCAAAATCAGGGCAGTTGCCTTTAAATTTATCAAACATTATTGTCTTACCCAGTGAATCATGTCAACTCATAATACATACAAAGCATAACAGTCTCAGTTTACTCATTTGGATTATAGTGAAAGCTCAGGCTTGATTTGTTTTTAGATTTATTTGTTCATCTTTTTGTGATTCATGATAACCTTAAAACTATGATTTTTTTAAATTTTTAAACTTTTAATGAGTTGATTCTTAACCCCTATCAGTCATCATATTACTCTGGGAGGTTTTGCTTGTGAGTCATACATTCTGGCACTGAGCCATGCTCCTCTTTAAATTTCCACACTATTCACCTATGAACTGCCACACTATTCACTTATGAACAGCCACACTATTCACCTATGAACTGAAATTTATAACTGAGGGCTGTAATAATAAAACACATATGCAGTAAGTGCACCTTTATTCCTCATTCTTTCACCCTTTACTATATTTTCACAGGCATTTTCACTGTAATCAAACTGCTAGAGAGTTTGCAGTTAGAGCAGCTGAAAGAAGATGTATGAAGAAAGCAGTATGAAAAAGAAGCCTAGGAACAAAGTGATAGACATATGGAAAGGTTTGAAGCAAAGGAAAGATAATTTACAGTGATGACTTTGCAGGACGGTATGTTTAAGAATACCACCTTAGACAGCTTTTGTTGACATAACTGTTCATTGCCTGAAAGAGGTAAATGTCATACTAGTGCAAGAGTAAAGCTGTAGCACGTTGTAATGCTAAATCTGGGCAGCTACCTTGCTAGTGAATTGCTGTATAAATGGCATGTTATTCATTTGGGCTAGCACAAGTGTAATATAATCTATTAGCAGGTAGTTAGACGGGATGGCTCTTGTGGTCTCTGTGGTCTATGATTCTAAGTAAAATACATGACAAATGTATAGAGCATAAACTCTGTGGATAAGCTCAGAATATAAAGAAACTGTGGCCCCATACAGACAGGCCAAAATAAAGCTGCTTTGGGCCACTTTGGAGGTATGCTGTTTAAATGATGCATGTGTCCTAAGAGTCCGTAAGCTGCATCAAAGCTGTGCTCCAGTCCTTAGGACTGGATTGTGGCTTTGACGTGGCTTTTGGACAAAAGTCCCTGGTCTGCCCTCCTCTCCTCTCCTCCCTTCCCTCCCTCCCTCTTAATTACCTTTTGGTGCCGCTGCCACAGGAAAAGCCGGGTGGCGGTGGCGGCAGCAGAGGCCAAGCCTCAGCCTCCTCGCCGCTGTCGTGGAAGGGCCCGATGGTGGTGCTGGAGGCCTCTTGGCCCCCAACAGCACCGCCACAGGGCCTTTCCTGCAGCGGCGGTGAGGAGGTAAAGCCACTGCGCCGGAGGCCTTCAAAGCCTCCAGCACCAGCAGCCGGCCTCCTTGAAGCCTCTGCGGAAGGGCCGGATACCGGTGTTGGAGGACAAGAAGCCCCCAGCACCGACACCAGGCCCTTCTGCGGCAGTGGCAGCGAGAACACCGGGTGACGGTGCGGGAGGCCTTGAAGGCCTCTGGCGCTGCTGTGCTCCATACCTCCTCGCCGCCGCTGCGGTAAAGGCCTGGTGGTGGTGCTGTTGGGGGCCAAGAGGCCTCCAGCACCACCATCGGGCCCTTCCATGGCGGTGGTGAGGAGGCTGAGGCTTGGCCTCTGCCGCCGCCACCCGGCTTTTCCTTCGGCGGTGGCACCAAAAAGTAAGTAAGAGGGAGGGAGGGATGGAAGCGAGGGAGGGAAGGGAGGAGAGGAGGGCAGTCCAGGGACTTTTGTCCCCAATGGTGGCGCGCGTGCACGCGTGCCGCCATTGGCAACAAGCGGGACTTGAGCATACGTAGATTTTGGTATACGCGGGGGGGGGTCCGGAATGGATCCCCCGTGTATACCAAGGGCCCACTGTATTGGCTTCTGGGTTGTTTTCTGACCCCATGGGATTTCCACTGGATTTCAGGGGTTAACTGCCCCACATCAACAGAAGTGTTTATAGATGTAGAATGAGGGATAACATCCAATACTTAAAGGGCCAGAGCCAGAAAACACATGTGCATATATGGTGCATATGAGGTTTTGAGTAGCTATCAAACCTTGTTTTATTGGGGGAGGGGAGGAAGGTTCAAGTAGAATTTCTGTGCCCTAGAGATACATAACATGCTTGTTTGCAAATGAAAACAACACAAAATCAAAAACTTTGTTAGGAACTCCAAAAATTAGGAAATTAACATAACACCTGAGGAAAACAACTGTTCTATTTATTTGTAGGAAGTCCCAGGATAAATGGTATTATGAAGCAATCTACAAATGGCAATAACAAAATATAGTCAGCCCTCCACATTCATGGCTTTGACTTTTGCAGATTTGATGATTCATAGATTTGAGTCTTAAATTGTACTGTCATGCAGCCTGCCTCTCCTGGATAGGGGAATGGATGACCTTAAAAAATCATAGAGTATTACAATTCGAAGGATCAGATAAGTATTTTGGCTGGCATGCCTATATGTTTTATAAAAAAGTTAAAGCAAACAAAGTCTTCTTTTTTCATTATATTAGAAGATTCCTGTTTAGGATCTGGCAAAAATACAAATTATACATCAGTAGAAAGATTCCATTGTGGGTCTCTACAAATGAAGCTTTTTTTCAGAGAGAAGAAATTATCCAAGATAGGTGGGCCACATATAAAGATACTTTAGTGAAAAATCCAGAAGGATCATATAAAATGTTATCTCCAGATGAATGGGCAAAGATGGGTTATAGATATTATTGGTATGTATACAGACAGGTGATGGAAAGATTCAAGATGGACTCAAAAGTTATATGGTTTTGACACAGATGAAACAGGATCTGAATTAGGGAAAATACTAATGGGAGAAAACAACAAGATTATATCGAAAATATATAAGGAATTGCTAAAAATAGATATGGAATCGGAAGTGGTAAAAGTCTGTATGATTAAATGGGGTAGGGACTGTGGGGAGCCCATTCCATTACAAGAGTGTTCAGCAATGTCAAGGGGATTCCTACATTTTGACTTCGATATAATTTTTCTTGTTTCATGCTCCTGGGTATATGCCATACTTCTTGATTTGTTTCATGGATTATGTAGTATTTATAAGAATACTTCCTATGAAAAGTAATTGAAATGATTCTAGCACTGTTTATTTGCATTCTTCTTTGTTCCTGAGTGTTCTCAAATGTCTTCACTGCATCACTTCTCAGCCTCTTGGCTAAGATCAACTGTAGTTAGAAAAAGTTTTTTTTCCTTTCCCTTGGAAATAGTTTATTTTTCCTTTCCCTTAGAAATAGGTTCTTTTCTTTAAATAGAAGAATCTATCTATATTCTGTATATACAACTGTTTAAATATACTAATGATCACCTGTTTGTGATCTAAATCTAAATGTATCTTTTAAAATATGTCTTAAGGAATTAATCTATCCTGGGAATGAAATTTTCTTTGTATCTACGAATTATATAATATCATGTTATTTGTATTTCCAATTGCAATTGCAAGTGAATTCTTTGTATCCAATGTTATAGTGTTACAGTGTTATTTACTGTTTCTATGTTAAACCCTGTATATGTAAATATTCTCTAATAAAAAACATTACTGCATATACTCTTATATACGTTGACCACATGTTAAGGTCAGGTTTTTGGGGCCAAAATTATGGAGTTTGGTATGATCCATGACTAAATTGAGGGGAAAACTTTGGGGCTATCACAGGATTCCTTGGATCCATGGCAGTTTTTTGGCACTTCTGTGCTGCAGTGGCCTGTAGTCACTTCCCTGCTGTGCCAGGGAAACACTCTGCCACTGTCACTGCCATTTTTTTCTCTCCTAGGCATTGGGAAAGGCTGTGGGAGACAGTAAAAACGGTTAGTGCTTTTTAAAGGTGGGGCTGGGATGAACTACAGTGGGAACTCCCCAGCCATAGTACTATGAAGAATTTTTGCCAAGTTGCCAAGAAGGCTTCATGGCTTCCTCACCTTCCAAAGGTGGGGAGGAGTGGGGAGGGGGCTTGAAGATGCAAAGGGTGCCCATGTCAGCTCAGTGCTCCACTTGAGCCGTAGTAAAGAGCTTTTGTTAGGTTACTAAGAAGGCTTCTTGGCTTCCCCACTTTTGTGTCTGTATGCTTAGTCCATGTTGAGAGATCCTGGAAGCAGTACCCATTCCATTTGCTCTCATCATGCCATAGCAGGGAAGGTCAAAAAGCTGCCGCTGCCACCATCACCACAGTTTTTTTGAGCAGGCATTACAAAAGCCAAGAAAAATTGTTGGACTGAAGTATGACATTGACTTGTATATAAGTTGACCCAGATTTTTTATGCTGGTATAAAGTTTTCTGCTTAAACATGAGTATATAAGGTAATCTTCACCACATCCTTTCATTACTGCCTCTGATGACATCACTACATCCACTTGGTCCCTGCTGGAGAGGATCAAGTGAGCATGCAAACCCACTTTGAAAAAGTGTTGCTGAAATTGCCCTGTGATAGGTTCACCTTAGGATCATCATTAGGGCCTGAGCAGATGGGCTTTGGTTCTGACTCAGGCCAATCCCTGGGCTGGTGTGATGATGAGCAGGAGTTTATACACTTGCCCAGTCACCACTGCACCCTGGCCTCACTGCTGCCATGTATCCATTATCTGTTGCCATTGTCAGGTGTTCTCTGAAGGCCCCCATCTGAAGGCCTGTAAGGAAAAAAAATGGGCTGCCTGGTTACACCTACATGGTCATGCGTCCCTTCCAACATCAGAGGCCACAGCAGGGGCCTTCACAGAAGATACTGCAATGGTGGCAGGTAAGGGGCTGTCTGGTCTGCTGGCTGTTGCTGCAGAGTTTCCTGGAAACTCTGCTGCAAACAATCAGTCTTTTTGGATTGGATTAAGGCCACTTTAGGCTGGGATCAGTCCAGGACTACTAGATTGCATCCAGATGGGTTGATCTTAGCCTGGGGCTAACATCCTGCATCATCTGGACAGGTTGACACCAGGCCAGGGGAACATGGGCCTTCTGACCCATGTGTGCAGGCTCTTAGAAAGCACTTGAAACCATGTAAGTCTGAAAGCTTTTTTTTTTTTTAAACTAGTTAAGCATGCAATTCTTAGCTAATACACAGAAAGATAGTTGTGGCTAGATGTGTGCTTAATTCTCCTTCAGGCATTCTGTTTTAGGAACATGACTAGTAGGTAATCACTTCCTTTCCACACTGTACTGTAAGTTAGTAAGGAACTTAGCATTAAAAGTTTCATAAATGACCTGATTCTAGGTTTGATCTTTCTTATGTAGTAGAGTAGCCCACTTCCTCTAGATCAGGAGTAGGGAATGTGTGACCTTACATAAGTTGTAAGACTGTACCTCATCAGCTTTAGCAAGAATGGCTAATGATAAGGGATGATGCAGTCCAGCAGATGGAGGGACACACTTTTCCAAGAATAGGAAATGCCACTCATAGAGAAGGGTTTAAGGGGCAGGAGGAGGAAAAATTCTATTGATAGGTTTTAGGCTATGGAATGGATGTATTTCATATCAAGAGAATTGTCATTGTCTTATAAAATCCTAAGAAAAACTTGCCGGTCCTATTGGCATTTTTTTCTTTAGACGTCAATACCATAATATTTAGTTGCTATGATTATTACAAATATAATCTAGAACATTGATTATTCTGAAACTCATAATGAAGGCAGGCAGGAAACTCATAATGAATGCTACAACAGTGACTAATGCTATGATTGAGTCAATCTGTTCTGAGCATGCATTTCAGGTATGGGTAGGTATTTCAGAGATAATCCCATTTCTAATTTTTTTTACAAATAGCCTAAAGGCACCAGATCTCATCTGATCTTGGAAGCTAAGTAAGATCAGTCCTGGTTGGTACTTGGATGGGAGATCACCAACAAATACCAAGTGCTATAGACTATATTTCAGGGGAAGAAAATGGCATAAACGTCTGTCAGTATTCCTGCCCTAAGAAAACCTTATGAAATTTCATGGGGTTGCCATAATTAAACAAGTGGTTTGAAAGCATGTGTGCATGTGGGGACACACACACACACACACACACACACACGTAGATCTGCCAGCTGAAGCTAAGACTTCAGTCATTTGACAATTCCATGAAAACTCATATCAAAATAAATGTGTCCCAAAGATGGTGTAGGATTTTTTTAATGAATTATTATTAAATTACAGTACTTATTTATTTATTTCATTGGACTTATGTTGGAAAAAAAAAATCTTCAGGCATAACTTACTTCATGCACATCAAATCAACGTGTGTCATCTTTTTTCTCCCACTCCCCTTCATATTTTTTAAATATTAGTTGGAGCAAATGGAGCTTGAAGTTCGAGAAATTCCTCCACAAAGTCGAGGCATGTACAGCAGTAGAATGAGGAGCTACAAGCAAGAAATGGAAAAACTCGAAGCAGATTTTGTGAGTTAATTCATAAATGGTATTTTGTCAGATGAATCTTATAGTATATGTTGCAGGTAGACTTGAGTGTGACATAATTATTTTTGCTTCCAATTAGCATTTGGTTTCTTTAGGAATAGCGGAGCACATTCTCACTCCAAATGTGTTTTCATGAAAGCTCTTTATTTTGGATATTGCCAACCTATGTTGAACAGAATTTTAACTGTTTTTATAATGAGATTTGAAGAAGCAAAATCTGCTTTGTTCACACAGAAATGTTTTAGACCTAGTCCATTATTTCTGGATTTTTTCATACTATATCAGCATTCACACATTTTTCTTAGGATGTGTACTCTTATTTGTATAGAACTGTTTCAAAGAGTCTACCATATATGTTAAACATCTGACCAAATTTCTTTATCCAGATTCTTTAGATAAGAAATAAGCACTGCTTATACATATCTTTCTCCTCTTTAAGTATCATAAGGGTCATTTGTTATCTAATGCAGAATATTATAGGCATGTTCCCAAGTATTTGGTACTACCCGGGTAAGGAAATTTTTCCACCTGTCCTGAATGGGGTCACGCTCCCCATGAAGGACTCTGCTTGCAGTCTGGGGGTGCTTCTGGACTCGTCACTCCACCTAACATCTCAGGTGGATGCGGCGGTCAGGAGCACTTGTTATCAGCTTCGGCTGATACGCCAGCTGCGTCCCTTCCTGGGCAGGGGGACCTTGAAACCGTGGTACATGCTCTGGTAACCTCTCGGTTGGATTTCTGTAATGCGCTTTACATGGGGCAACCCTTATACCAAACTCGGAAGCTTCAATTAGTGCAGAATATGGCTGCTAGGCTGGTTACTGGATGTTCCAGGGCCAGCCATATAACACCAGTATTGAAAGATCTCCATTGGCTGCCTATTCGCTTCCGGGCCGAATACAAGGTGTTGGTTATTACCTATAAAGCCCTAAATGGCTTGGGCCCAGGGTACAGTCCGCCCCGCACTCTCAGGTCGGGGGGGAAACATCTTTTGAGAGTTCCAGATGCTCGATTTAGTTCATCTCGGAGGGCATTTTCAGTTTCGGCCCCTCAGCTCTGGAACTCTCTCCCCCATGAGCTCCGTACAGTCACCACCCTTAATGGTTTTAAGAAGAACCTGAAGACCTTTTTTATTTCGCCAGGCTTTTCCCCCATGAGCCTGTTGTCATCTTTTCTCCCCTGGCAATGTAATTGGCAGATTCCATCTATCCAGCCATTTGTATGGGGTTGTTTTGTAGGGTTTTAATTGTTTTTAATTGTTAATTGTTGTATTTTTATGATATGATGTATGTTTTCCTTGCTGTTGTACACCGCTGTGATCCCTGGAATAGCAGTATAGAAATAAATTAAATTATTATTATTAATTATTAATTACTGTACCTCTCAGAGTTCAGCTGTGCTCATGAAGATGAGTACAAGTGTCAGCCAGTACATTTCTTAGTTGCTTTTTGTGTTTTCAGGAAACACAATTGGAAATTGGAGTTCAGTTGAATTCAGAGACATTTCTGCAAAAAACAGAGATGACTAAGGATTGGTTAATTCTAATTAAATGCAAGATTGTGGTAGGAAAAAGCTTTGTGATGTCAAGCTTTAAAGCTAATTCTACTTGGTTCCTTCTTAAATAAAATTGTTAATCAATGATTTGGTTAAGTTAATAGGAGGTTGAGTTTAGGAGAATCTATTCTGGCCACTTTACTGAGAAAGTAACTAGAATATTATATATATATATATGGATTTCTTTAATGTTCATCATTTTTGTATAAAATGTGGAGGCTACTTAATTTTGTTATTATTTCTAGTTCGCCACTTCTCTTTGATAAGACAGAAGACAGTCTGTTGCATACTTGCAAAGGGAAATAATTCCTCAGTTCTGCCCTGCTGGTTTTTAATTAACTCCATGTTTCCAAAGCTTACTGCATCCATCCTTCTGCTCATTTTCTCCTTCCTGCCTTGAGTTTTCTTGGTCCTGACCCTACATAAATGTACTCCCTTCTGCCTATGGCTGAGCAACTTACATACTAGCAGACATCTTAAAGGAAGGAACCCTAATGATGTCAACAAAAAGGGAACATGGGCATTCCCTGTCTTCTTATTCTTAACATTGTTAGAGTTCCTTTCTTTAAGGAAGAAAGCACCAATAAATCATTTTTGTATGTCTTTTACAATGAAAACTCTATGATTAGTTAATCCAAAATAAAACAAGAGATAATGCTAGAAGATGAAACTCCCAGGTAGGAAGGCACATAGCGAACTAGGGAAGAACAGAAGAAAAGTATGAGTAGCTCTGTAGCTAATGACACAACTGGAGTCAACCCAAAAGGACATTTAGCTGTCGGCATGCTCAGAGGTGAAAGGAAAAGCTGAAACTTCACAAGTCATATAATAGGAACATGGAATGTGAGAAATATGAATTATGTGAAGCTAGACATTGTGAGAGAAGAAATGGAAAGTATAATTGTTGCAGTATTTGGGTGAATGAGCTAAAGTAGATAGGAATGGGACGTTTTGAGTCAGATAGTTACACAGTGTTTTAGTCAGGAAATTGGAATCTAAGAAGTGGAATGACATTAATAATAAGGAGAGATGTAGCAAAAGCAAACAAGGGATATAATGCAAAGTCTGATGGAATCATATCAATAAACCTTCAGGGAAAACCCATCAGTATAATCCAAGTTTTGCTCCAGTTAGAGAGGCAGAAGGGGAAGAAATTGAAAACAAAATTATCCGGATACTGGAATCAAAATATGAATATAGGGAAAATGTTGGTGTAGAGGGGGGAAAGGCTAGTGGTGAGGGGACATGCTGGAGGTGTATAAATCATCATTGAAAGTGTGCTGAGAATTAGTGAAACAAATAAAGATGGTGTCCTATTCTTTCACCTGGATTTTAGATGATAAAGAAAGCAACAGATTTCCAAATTTCATGGATAGTGTGTACCTTTCTGAAGAGCATAACTTGAAAAAAAATGTGTAGATGTAGAAAAGGTGCTGAAACATCCACTGGAAATAATTAATGGGCTGGAGTAGCTTCCATAGTAGGAAAAGGTAATGTCTGGATTTCTTTGTCAATAAAAAAGGTAAGAGGGGACATAAAAGCAGTATATAAAATTATGCTTGGTATGGATAAAATATAGCGGGAGCTTTCTTTTATGTTACTAGTAATGAAGCTGCATGATGGGAATGTTCAAGAGAAAGAAAAGAAAGTACTTTCATCCATAACACCAACGATAGAATTCATTTCCACAAGATATAGTAATGATTTGAAACAGGGGTTATTTGTGGAGGATAATGAAAGGTATATGTTATCTCAGTATTAGAAATAGTATGCTGTTGTGTACAGATTGCTTGGGAACATGAATATGAGAGTGTTATGACTCTCATATCCTATGTAAGGATATGATTAACCAATATGTGATCAGAATTCTGGACTAGACAAACCCTTTGCTTGATCTAGAAAAGGTCTTATTTTTATGCTAATATAGGTGTTATTCACATTCATAACTGCTATAATTAACTAATATATCAAGCTTATGGTTAACCTATGATCATTTTTTTTACAGTTCCTAGCCAGAGAATTCTGTGTTACCCACGATTTCACATTGTCTTGAGCATCTAATGCAGCACTTATAAATTAGGGACAGGAAACATAACGATGTTCCAGGTGGAAGAATTAATCCTCAGTATCCTGACTATTGGTATTCAATCTGTGCCCTCCCTCCGTAAACTGTCCATCCTTGGGCCTGTGGGGGAGAACGGCTGGCCTGAAGAGACAGTGCCCTCCTCCGTAATGTATCATCCTTGGGCCTGTGCGGGAGAGAAACAGGCTGGCCTGAAGAGGACAGTGCCCTCCCTCCGTAACTGTCATCCTTGGCCTGTGAGGGAGGAGAACGGTGGCCTGAAGAGACAGTGCCCTCCCTCCGTAACTGTCATCCTTGGGCCTGTGAGGGAGGAGAACAGGCTGGCTGAAGAGACAGTGCCCTCCTCCCTAACTAGTCATCTGGGCCTGTGGGGAGAGAACAGGCTGGCCTGAAGAGACAGTGCCCTCCCTCCGTAAACTGTCATCCTTGGGCCTGTGGGAGAGAACGGCTGGCCTGAGAGACAGTGCCCTCCTCCGTAACTGTCTCTGGGCCTGTGAGGGAGGAACGGCTGGCCTGAAGAGGACAGTGCCCCCCCGTAACTTCATCCTGGGCTGTGGGGAGAGAACAGGTGGCCTGAAGAGACAGTGCCTCCCTCCGTAACTGTCATCCTTGGGCCTGTGAGGGAGAGACGTGGCCTGAAGAGACAGTGCCTCCCTCCGTAACTGTCATCCTTGGGTCGTGTGAGGGAGAGACGCGTTGGCCTGAAGAGACAGTGCCCTCCCTCCGTAACTGTCCTCCTTGGGCCTGTGAGGGAGAGAACAGCTGGCCTGAAGAGAAAGTGCCTCCCTCCGTAACTGTCATCCTTGGGCTGTAGGGAGAACAGGCTGGCCTGAAGAGACAGTGCCCTCCGTAACTGTCATCCTTGGGCTGTGAGGGAGAGACAGGTTGGCCTGAAGGACAGTGCCCTCCTCCGTAACTGTCATCTGGGCCTTGTGAGGGAGGAGAGAAGAGGAACGGTGGCCTGAAGAGGACAGTGCCCTCCTCCGTAACTGTCATCCTTGGGCCTTGAGGGAGAGAAACAGGCTGGCCTGAAGAGACAGTGCCTCCCTCCGTAACGTGTATCCTTGGGCCTGTGCAGGGAGAGAAAGGCTGCCTGAAGAGGCAGTGCCCTCCCTCGCTAACTGCTCTCTTGGGGCCTGTGAGGAGGAGAGAACGGCTGGGCCTGAAGAACGTGCCCTCCCTCCGTAACTGTCATCCTTGGGCCTGTGAGGAGAGAACAGGTGGCCTGAAGAGACAGTGCCCTCCCTCCGTAACTGTCATCCTTGGCCTGTGAGGGAGAGAACAGGTTGGCCTGAGAGAACAGTGCCCTCCCTCCGTAACTGTCTCCTTGGGCCTGTGGCGGGGAGAGAACAGGGCTGGCCTGAAGAGACATGCCCTCCCTCCGTCAGTCATCCTTGGGCCTGTGAGGAGAGAAGAACGGCTGGCCTGAAAGGACAGTGCCCTCCCTCCGTAACTGTCATACTTGGGCTGTGAGGGAGGGAAAAAGTGCCTGAAGAGACCGTGCCTCCCTCCGTAACGTCATCCTTGGCCTGTGAGGGAGAGACAGGCTGGCCTGAAGAGACAGTGCCCTCCCTCCGTAACTGTCATCCTTGGGCCTGTGAGGGAGAGAACGGCTGGCCTGAAGAACAGTGCCCTCCCTCCGTAACTGTCATCCTTGGGCCTGTGAGGGAGAGAACAGGCTGGCCTGAAGAGACAGTGCCCTCCCTCCGTAACTGTCATCCTTGGCTGTGAGGGAGGAACAGCTGGCCTGAAGAGACAGTGCCCCCTCAGTAACTGTCATCCTTGGGCCTGTGCTGGGAGAGAAAGGCTGGCCTGAAGGACAGTGCCCTCCTCCGTAACTGTCATCCTTGGGCCTGTGAGGGAGAGAAAGGCTGGCCTGAAAGACCGTGCCCTCCTCTGTAACTGTCATCCTTGGGCCTGTGAGGGAGAGAACAGGCTGCCTGAGAGGACAGTGCCCTCCCTCCGAACTGTCACTCCTGGGCCTGTGGGAGAGAAAGCGCTGGCCTGAAGAGACAGTCCCCTCCTCCGTAACTGTCATCCTTGGGCCTGTGAGGGCAGAGAACGGTTGTGCTGAAGAACAGTGCCCTCCCTCCGTAACTGTCATCCTTGGGCCTGTGAGGGAGAGACGGCTGGCCTGAGGAGACAGTGCCCCCCCTCCGTAACTGTCATCCTTGGGCCTGTGAGGGAGAGAACAGGCTGGCCTGAAGAAGACAGTGCCCTCCCTCCGTAACTGTCATCCTTGGGGCCTGTGGGGAGAGACAGGCTGGCCTGAGGACAGTTCCCTCCCTCCGTAACTGTCATCCTTGGGCTGTGAGGGAGAGAACGGTGGCCTGAAGAGAACAGTGCCCTCCCTCCGTAACTGTCATCCTTGGGCGCTGGGGAGAGAAACGGTGCCTGAAGAGACAGTGCCCTCCTCCGTAACTGTCATCCTGGGCCTGTGAGGGAGAGAACGGTTGGCCTGAAGAGACAGTGCCCTCCCTCCGTAACTATCATCCTTGGGCCTGTGCGGAGGAGAACAGGCTGGCCTGAAGAGACAGGCCCTCCCTCCGTAACTGTCATCCTTGGGCTGTGAGGGAGAGAACAGTGTGGCCTGAAGGACAGTCCCTCCCTCGTAAATGTCATCCTTGGGCTTGAGGGAGAGGAAACGCTGGCCTGAAGAGACAGTGCCCTCCTCCGTAACTGTCATCCTTGGGCCTGTGAGGAGAGAACAGGCTGGCCTGAAGAGACATGCCCTCCCTCCGTAACTATCTTGGCTGTGCGGGAGGGAGAGAACAGCTGGCCTGAAGAGACAGTGCCCTCCCTCCGTAACTGTCATCCTTGGGCTGTGAGGGAGAGAAGAGAGGACCGGTTGGCCTGAAGGAGACAGTGCCCTCCCTCCGTAACTGTCATCCTTGGGCCTGTGGGGAGAGAACAGGCTGGCCTGAAAGACACGTGCCCTCCCTCCGTAACTGTCCTCCTTGGGCCTGTGAGGGAGAGAAACGGCTGCCTGAAGAGACAGTGCCCTCCCTCCGTAACTGTCCATCCTTGGGCCTGTGAGGGAGGAGAAAGAGACGGTTGCCTGAGAACAGTGCCCTCCCTCCGTAACTGTCATCCTTGGGCCTGTGAGGAGAGAACAGGCTGGCCTGAAGAGACAGTGCCCTCCCTCCGTAACTGTCATCCTTGGGCCTGTGAGGGAGAGAACAGCTGGCTGAAGAGACAGTGCCCTCCCTCTAACTATCATCCTTGGGCCTGTGCGGGAGAGACAGGTGCCTGAAGCGACGTGCCCTCCCCGTAACTGTCCATCTTGGGCCTGTGACGGGAGAGCGGTGGCCTGAAGAGACGTGCCCCCTCCGTAACTGTCATCTGGGCGTGTGAGGAGAGACGTGTGGCCTGAAGGACCGTGACCTCCTCCGTCCTGTCACCTTGGCCTTCCGTGTGGGAGGGAGAGACAGGCTGGCCTGAAGCAGACAGTGCCTCCCTCCGTAATGTCATCCTTGGGCCTGTGGGGGAGAGAACGGTTGGCTGAAAGACAGTGCCCTCCCTCCGTAACTGTTATCCTTGGCCTGTGAGGGAGAGACAGGCTGGCTGAAGAGAAGTGCCCTCCCTCCGTAAGTCATCCTTGGGCCTGTGAGGGAGAGAACAGGCTGGCCTGAGAGACAGTGCCCTCCTCCGTAACTGTCATCCTTGGGCCTGTGGGGAGAGAAAGCTTGCTGACGAGACAGTGCCCTCCTCCGTAACTGTCATCTCTGGGCCTGTGAGGAGAGAAGGCTACCTGAAGGGACATGCCCTCCCCGTAACTGTCATCCTTGGGCTGTGAGGGAAGAGAAACAGGCTGGCCTGAAGAGACAGTGCCCTCCCTCCGTAACTGTCATCCTTGGGCCTGAGGGAGAGAACAAGGCTGGCTGAAAGAAGTGCCCTCCCTCCGTAACTGTCCTCCTTGGGCCTGTGAGGGAGAGAAGGTTGGCCTGAGAGACAGTGCCCTCCCTCCGTAACTGTCATCCTTGGGCCTGTGAGGGAGAGAACAGGCTGGGTGAAGAGGAACAGTGCCTCCCTCGTAAATGTCATCCTTGGCCTGTGAGGGAGAGAACAGGTGGCCTGAAGAGACAGTGCCTCCTCCGTAACTTCATCCTTGGGGCTGTGAGGGAGAGAACAGGCTGGCCTGAAGAGACAGTGCCCTCCCTCCGTAACTGTCATCCTTGGGCCTGTGAGGGAGAGAGACCGCTGGCCTGAAGAACGTGCCCTCCCTCCGTAAATGTCATCCTTGGCCTGTGCGGAGAGACCGGCTGGCCTGAAGTGGACGTGCCCTCTCCGTAACTGTCATCCTTGGGCCTGTGGGGATAGAAGAGGCGGGGCTGAAGAGGAGTGCCCCCTCCTAACTGTCATCCTTGGGCCTGTGAGGGAGAGACAGGTGCTGGCCTGAAGAGACAGTGCCCTCCCTCCGTAACTATCTCTTGGGCCTGTGAGGGAGAGAACAGGGCTGACTGAAGAGACAGTGCCCTCCCTCCGTTACTGTCATCCTTGGGCCTGTGAGGGAGAGAACGTGGCCTGAAGCAGACCGTGCCCTCCCTCGTAACTGTCATCTTGGCCTGTGAGGAGAGGAGCAGGCTTGGTGCCTGAAGGACAGTGCCCTCCCTCCGTAACTGTCATCCTTGGGCCTGTGGAGTGGGGAGAGAACAGGCTGGCCTGAAGGGACACGTGCCCTCCCTCCGTAACTATCATCCTTGGGCTGGCGGGAGGAGACAGGCTGGCTGAAGAGCCAGTGCCTCCCTCCGTAACTGTCATCCTGGGCCTGTGAGGGAGAGACCGGTTGGCTGAAGAGACGTGCCCTCCTCGTAACTGTATCCTTGTTGGCGTGTGAGGGAGGAACACGGCTGGCCTGAAGAGACCAGTGACCTCCCTCCGAACTGTCATCCTTGGGCCTGTGAGGGAGCGAACCGCTGGCTGAAGAGACAGTGCCCCTCCCTCCGTAAAACTTGTCCATCCTTGGGCGTGTGGAGGGCGGAGAAAACGGCTGGCCTGCAGAGACAGTGCCCTCCCTCCGTAACTATCATCCTTGGGCCTGTGCGGAGAGGAACAGGTCGGCCTGAAGAGACAGTGCCCTCCCTCCGTAACTGTCATCCTTGGGGCTGTGCGGGAGGACGAGAGACAGGCTGGCCTGAAGAGACAGTGCCCTCCCTCCGTACACGTCATCCTTGGGCCTGTGAGGGAGAGAAGCCGGTTGGCCTGAAGCGACAGTGCCCTCCTCCGTAACTGTCATCCTTGGGCCTGTGAGGGAGAGAACGCTGGCCTGAAGAGACAGTGCCCTCCTCCGTACACTGTCATCCTTGGGCCTGTGAGGGAGAGAACCCGGCTGGCCGAAGAGACAGTGCCCTCCTCCGTAACTTCATCCTGGGCCTGTGCGGGAGAGAAACAGGTGGCCTGAAGGAGACAGTGCCCTCCCTCCGTAAACTGTCATCCTTGGGCCTGTGCGGGAGAGGAACAGGCTGGCCGACAGGAGACATGCCCTCCCTCCGTAACTGTCATCCTTGGGGCCTTGAGGGAGCGAACAGGCTGGCCTGAAGCGACAGTGCCCTCCTCCGTAACGTCCTCCTTGGGCTGTGAGGGAGAGAACCGGTGCCTGAAGAGACAGTGCCCTCCCTCCTAACTGTCATCCTTGGGCCTGTGAGGGGGAGAGAACAGGTCTGGCCTGAAGGAGACAGTGCCCTCCCTCCGTAACTGTCATCCTTTGGGCCTGTGAGGAGGAGAGCGAACGGTGGCCTGAAGATACAGTGCCTCCCTCCGTAACTGTCATCCTTGGGCCTGAGGGAGAGGGAGGGAGAGACAACAGGCTAGCCTGAGAGACGTATCTTGGCTGTCACTTATATTGTAACATGTTTAAATTGATATTCCCTTTGAACTTGTAACCCGCTTTTATCTCCCGGAGGAAAGCGGTATTATAGAACTAATATTTATTATTCTTATTTAAGGGGGGGGTGGGCCTCTTGCTATCCTTTTCCAGTATACATGCATGTCAGTTCCTACCATATACCAGCTCCAGTACCTTTATCAGCAATGAAGATAGATTTTGTTCAGTTAGGATTTTAGTTTTCTCTGGTACTTAAGGCAATATTTAGCATATATATCTCAATTGGTAATCACTTTGCCTTTGCTAAAAGTGTGAACAATTGCCATATTTTTAAATATAAGTTTGTAATATAAGTTTTGTCATACTTGTTCTCTAGACATGCCTTTTCGCTCTAGAAATATTGACTCATTGACAGGTGCTCCTAGAAGTACTGGCCAGCTGACAAGTACTAACAAAGCATGCTCTTTGTGGGTCACATTGATGATGGAGGGAAGACACATAGTGACACCTTTTAAGGATCCTTTTTATAAGACAAGTAGCCGTATTAACGTCTCCTGCACAATAAGAAACCATTTATAATGGGAAGATGTAAGTATCTCCTGATATGAGTCTAGATAATATGTATCTGCAGTTGATAGCAATAGATTTTAAAAGTGATTCAGTTGCCTTTTTGGTATAAAAGTTGACCAGGCAGGCCCAGTTCCATCAGGGCTAGCCTGAAGAAAGATACTCTTCCCTCCATAACTGTTATCTTTCAGCCCACAAGGGAGTTGACCAGGCAGGCCCAGCTCCATCAGGGCTAGCCTGAAGAAGCCCTCCCTCCAGTCCATCCACCTTGGTCCAGGCCTCAGAAGGAGAGAGGAAGGCTGGACCTGATCCCCTCCCCTCCACCATTCCCTTCTCCTTTTCTGTCGTGTCTTTTTAGATTGTAAGCCTGAGGACAGGGAACCGTCTATTATCCCCTCTGTTGTAAGCCACTCGGATTCCCAGTGATTGGGCGGCATATAAATAAATCCTATTATTATTATTATTATTATTATTATTATTATTATTATTATTATTATTATTATATCTATTTCAGTAGGTGTGTTGTTCTTCTAAACAAGTGTAAAGCATGGAAGACAGTATGGTATATTTGGTCATAAGTTTTTTTAAAAAATTATATAAATGTTCAGATTCTGTAAAGTTAAGAACTTTGTGGTATAAACTCCAATGAAGATAGAGGGTTTATTTTAGGTTTTCCATCCTAGGTTGGCAGTGTGTCATTATGTAGTCTTAGAAGTCTGTATCTTAGGCCTCAAACAGATGAGTCAAAAGGGCTGCCATCAGGCCACGTTAATGGTGTGGTGTTTACGTGATGCATGCCTGGAACGTGGCCAGAAGCCGGATCAAGCCCGCCCCAACCCAGAAGATCCAGGCCAAAAGGAGCAGAAAAAATCAGCTCCTTTTTGGTGGCTTAGTTCAGGACCATGGCAATGGCCCTGTTCATGACTGGGCGTGTGCAGTTGCTGTGGTCCTGGTGCAAACGGCGATGGCGCAGTCCTGGCAGAGACCTTTTGGGCCATCTGTTTGAGGCCTTAGTTATACCTACATCTTACGGAAGGTACAGGTAAGAAGTTGTGCTAGCTGTTAATGACAGAAAATAGTCAATATAGTTGTACTTGACTACATTATAGAATGTCATATGGTGTTAGTCAACTTTTAAAAATTTAAATTTCAAACACTTGGCAAATTGTCAGTTCTTATTCAGTGCAGCTTATTCACGATTATGTAGTTAGCTCTATCTTGTGGCCAAACATGGAGCTGTAGTTAGATATTTGCAGAAAGGTTTCCCAATTACTACTCTAAAGAGATATTTTCAAACTGAATGTTTTACCTTAATAACAATTTTTGGTGCCATAATGATTAGAAGAAAGAAGCTGGTAGCATGAGCCTACACTGATTTTCCTGACTGCCACAGCTATATCTCTGAATTATTATTAGAAGTGAGACACTTATAATTACAGTTATCATAACTAAAAATAAGCATCTTCCTGCTTGCTGTGTGCAGGTGTAGAACA
Source organism: Sceloporus undulatus (assembly GCF_019175285.1). Classification (NCBI taxonomy): domain Eukaryota; kingdom Metazoa; phylum Chordata; class Lepidosauria; order Squamata; family Phrynosomatidae; genus Sceloporus; species Sceloporus undulatus. The sequence continues at coordinate 202,929,676 of NC_056524.1, read as the reverse complement.
GTTTAAAAAACGGGTGAGTACGTGTGTGTGAGAGAGAGGGGGGGGGGAATCTACGGTAGCAGTGATATTTCTAGCAACTATTTGTAAATAAATAATATTTAGGAAATGTAAAACGTCCACAAAACAGCACATTATAGCTCCAATGAGAACTTCTAATTTTTGAAATGAGCAGCAACAACAAAAACCTGCTTGGGGACACCTGTTCTTGAGTACTATAATGACTGAAGGTTAAAACTTCTCAAGGAGGGGAAAAAGTTAAATCAGGCCTGAAACAGATAGGCAAAAAGCATTGTCTGCGGGCTGCTTTGAGGGCATTGTGTGCAGATGAGGCACACCCTTGGATTGGCTGGAAGCTGCACTGAGGCTGCCTAAGGCGGCCCAAACCCAGCCACAAAAGGAGTGGGGGGAAACCCACTCCAAGCTGGCAGTCTGTTTTGGATCATGGTAGCACCTGACCTTGGGACTGTGGCGTCCAGTTGCCATGGTCCCATGCCAATCAGGGCTCAGTCTAAGCTGGAGTGATCAGAGGCCACTCCAAGCAGCTCATTGGCTTGAGCCTCCAGTTAACCTTTACAGGTACATCGAAAGGAATAGATGAAGGTATAGTTGATGAGTATTGCTTGATATTAGAAATGTTACATACACTATTCATGCCAATTGCAAGGCTGAAGGGGAAAAGCAACAGAATCTGGGGTTTGAGCACAGGAAATGTTCTAGTTAAGGTACATATATTTGAAGAAAAGCATGGAAATAAGTAACAGAATAACAATTACAGAATACAAGTTATAAGTGATAACTCCTTCCCTTTACTACCTTGTTAAACCCACAAGGTTTTCACTGATTTGATCCCTTCCATTTATCTTTCTTGAGTTATGGTTCCTTATCGGTCTGTTATGTTTTGTGCATTGATGATTGAGGTGTCAGGATCCATCAAGTACACAATTTATCTGTAAAATTCTCCTGAAGGAAGCAGTGAAAGAGTGAGACAAAAGACTATATGAATGGAGTACAGTTAAATCTTCAAAACAAATATTGACAAAATCAGTATGCTAAAGTAATGGTGTGTTATTTTAGTATGTTGAAGAAGTTCATCTGCCAAGTTATAGTTTATGTGTGGGACATAGACTGCGAGATGGTTCAACCACTGTCTCATACTTTTGTTTACTCCATGGTGAAGACTCCCATAAATGGTTCACCGGGATAATGTGTCAGAAAAAGTATATACAGGTTGAGTCTCCCTTATCTGAAATGCTTGGGACCAGAAGAATTCTGGATTTTGGAGTGATTTTGGTTTTTTGAATATTTACACAGTGAGATAATGTGAAGATAGGACCCAAGTCTAAACATGAAATTCATTTATGTTTCATAGACATGCACATAGCATGAAGGTAATTTTATACACAATATTTTAAATAATTTACTTGCAAAGTTTTTGTACATTGAACCATCTGAAAGCAAAGGTGTCACTATCTCAACCACCCATGTAGACAGTTTTAGATTTTGGAATACTTTGCATTTCAGAATCCCAGATAAGGGAGAGTCAGCCTGTATTGTGTGAATTTTCCATTGGTCCTGAGCTGAGGTAAATGTGGTGATTTTGCTGCATGTAGATGAAACTCAGCTACTGCAGAGTGGGGTAAATTGCAATTATTTTCAAGTTACTGGAAAGTTTATTTTTTCCTTCAATTGAAAGGAGCGTATTAAATTCTCTTCTGTAGTATGCATATGACAGAACATAGTTATTTCTCTATTAAACCTACCAGTGATGAAGTGATCTCTTAGAAGGAAGTGTGAAAGACAATTTAACAATCTTAATTTATAATTAACCTCTAGGGCTATGGATGTCTTAATTGAGATTCCTTAGGGACCATTTCAAGTTAAGCTCACTTTATTTGTTTCCTCATGAGCCTTTAGGGTACAGCTTACAGAGCCTTGTTCTGTGCATGGCTCACGAACTGCACAAGAAGGATTTTAAGAAAGGTTAGCATAACAAGTTAAAAGGGAAGAGGATGATTGGTTGATTAAGTAATACTGTTTCCATCCAATTACTCTAGCCTACTGCCACTCCTTCAAATACAATTAATAGGAAGATGATTACAACAAAGGTTTCAGTATCACAATCAGGAGATTCAGTATTATTACAACCTTGGAGGTGGCATGAAAAGATATTGTTCTTCTGTTGCGTTTTTTTTACCTTTCCCTTTATAGATTTCTGCTTGATGCAACAGGTAAAAGGGGTGAGAAAACAGAAAGGAAATAGTTGAAAAGTAGATTACAGTGAAGTACAATGAATTGCTTTGGAAAATGATGGATTTATTTTTTTAAAAAACAATTGTTAGTAAACTGCCAAATGCCCTTGGAGAAATTTGAATATATAAAAATACAAAAAAATTAATAAAATCATAACTGGAATGACTAAATCAGCCAAATTGCTATCCAAACTTTAAAATGTTAAAAATAGTTGATAGTAATAATAAATGAGAACCAGTATGATGTAATGGTTTGAGTGTTGGACTGTGACTCTGGAGACTAAGGTTTGAATCCCTGCTTGGGCATGAAAACCTGAATACATGATCCTGTGCAAACCAGAGTCCCTCAGCCTCAGAAGATGGCATTGGCAAACCCTTACTGAAGAAACTTGCCAAGAAAACCCTATGACAAATTCACCTTTGGGTTGCCATAAGTGAGGAACGACTTGAAGGCATACAGCAACAGCAACAGTAATAAATAGTAAAAGTGAAAATGCAATTAAAAATGTTTTTGGATGTCTAAGTTGATGTCTAAGTATTTCTAAGAAGGATGCAGGACAGATCTGTCTGGGAGGGCATCCCACAGATGAACCACTAATAAGGCATTGCTTCTCATAGCCAATAGTTGCACCACTGTGGATGGTAGCATGCAGAAGGATTGTCCAAATATGATTATAAGGAAGAAACATATGGGGAAAGATGCTCCTTCAGGTACTGTACATCGGTTCTATATTATGTAGGAATGTAAAGTGTCAGCGTCGACACTTTAAATTATACCATAGTTGAGGCAACATTGGATGATATGTTCAAAACAACCAGTGTGCAGCCTCATTGCTGTTTGAAGTTTACAGACTTACTATATATACTCATGTATAAGTTTAGAAATTTTACTCAAAAAGTGACACCCCCCCCCCCAAAAAAACTGGGTCACCTAATGCATGGGTCAATATAAGTACTGTACTTGAACTTTTATTTTTTTTAAAAAAGGAACCTTCCCCTGGTGAAAGGAAGCACTGCCCCCTTCTATTCTCTCATCCACCCAGCCTTTAGTATAAGCGCAAACAGTTATGCCTGCTGGAATTTTGTAAGTTGTTTGTGGCATTGTTTTCTTTGCTTCTTCCTCTAGATTCTTTGTTATGTGCCCCTAAGTTTTACCCTCGACTTAACCATGAGTCATATCAAAATCAATAATGTTGGCCCACAGATCACACATTGCAACAATCCAGTAAACCAGGGCATGTGTAGCTGCAAACAACCTGTCTCTGTCTGAGTTAGGTGATATTTGGTATATTAGCTAGAGGTGATAAAAGGTACTTAATACCACTGCAGTCTTAACTGGATTGACAATCTATTGGCAATCATCCCAGTCCATTGCTGAGTCCAGAACTAAGCTCAGAATTCCCACTGCTTCACCTGCATTTAAAATTTTTTTGCTAAGCAGCGCCCTTGCCTAGATGACACCTCACCAGAATGAGAGCTGAGCTCTCTCAGCAGTTTCGTGTACATGTTGAAGAGCAAGGAAGACAAGAATTGAGCCTTAAGGCCCAACAGAATTTAATATGCATGGTGTAGAACTGTAATCTCTTGGCACCACCTTCTGGAATCATCCATCAAAATCAGAGCTGAGGCATGGTAACACATTCTACAACATCCAACCCAGGCAACATCCCCAGAAGGATGTCTTGATTGATTGTATTGAAAGCTCCAGAGAAGTCTACTCTAGGAGAACCAACAGGGATGTATTCCCTTGTCTTTTCTCTGCCAAAAGTCACAGACTACCCACAGGATAATCAAGGAACTATCTTCTACTCATATAAGCAGAATCTCATGGTTATAATCTGGCAATTCTAATTATAGTTCACAAACATAGAAATCCCCCCATGCTTTTATGCTGTCTGAAGAGGAATTTACACACACATGGAATATGTTTCCTTTTCTCTGTACTTGCATTCGAATAGTGTATTGATTTCCACCATACAAAATTCATGTAAATTCATGTAATTTCTATGCCATTATTATTTGTCTGTACCCTTCCTCCTGGGGTCATATTTTAGGTGCAGCCAAGCTATTTTTTTATTTTATTTTATCTTATTTTTACTCGAACCTTCTCCTGGATGGGATCCAAGCTGGCTCACACACGAGTTACAGCAAGGTACTTTAAATAAAAAAATAATAATAGTTTTAAAAGGTAAAATGCAATTAAATAAGATCCCATATTAAAATATCAATACTTCAAAACAGTAAAAATAATTTTAAACTATGACAACATAAAGTAAAAACCAATGTAGTACACAGCCTGTGGCAGAAAATTCCATAGTCTTGGGAGCATGTTGACCCACTCCCTTCTGCCAGTTGGTAAAAACCTTTATTTGAACAGGCATTTGGTGACTAAGGGCTGGAGCAGACAGCCCAGGAAAGCATGGGCCGAGTGGACTGGTGTGCCGCTCTTTACCTTAATGGCATGCAATCTGTTTGAGAAGTCCCTCAGTCACCATCTTATGTAGAAATGGGGCACCCGACTACACCCACATGGCCAGGTGCCCTGTTTCCACATCAGATGCAACGACTGGGGGGTTTTCTCAGATGACACACCAGCCATTAAGGTATGGAGAATACTATGGGAGTACAAACAGTGGAGATTAAAGGAAACGCCATATGAAACCAGGTCTTTTTTGTCCCAGTGTAAAGACTTGGCAGAGTGGTTTGAGTGTTGGACTATGACTCTGGAAACCAGGGTTCGATTCCCAGCTCTGCCGTGAAACCCATTGGGTGACCTTGGGCAAGTCCCACTCTCTCAGTCTCAGGGGGAGGCAATGGCAAACCTCTGAACAAATTTTGTCAATAAAACCCCATGATAGGTTCATCTTTGGGTCACGATAAGTTGGGAACGACTTGAAGGAACACAACATCAACAACAAAAGGTTATTTACCTTAGGATTGGGCTGAATCCTCTGGACCTGTGTCTAAACAGGCAGGATCAAGCCCAATCCTGCCCTGGTTAGGTCTGCATCTTCTAAAAAAGACATCAGGGTGGCAGGGCGGAAGCTGAGCCATTTGGCCCATTTGCGCAACCTCTAAGTAGCTTGTGGAAAGGTTTCAAGTTTTCATTGTCATTCTACAGTGAACACTCAAGGGCATGGGTAAAGAGAAAAGGCAAAAAAGCAAGCAGAGGGGGCCAACCTAGCTTCCCACCAGAGAGAATTCCACAATAGAGAACTCTCTTCCTCCACAATCTGAGAGAAGCTACCAAGAATGCCTTCTCCCTTGTCCTCGCCAAACATGCCTGTGAAGGGAGTAGGGCTGGGAGAAAGTCCTTCTCCAAAGATCTTAAAACTTGGGCAGGCTCATGGGGGAAGATATGGTTTTTCAGTCAGAACCCAAGCGCATGACCACTCATGAGTTCCTTAAGATCATGGAGTTACGGCCTGTGATCTCATGTTGTCTTATGCCCTTAATCAAAGTAGTAGAAATTTGTAAAACAACATATGTATTCTGTGGTCAAACAGATGTATTTGTTTGTTCCAACTCTGTGTGTGAGAGAAGCAAGCATTCCTTTGGTTTATTCTGAGACTGCTTTCTCTCCATGCTGAGCTGTATTTTATCTTCATTTCTAACCCTTCGCTAAGTTTCTTCTCTATATTGCTTTCTGATATCCTTACTGTTGGTATTCTGAAAATACTCTTAACTTGACTTTACCTTTCACATTTTCTCTGACAGTAATTTTAAAGGTAGGTTGCTCATTCAAAGGAAGAACAAGAAGTACAGTTAAAATGGAACATCTCAATACTTTAAAGCATTTTCAGACCTTTTCATCTTGCTTTTATTTTATATCAGCACTAGATGGCACTGTTTGTTTGCAAAGAAAGTTAGAGTAGTAGGTTTGTGGTTTTTTTCCCCCTTTTCTTTCTTTTTTTTTTAGCTTTGGTAGTAACTGAAATTACTGTTTCATGAATAAAATATTTCTGGTGGGATTTGCATTTCTATATTGGCTGAAGACACTGTGTTGAATGTTTTATTAACCAGCCCAGTGCAACTGTCAGCCTATTAAAGAGATCCAATGGACCCTGTTTAGCTAAATAAACTAAATAAATCCAATTCGTCAAATTGTGTTCCTGGCTGTTTATTTTCCATTCTTTTGATGTACAGTTTATTTTAAGTTAGAGCCACATAGGTTTAAAAATTAATGGGAAAATAGAATTTAGTGTTCAGAACATGAAGAGACTAATTGCCATGGTCAAAAAATAGCTTTTCTTTTAAGGTGAAGTACTGTGCAGGAAATGAACTTTTGCACAGAGGCCCAATAAAGTGCCTTTTATGAAAAATTATTTTGGAGAAGAAACAGTTAAAAAAATTCACTCACATTCTCATATATACCAGTAACTATATATTCATAGCTAAACATAATTCCAAACTTTTTAAATTATTATTAGTAAGAAACAACTCATCATAAGCTTGGTAGGTTTTTTTTGGGGAGAAGCAACTGAATATTTTCCTGAATTTAGTAATTTAATTAGAGACACACTTTAAGATCTTTATCTGGTTTGCCAGTGCAACAATTCTGTGTAGTCAGTGTTCTCATTTTCTGATGGGAACTGATGCTTAGACAGTTTTTTGTGCAGTCCATATGTGTGCAGAACTCATGAATCGTTTGAACTGCAGGCAGCAAATTGAGCTATGGCCTAAATTAAATATGTTATCTCTTGTCCTAGTAACTTTAGATAACACACACTATCTACTCTTCCTGCTATGGATTAAATTCATAGTACTTCTGGCTGTTGCCATGGAACTTTCTTGTCCCCTCCGCTCTGCATTGCAGGTTTTGGTGCCGCCAGAAAACTACATGTAATGGGCTTGCCAGCCCTCCAGATTAGTTTTTTGCGGTGTCGGGGTCTGCAGTAGGGTGGGGCAATTGCCCCATCTGGATTCTCCAGACAGAAGGAAGCTTTTAGGCCTGTTTGTGTGTACAGTGGTGCCTCACCATCCATGGGCTTGCCATCTGTGAATTTCAGCATCCATGGACGGCAAGCTCCATTATCCCCAATGGTTGCATGTGCATATAGCTGTGCTAGCAACCATGTGCACATCTTACCACCATTAGGGACAGTAGGACTTGAGGTTCCATATTTTTTTTTTTTTTTTGTATCTGTGGAGGGAGGTCCAGAACAGATTTCCCCATGTATAAGAAGGTCTGACCATATGTGAATGACTACGCTTTTATTGTGAAGTCTTTTGAATATTGGAACTCGTCAATGGCATTTAGAATTGTCTTGTGCTGTGAGGCTATGAGAACAATTTATGTAATTATGTATACAGTGCTCAAATAATAAGGAGCCTTTATTCTTTCTTTAATAGGGCCGGAACAGACAGCCCAAAAAAGGCCGCTTCCAGAAGTCATTGGCATGCGGTGTTTAGATGCTGCATGTCCCAATGACACCGGGAAGCTGGTTTGAAGCCACCCAGCTGCCCCATAGTGAATTTAAAGTAATGCTTCACTGATTTTTTCATGAAATTTGAATTTCCAATGACAAAGTAGAAGAGAAGCAACTTCCTTTCACTCACATTCACTGTTATTCTTTCTCAAAGTTTTATGGTTCCATGTAAACCTGGTCACACTTGTTGTTGCTGTTTCATGTCTGGACAACAAGGGATAATGTAGGTAATGTAAAGATGTTATGGTGTCGTGTCAAATTTCTGGGGGCAAATTAAATCTTGCTTCTCATACTAGGAGAGGATGGGAGTGGAGAAAGAAAGTACCCCACATGGTTAGGCTACTCTGTCTTGCTGCTGTGTACTAGTGTTTTCATTGCTCACTAATGAGTGTGGTAAACCTTTCCTCTAGACAAACTGTATTTTCATGTAGATCAGGAAATAAATGGATATAGCTATCAACCCAAATTTTCATCCAGATGAAAGTAATACATTCCTGAAGAAAACACTATAAAACTAAAAGTGGATCCTATATTTGAAGTCTGATCTGTACACCTAATTTCATTGGTCCTACTTTTTCTAAGTGCTCATCATGCATGTGAATGCACCTAGTCTTATGTTAGTTCTAAAGTTCTGTCTCTGAGCATCTGCTGCCTTGGCACAGTGGTATTTATTGACAACTAACATATTCTTGCCTTGTGGGATGGGTTTAACAGAGTTTCCATTCCCACACTTTTCTGTGGTTCATGTTCTTAGCTTTGGCATACCTTGTTATATCAAACATTAACACAAACTGCACTGTGATTTTATTTTCAGATTTGTAATGTGATGGCCTCTACCCAAGTCATCCAGATGCATAAGCAGATACTTTTGAACCAATATACTGCTGTAGTTGCACTTGTATATAATGATTTGGGAGGTTAGCATGCATTATTTGAGATGGAAATCTGTGTGGTATGTTCATGCTGCACCATTTTCTCAGTTTCAGTTGAACACAATAGACCACTCTGTTTTGTTGTTTTTCTTTATTCCTGTGCAATGTCATTCATTCATAAGAAGACATGACTTGGACACTGCTGTTAAAATCTAATCATTGTTGTTGTTAAGTATATAAGACATTTGTTGTTATTGTTGTGTGCCCTTAAGTAATTTCTGATTATGGTGACCCTAAGATGAACCTATCATAGGGTATTCTTGGCAAGTTTCTTCAGTAGTGGTTTGCCATTGCCATCCTCTGTGACAGAGAGAGTGCGACTTGCCCAAGATCAGGGATTCAACCCCTGGTCTCCAGAGTCCTAATCCAGTGCTCAAACCACTACAGTTCACAGCAATAGATAAGATTTGCAATATTGGTGTACTGATCCTTACTGTATAGCAGTAGTGGGGAGAGTGTGGCCACCAAGGCCATTTTTGACGTTTACTAACTTAGTGGTTCATATAAAGTTAGAACAAACCTCAAATCTTTACATGACTTTTATTTCCACCCCACCCCACAGATGTAAAGAATTTTTTTCTGTTTGCACAGTGCAGCTTTTTTCTCCTTCCCATAATCACTTGTGCAATCGTTCTAAAGGATCCCTCCAACCCGAGACAGCTTTTGAAGGATGGAACTTGTAGTAGGGAAAGGAAATTCCTTCTTATAGCCATTCTGTTGATTGAAACCTTTCGATTGGTGGGAAGGATTTAATGAATATTATAATAAAATGTCTTTGATGATTGATTATTGTTGGCATGTCTTGTCATATTAGTCTTGAGAAGAGCTCTGTGTGGTCATTTATAGACAGGATATCTGCTATTGAAATTTGTCAGGTAGATCTTAAAACATTCCCATAGAGATGGAACTTATCTCCTGTTTCCCCTGTTATTTCAACCAGTTTTGGGAGTGTTTGGATTGAAGAAGTGTATTCATTCTAAGGCAATCTTTGTCATGCTGTCATATTGAATTATGTGCTCTGTGTATACATAGTGCTTTTAATGATGGTTCAGAAGCTTCAGTTGCGGCAAAAAACAGCTATCCAGTAGCTCACAGGATCTAGACAATCAGAGTTAAATATAATAATAATAATAATAATAATAATAATAATAATAATAATAGATTTTATTTTTATCCCGCTTTTCCGCAATGATCAAAGCGGCTTAAAGATTAAAATTCAACATAAAAATACATACATATCAATAAAAACAATGTAAAAATACCATATTAAAAAAAAATCATGCTACCTGTGATCAGTAGAACTTTACACTGGGCCTGGAAACACCCCGACAACCAGTGTTTCTGTGGCCTGGGTCCAGGTTATCTGAAGATCAGCTGTACCTATTTCAATCTTCCTAGGAATTAGAAGTGATCACAGATTTCCATCTCATGGTAGGATCAAATATGTTGGTGGGCACAAGACAGAGTTTTTTGTTTTGTTTTTTGTTTGTTTGTTTTTGCAGTGGCTCGTCATCATGGAATATGTGCATAGCTGCCTCTTTGACTGGTTTGTAAATACTTTGTTGTTCAAGGTTATATTTATACTGTAGAAATAATGCAGTTTGACACCCCTTTAACTGTCATGGTTGCACCCTACAGAATCTTAGGATTTGTAGGTTTTTTAGGTATTTATCCTGGCCTGTCAGGGAGTTCTGGTGTCTCAGCATACTGCAGATCCCAGGATTCTATGGGACGGAGCTACAACACTTAAAGTGGTGTTTACAGCATTATTTCTACAGTAGATGCATCCCTAGTCTTGCCTTGATTAAATACAAGGCCATCTTCTATAATCTGAATTTTTTTGTTCGGCTGTTCTAATTATCCTATGTTGTTTTAAGTCCATTATTATTTTATAGATTGATTTTTTTACTTTCTGAAGTCCCTTGTAAAGTTATTGACTTCAAAAGTTGTATAGAATTATTTTAAATAAAACAGGGTGTTCTTTGTTTTTATTTTTTACAGAGATAAAAAAGTAAAACTGAAAGGTCTTGGTTTGATTAAGGCCATTTTATATGTACCCATAATATGGTTTTATTAAGACCATCCTTTTATATAACATATACAATGGGCCTTTGGTTTCCACTGGGGTTTGGTTCCAGTACTCCCCGTGGATACCAAAATCCATGAGTGCTCAAGTTCCATGAAATACAATAGCATAGGGAGTCTCTTATATAAAGTGGCAAAATCAAGGTTTGCTTTTTGGGATTTATATATTTTTAAAATATTTTCAAGCCATGGATGCTTCAATCTGTGCATGAAAAATCCATGGCTGCATCATCCATGGTTGCTTTCATGCCAGTTTTGGTATTGAAACGGGTTCCTCTAGTATTGACAGGAGAAATACAGTACAGAGGTCTTGAAACTTTAATGGTTGTGTAGAGGAGGGCATATCAGAAGATGTTTTCATGACATTACCTACTGAAATTATATCTTCTACATGACCATTAAAGGTACCAAAACTCTGTCCTATATTTCACTTGGCAACTCTAGCTTCTATTCACATATTAAACATGCTAGTTAGATCTTTTTGAAGTGCATCTCTTGCATATTTTCTATACAGATAATCATAAACTGTATGGAAGCTTCTGGTTATCTAAATATGGTTGGAAGGAGTCATGGTGGTAGTGACAGCTAGTAAAAGCAAGTTTCAGGATTGACATCCTATGGAAACTCTGTAGTAAGTACTATTAATCTAATTGTGTCTTACATCTGAGTAACTGCATGTAGAGTTGGTTATGTATGGCAATATGATACAAAATCAGTGTTTGCAAATTTTCAGTGCAGAAAATCGTGGTCTGGAAACTGAGCATAGAGATTAAAGAAGGGATGGCAACATGAAATTTGATAGTAAATGTGTAAACTGAGGAATCTAGGATGTGCCCACTATGTGTATAAAATTGGAAACAAATGCTTCAGTGTTAATATTTACATGTATTTAGGAATAATGAATTCCTTCCAATCTTTGTAAAAGGACATTGTTGTTGACTGTTATTCTTCAGTTTGTTGGTTATAGTGTTGGTCTGTAAGGGTCCAGAAAGGGAAACATACAACATGTGCATAGATAAGCGAGAGCCAATGAATCCAATTTCACTTAAGAAGCAGCAAAACATTTTAATAACTTTTTGACATTTCCCTATATTCCTTATTTACCTTATCAATAGTTGTGGTGACATCTGATTGTCAACTTCTTATATTAAACTAAACTAATAAATTATACATGTTGTGTTTACACCTGATGAAAGCTGACGTTTTGGAGAGGTGTTAAAATATACTGACAGGTCTTGTTCATAAACTCCTTTGGTATAAATATGTAGATGACACCTTTAGATATTGTTTGTATGTTGGCTGATAGGCAGGAAGCGTTGACATCGTAACAAATGCAAATGTCAACCCCACAATTTAACCTTTCTGTGTTGGAAGAGATGTTAGCTTTAAGTTACATGCTTTTTAAACTTTTCAAAGTTTTTTTAAATCTCTTATCACTGCCCCCCCCCCCCCCCGAGCATGGCAAACAATGCTGAAACAAGAAAGATTTACACTTAAGAGCACCTTTCTGGTGTTTCTTGTGAAATGACTACAGTTTGGGTGTAGTTCCCCCTCCTGCTAATTCTTTTTACTTCTTATCTGAGAAATCTTTTTGTCCTTGACTCAGTGGATGTTTAGTTCTTAGGAATAAATACTCACAGGCTGCATAAAACAAGGTTTTTTTTCCAAAAATATATGCAGGGTCTTACGATGAAAATAATTGGTAATGTTCAACATGTTTTCTTGACCAAGTGATAATCACTTTATTATATTAATACTGATGTAGACATACTGCTGGTGAATTTACCAATGTGATAAGATATTTGTAATTTTTACGCCTACATGAGAACAAGCTGCTTTTGTTTACCTGCATATTTTATAGATGTTTTGATCTTTCTTGTTGCCACATTTCAAATCTACTCACATCCTTGTCTGCATCATGGATTATTTCAGTTATTAACATAGTCTGATCTTGTGACTGATTGTGTGTGTATTCTCCAGCTAGATGTCCTAAAATGAAAATACAGAGTCAACAACATACTTTTGATAATAGTATTTTTCAACCAATTGAAGCTCTTTGAGTAAGGCCTTTTGTACACCCTCCAGGAAGACTATACCAGTACAGAACAGTACATTGATGTAGCCAGTAAGGTAATCTGTGCGGAGATGAGTACATATGTATATTGAATCACTAGCCTAGGATCCATAGATTATTATGGATTACATATTGGCATGCTTTTCCTTTATACTCAGAAGAGAAGCAAGGTGGACTACTAGAGAAGGAAAGACTCCTTTTCTATGACTAATATAGAAGAGCAGTTCTCATTCTTTTTCTTGCCAGCCTATATCAGGTTAATAGGTTTTGTTTATTTGCAAGGCTGGGCTAGTAAAGGGTTGTTTATTTATATTTATTCATACAGTCATTTGGAGCGTTAATTTTTTTCTCCACAACTATGGGGCTGAGATGAGAAGAAAGGGGTGCCCAGAGGCCACCCCTTTCTCCTCTGTATTGTTGCCGCAGCAACCGCATGGACTCAGCAACGATCCACTCCCAAAAGGAGCTGCAAAATGCAGCTCCTTTCTGTGCCACTGCTAAGGTGCCATTAGCACCCTGGAGCAGCGTGGTGACGTCTCTTGTGCGACGTGGCACACTAGGCACATCATCGGTACGCATGAGCCCTAATTTTGGCCCCAGGCTGCCGTAAAGTGGTGGTCTGTATTGGGCTATAGTTGCTAATGTCCTATGAAGCATGCAGTACACACAGAGCATGTACAACATGGTTGCCAGTTTCCCATGAATCGTCATTGACACTCAAGGAGACAAAGACTATGCCCATCAACACATTGATTCTGCTATGCATATGCACTGCAGCAGGCTGCTTGGTGTGTAATTATTATCCAATCTAGTGCCCTGGACTGTGTGTGAGGGCACTGGTGATATTGAGGATAGGAGGGTCTGTAACCACTCCCTTACATTTTCTTGTTTAGTCCCATGCAGATGATTAGTGCTTCAGCTTGTTATCTGATTGCTTCTTTGTAATGGCTACAGTGATATGTACTGGACATCTTTGTGTTCATGGCTTTTTGTCTAGAGTCTTCTTTTATAAAGGTCATTGTAGTGTTTCTTTTTTTATTTCCAGACTCTCAAGCAGATTTCTGTTTTGAATTATTAGTAATGTTTGTGGGATAAGTTACAAAATTAAATATTTTTATTTCAGTTCATTCTGTCATTGCCATTCAAGTTCAAAATAAAGTACTGTACAGGTTGAGTCTGTCTCATCTGGAATTTCAAATTCCAAAGTATACTAAAAACCCAAACTTTTTCATGAGTGGCGGAGGTAGTGACACCTTTGCTTTCTGGTGGTTCAGTGAACATAAACTTTGTTTCATGCCCATTTTTTAAAAAATATATTGTATAAAATTACCTTCAGTGTATGTATATAAAGTGTATTTGAAACAGAAGTGAATTTTGCATTGAAACTTGGGTCCCATCTCCAAGACATCTCCTTATGTACTTATATACAAATAAAGGTATTCCAAAATCTAAAAAATATTTATAAAAAATCCAAAATCTAAAACACTTCCAGTCCCATGCATTTTGGATAAGGGAGACTTAGCCTGTAGTAAACATTTCTGGGGGGGGAAAGTAGAAGTGTATATTTTTGTGACAGTTGCTTACAATTCCATCTGACTTATTCATTTTACTGGTATTACTCAGTTGCCTTGTAATCTAGGCCACAACATCCTAAAAATGACCCAGAATTGATGGAACTTGTGTGAAGGAAATGCAGATGATAAGAGGAAGGCAAGAGAAATAGGTAGAGGGTTATTCTGTTATGCAGAGGGGCACAGTAGACCTGCAGGAGTCTATGTTGGAATTGAATGTTCCAAAACAATTGTGAATTAAAATATTCAACCTAACTTTCATTACTGTTTTCACTAATTTTATTTTTAATTCAGTCTCAGATAGTATGCCTCTGTGTGAGTTGCTGGGGACCATGATTGGAAAGTTAGAATCATAGAAACATGGAATCCAACCCCCTGCCATGCAGGAAATCTAAATCAAAGCATACTCGACAGATGGCCATCCAGCTTCTGTTTGAAAATCTCCAAGGAAGGAGACTCCACCACTCTCCAAGAAAGTGTGTTCCACTGTTGAACAGCCCTGTCAGGAAGTTCCTCCTAATGTTGAGGTGGAATCTTTTTTCCTGTAGCTTGCATCAATTGCTCCAGGTCCTGTTCTCTGGAGCAGTAGAAAACCAGTTAGCTCCCTCCTCAATATGACATCCTTTCAAGTATTTAAACAAGGCTATCATATCACCTCTTAACCTTCTTTTCTCCAGGCTAAACATCCCCAGCTCCCTGAGTCGTTCCTCACAGGGCAAGGTTTCCAGACCTTTCACCATTTTAGTCGCCCTCCTTTGGATATGCTCCAGTTTCTCTACATCCTTTTTAAATTGTGGTGCCCAGAACTGGACACAATATTCCAGGTGGGGCCTGACCAGAGCAGAATACAGTGGCACTATTACTTCCCTTGATCTAGACACTATACTTCTATTGATGCAGCCTAAAATCGCATTAGCCTTGTCAGCTGCTGCATCGCACTGTTGACTCATGTTCAACTTGTGGTCTATTTGGACTCCCAGATCCCTTTCACATGTAGTCTCATTCAGCCAAGTGTCCCCCATCCTATATCTGTGCATTTCATTTTTCTACCCTAAGTGAAATACCTTACATTTCTCCGTGTTGAAATTAATTTTGTTAGCTTTGGCCCAGCTTTCTAATCTATTCAGGTCATTTTGAATTTTGATCCTGTCCTCTGGGGTATTAGCTATTCCTCCTAATTTGATGTCATCTGCAAATTTCATAAGTATGCCCTCAATTCTGTCATCCAAGTCATTGATAAAGATGTTGAATAGCACTGGGCCCAGGACAGAGCCCTGTGGGTCCCCACTGGTCACTTCTTTCCAGGATGAAAAGGAGCCATTGTTGAGCACCCTTTGGGTTCAGCCAGTCAACCAAGTACAAATCCATGTAACAGTTATGTTGTCTAGCCCACATTTCACTAGCTTGTTTGCAAGAATGTCATGGGAAACCCTGTCAAAAGTCTTATTGAAATCAAAATATACTATAGCCACAGCAAAGTTGTTGTTGCACTCCTGTTTATGGACTTTTTATGGACAACTATTGGAACAGTTTGATGGGCTAGACAATGTTTCATCTAATCCAGCATGGATCTTTCTAACTTCTTAAAATCTTATGTTGTTAATCTTATTCTGGAATCTGTACTCGTTTTCACAAGAGTTGTGAAGTTCAAACTCTTTGTACCATTCCTCCACAATAAGTGAAGTTATCATTCTGATTTTTTTGCCTACCAGTATTTCATTAATCTTTTTTTTAAAGTTGTTGCTTAGGTTTTTTTTTTCTTTACATATTCATTTCTCTGCAGAATGTTTGTTTAGTTAAATGATAAGAGGTTTGCATTTTCAGCAAGCTACTTATTCATCAGGGAAATTTAAATGAAATTGTAAAAATATAATTAAGAACGCAAACAATAAATTGTTTAACTTGCTGTAGGCATCTCTAGGTTGGAATGACTAGGAAAGGTTCTGGTTAATTAGAAGCAATTTGTTAGAAACCTGAGTCCTCTTTTTTTATTTCCTAGATTAAAACTCTGTTCCCAGCTGGATGCTTATAGGTGCAGGAAATGTAATTGTGAGATGATTAATTGCAAAAAGGCAGATAATTAGAGTTCATATGGTATGTCAAATATAGCTCAACCACAAGCTTGTCTGCCAGTTGAAAAAGATCAGCTGAAATGCAAGTTACATAATTCTGAGCATTGAGCATTTATGGAATACATGTGCATAGGATAGGTGAAGTCAGTGGGGCTGACTTCTTTTTGTTGTGAAATTGAATTTAAAATGTGGAAATTATCTTACTTCACCTCCTATTTCCATGAATGTCTGAGGGTGATTATTAGACCTTGCTTTCTGAGGGAGAATTGTGTCCTCCTCTTCTTTTCTTTAATGCTACTGAACTCTGTTTTTCCTTCCAGGTGATTAGCTTGCCAATATGTTGCTCGAGGTGCAGTGGGAAATATGTAGTAAATACCCTACAGGTACCAGATCTTGTCTGATCTTGAAAACTAAGCAAGGTCAGCCTTGGTTAGTATTTAGATGGGAGACTGCCAATGAATACCAGGTGTTGTAGGCTATATTTCAGAGGAAGAAATTGGATTATTTCTTTCCTGAGAAAACCCTATGAAATTCATGGGGTCACCATAAATCAACAAGCAGTTTGATGGTACATGCACACAGGCAGAATCCTTAGTGAAAGACATGAGGTTTTACTCTGTTTTTGTACCTGAGTGTTAAATCTAATCTCCAATGAAATACATATTTCCCTATCCCTTACTCTATTTGTGCATGTTTCATTTCCCCCAATTCATTGTGTGGCACTTGTCTTGCATCACATCATTTGTGTGGTTTTGCAGCTTAGCAAATAATAGGTTATTTCTTTAAAAATGATTTGAAAAGTGGTATCTCTAGCAGTTGAACTGTGCTTATTAGGCTGCACATTAAATCCCTTTCCAAAATATTTAACCATACAGATCCTAATGGTTAAATGATTTCTTGCTTTATGTAAATTAGTAGCTTCTGTTTAGATTGCTTATTAGCTACTATAAAGCCCTCAAAACTCTTTGGTGTGCATGTGGATGTTGTATTTTGGGATGATGCTTTGTATTTGGGGTTGCTGTGAAATCTTTGCTTGCCCTTGCCAACCTGAAAAACGTCCTGCCTTCAAAAAGCAGTTGCTAACCCCTGGAAATACTGCTTTACAAATTCAGCTAATGACCCAAATACAGCTTGTTTTGTTGTGTACGAGTTGTATTAAAATAACGCACTGTATTTGTATTGTCATTAATGATATGCTCATTTTGATAATGGAGCTGCAGTCTCTTAGCATGGAGTCCTTGGGGAGATGCTGCATTTTTTTTAACTAAGTATTGTTCTGGCTCCTTTCCTTGATTGGCCCAGAAATAGCAATCAGCTGGGGAGCAGGATGACATGCCTCTTAGCAATCCCTTTTATCTTTGAGATGAGTATCAACATTGTATGCTTCCTAATGGAAGTGTAATTTAATGAAATCTATTGGGTAAACATACTTCAGATGTTCAAAGGAGGTGACAAAAATTTTGCTGGCAGCCAGGACCTGGCTGGTTTCCAGCTTGCCTTTAGCTACTATGCATATAGCATAGAGAGAGGCATTTAAAATAGAAATACAAAGTATTATTTCCATTGTTGTCCCCTGCACTCACATTTATTTCTCTTAATTTTATTTTTTTGTGTGGTGCTTTCTCTGCCAGTGTCTTTTGACACATAACCTTTTCTGGTGAATTAGTGGATGTAACTGGTGACATTTTTTGGTTCTTAATGTGATGAAAATGACACACGTACACATACACACACACACACACACACACCACTGGTTGATAATCTGGAACATAGCACTAAACTCAGGGGAGGCTGATGGCACAAAGTGTGCTGTACGCATCACAGAAGAGAGGAGGAGGAAAAGCTACATTGTCTTTAGTTAATAGTCCTGTGAAAGAGAACAACTTTCTCTGTAGACCAGTGAAATTAAACATCCTGATCTAAAGATTAGGAGAGAGCACATTTGTTTTATCAATGATAATTGCTGGTGTAGAACTACGTATTTCATCACATGCATAGCAGACAATTGAATAGAAGGAAAGAGCTTACATTGCTGGATTTTCATAAAAGGAATGGTTACTAAAGAGAGACTGGTCTGTGATCTTGCATTCTGTTATTTTTAGCCATCCAAGAACATGACCAAGATCAGAGTCACTTGAGGATGTGTTATATATATTGGATAGTTTATGGATGTTCTTGCTTAGATTGTACAAGATTGCTGCATTTAAGAGAGGAAACATTGGCAAATAAATAAATAAATAAATTTCTGATGTGGGATTTGGGGCAGGTAGATGTTAATAGTGATTTTTACACTTGAGAGAGTCTGGAAACAAAGATGTGATTTTATCTGTTGCAGTATTTTTTTAGATATTTATGCATATGCATAGGTTCCCTTTCTACCTGATTCTGCAATGAAATTCTAGTCTAGTATTTAATTACATTAATTCAGCAATGGTAGATGAACTTCTTATGTTTAAGGTGTTGTGATTGTCATAGCGTTGGAAGAGATCTCAAAGGCCATCCAGTCCAACCCCCTGCCAAGCAGGAATAGACAATCAAAGTAACCCCGACAGATGGCCATCCAGCCTCTGTTTAAAAACCTCCAAAGAAGGAGGCAGTGTATTCCACTGTTGAATGGCTCTTACTGTCAGGAAGTTCTTCCTAATGTTTAAGTGGAATCTCTTTTCCTCTGTGCATTTAACACTAAGAATTATATTAATCTAATGCCAAGAAAACCCTATGATAGGTTCGCCTTAGGGTCACCATAAGTGAAAAATGTCTTGGAGGCACACAACAACAAATTCTTGGTTTAATTTTTGGTTTAATTTGGTGTTCTTATAAACTTGGTAAATGAAGTAGTACAGTTGATAACTGTTTATAGTTAGAGATCAATTCAAGGCACTGGAAAATTGAAAGCAGAAAAAACATTAATTGATTTTTTCCCTCCATCTTCATAGTGGGATACATCAATTTTACCCCGATTTTTCTTCAGAAATTCTTTCAGAAACCTTAGGATTGAAAGCCAGCTGCTCCAAGATCAACCAGTGATTTTCACAGTCTGAGTGCATATTTGACCTCAGTCCTTTTAGTACCAAGTTGTTGTATCACATTAGTAAGATATAAGGGACAGCACTAAACAGAATCAAAAATATAAAACACAGATGTGCTTGTTTTATTCTTGTCTCCCATCATAATTTTGTTGTTTGCCTTTTATGTCTTTTTAAGGTACTGTAGACAGCCCAGAAAACTCTTGTGATTCAATGATCTAAAAGTATAATAACACATATAATAAAATGTGGGAGTAAAACTCAGATATAGTTATTTTTAAATGTACATTTATACCTCTGTTACTTCTGTCAGTGAATATGGTGAACTAGGCCCAAAACCTATTGTTTTGCCTCACCAATGAAATTTTCTTACAGTCCCAAAATTTCTAGTGTTGCAGAGAGTCAAACACTGGAAATGATTCACACACGTTATTATCTGTATACACATTTCCTTGGTAACTTTTCCTGCCGCTTTTCTTTGGATGCATAAACTGAATTCCTAAATGTAAAACCAAGGCATGTTACAGACATGCCGAAGGGGCATACTAGAGTTAGAAAGGGGCATGTTAGGGTTGAGAAGGGGTGTCCCTTCCGGACGCCCCTCAACCCTATTATGGACTGAGTCCATACAAAATGGCGGCGCCCATCCACACGGAGGCTGCCATTTTGACGTAGCGAACGTGTAGCGTCTGGACATCGCACGGCAGACGTGATGCTGCGAGTGCGCAACTAGTGCCTCGCGGCACCACTTCTGGGGCCCAGAAAGAAGCTCCATTTCGGCGCTTCTTTCTTGCTGCGCCCGGGAGCCGCGCGGTTTGGCCGCTATGGTTCCCGGACATAGCAACTGGCAGTGGCGGCAGAGCACCTTTCTTGGGTACTCTGTAACGCACCCAAAGTTTTAAAGTTTTAGCAATGGTAGCAATTTGGGAAATGTCATGGAGGAGCAGAATACTTATTTGGGGGATACAATGTCCTCATTGTAACCCACCACATAGCTACACCCCTGACAGCAATAGCAAGTGTGTCTGTAAGGATGATATAATGGTTACCGAAATATAAGCCAACTGCACACATTAACTGCTGGATGAAACTTGGCCCTCCTTGAGTCTATTATGTTGCTTATTTATATGTATATTTTATCCTGTTCTGTAATCATCATGCCAATGAAAACATTTAGAATTCACAGAAAACAGCTGTATTCATATAGTTATAGTGTCGTGCTTTTAATAATCTATTTTGTTTAATGAAAATAGAGAAAGGAAGATTTTATGTTTTGAAAATGTAATGGGCCATCTTGATGTCTTCATGAAACTGTGGTTCAGTACTGAACACGTAGGGATGTTTTGGGATAATGGATGATTTGTGGCCTTATTCAGATGTTCATTCTCGAATATACCATCTCAAACATACCGTCCCCTCCGCTCCTTTCTGCCTCACTGTTATCTCATTTGCTAACTTACAGCATCCCCTAATATCCAAATCAGGATTGTAGACAGATTTGTAGACCTATGAAGTTGGAGCTAGATATGTAAGTAAGAGAGAACTCAGCACATGGTCAAGCCCAAACAAAAGTTATATCTGAACTGTAAGATTGCCAAGGGCATTTAAAAACTTGGTTCCAGGATACCCCATGGATACCAAAATCTGTGGATGCTCAAGTCTCATTATATACGTTTGAGTAGTAAAAATTGTGTTTCTTATATAAAAAGGCAAAATCAAGGTTTGCTTTTTGGAAATTTTGTTTGAACTTTTTCAAGGCATGGATGGTTGTATCCATCGATACGCAGTCCCTGGAGGACTGACTGTATAACACCTGTTTAAAAAACATATAAAACGAATACAGTACATATTAAAAACAGCCAACTCATACTTTAAAACTTCTAATTTAAAAAGTATCTGAGTAGGCCTGCTGGAAGAGACTAGTCTTTAGTACCTTAGTATTCAGATAGCATATCAAAGAACAATAGATACTGTATCTTATGTAAAGTTATTAGGACATTCAGAACCATTTAACAGTAGATTCATACATACATTCACTGAAGAGATGTGTTTGGCTTTTTGTAGGTATGGCACTCCATACAGGTAGCATGCCAACACCATGTTTAAGAAAGGAAGGTATTTTTTGGTATATATGTACACACACACACACACACACACACACACACACATATACAGAGAGAGAGAGAGAGATTGGTGACATCAAGTTCTGTACTTGTGCAGTGAATATTATTCTTCTCCCCTGAACCCTTGAGTTCTTTCCAGTTCTGTGGAGCAGATTTTGGAAAGGAGGAGCTGCAGGTATTGCGGGGAATCTATTCTGTTGACACATATTCGATTGATAAATGGACAGAGGTAAATACTTGTGAATGAATCTTTTGGACATTGACTTGTTGAGAAAGTTGATTGCTGTTAAAACAAGGAGACAAACATGGTCTTTTTCATGGTCAAAGTATGCATAAAATATTCATGGAAAGTCCTTATAGTGAGTATAACACACACAATTCCTAGTAGCTTAAAGTTGATGTTTGCAGGCCATTTCAGAAACACATTGTATCACTGCAGTTTTCTGAGTTTTGCATTTCATCCCAGCTCTAACAAAGGCAAATGAGCAAATAGGGCCTAGGGGCAGTTCAGCTTCTGCAATTTACAATGAAGTTGCTGCTCTGGTTAAATCTGGGCAAACATAGCTGCTAATGTGGCTAATGCAGTTCCTCAGGATTCAGCTTCCTACTACACATCACAACAGAAAATACTTGTAAACAATAAACATTTTTGCCATCTTATTTTTGGGTTAGTGTAATTTCTAAATTGTTAGATGTTTCTCATACAAATCCTTATCACAGCTATGTTAATTTGTCTTTAAACTGAGTGTTAGAATCCTGTTAGTATTCTACCAGATAGTATTTGTAGTGTAGTATAGTAGTGGAGGGGATGATGGGGCTTTAGCTGCAGTAGAAGAGTAGATAGTGATAGTAGTGCATAGCAGGGCCAGGTGTCTTATCTAGTGGCCTTGAAGGCCTGGCTCTCCGAGCGCTCAGAGCTGGGAATGTGCTTTCACTTCTGTGGGAATCAGGAGGGGCTTTGCTTGGCGGGTTTCTGCTTGGGAGGGGTTTTTGGCTTTTGGGGATTCTGTTACTTTGTCTATGGGAGGGGTGTGGTTAGTCTCAGCTAAGAAGCTGAGTGAGGCACATGTCTGATTCTGGATCTATCAATAAAGTGCTGTTGATTATATCAATCAAGCTGACTGGTTGATGGTCTGGGATTCTGGGTGCTAACTCTGACACTGAGACTGTATAACTATGTGCAAGATTGTGCTCATTGTATTCTTTTGTAGTGTCCATTTCTGTGTCTGCCTATATTTTTTTCACAGCTGGAAGCATACCTGCCAAAATGTAACAAAAATTGCAATTAATTATCTATCTGCTAGGTGTCAGCAAAGGTTCTTTTTAATGTAAGGAACATTAATCCATGTATTCAGAAGTTGATCTGGTTGCAATTTTTAGTTACATGTAAGATTTGAGATAGAATTTTGGGGAGATTTATGAAAATTAAATAAAACCTGAATTCTTTAAAAGATTCAGCTTGAAAATTATTGATGTTAATTAAATTAACAGGTTAAAAAAGCATTAATTTTGTTACCCATAGCATACTGCCTAATTATTCTGCTGTCATTGTTGATCAGTGGCTTTGATTCTAAACATACGTAGTTTAAAGTTTTTGCACACTTTCAACTAAATTAATGAATAAAACCTCCATAGGTTTGCAGTTTTGGATAGAATGTGTATCAAGACAAAGGAAGAAGTGAAAGGGAGACCATTGATTTTAATGGGACTTGAACATAGCTGATTTTTCTCATACGTGGGGTGTGTGTGTTCCAGAACAGATCTCCCATGTATACAAAGGGTCCACTGTATATTGGAGTGGAAAGTGAGATTTAACCCTTTTAATAGAAATAGCAGCTACATTTCTATATTGCTATCGGTGAACTAAGCATTCCCTAAGTGGTTTACAATATCAAACAAAAATCCACCAAACAGTGATACCTTTATTGACCAACCAAAATGCACAATATATATGTTACAAGCTTTTGAAGCTTCACTGGCTTCTTCATCAGGCAAGTTGTCACATACCAAACAGGAGAAAAAAATTGAAGATGTTAGTCCAAGGCCTGCATTTTGCTGTTATTGTTCTCAGTTGAGATGGTATTGAGGGGAATCTCTTGCAGGCTGGCACCTCCTCCTTTTGGCCATGTGGTGACTGTTCCAAGGAATTTTAAAATCCATTTGAAGCACAAAGAAGACACTTCTTTTGCAATTCAATATGTCTCCATCTTAGTGAAGCTACAGCTTCTTTGTTAGGCGGAGGGCACTTCTTTGTGCTGCATTTCTTTATCAAATTTAGGTGGGATACAGACCGCCCAAAAAGGGTGGTCTATCCATGCCTTGTTTTGCTGCGTGAGGGAGCCGCAGTGGACAAACTGCGCGGCTCCCTCGTGCAGCAAAAAGAACCCTTAAAAAGTGGGTTCTTCTTGCGGTGCGATTGTGATGCCACAGTGCGCCAATGGCGCACTTGCGGTATCACAATGAAGCTGGGATGTGCAGACGCTAAGCGACCATCACGTCAAAATGGCAGCACCCATGTGTACAGGGCACCACCATTTTGATGCCCTCATCACGTGCTAGGGGTGAGGCACGTATGGGCGGTGCGCCCTCAGCCAACCCCTAGCACGTGACGAGGGCACACATTAGGCCAGTATGTATAGCGCCAGAGTCTTCTTGCAAAGGGATAATTCAAGGATTGTTGGACTTGTTATGTACCTAAAACATGGGTGAGAATCATGTGGCACCTGATAGAGGAGAATGAGAAGCCAATGTGGTATAGTGGTTTGTATATTGGAATACAACTCTGAAGATCTGGGTTTGAATCCTGGCTTGGCTATGGTGACCTTGGGGACCACACTCTTTCAGCCTCAGAGGAGGGCAAAGGCAAACCTTAACAAATCTTGCCATGAAAACCTCATCATAGGTTCTCTTTAGGGTCTCCATATGTTGGAAATGACTTGAAGGCACACAACAAAGAAGAGGAGAATGAGTGTTCCATATTCATGGAAGTACAGTGAGCCCTTTGTATCTGCTGGGGTTTGGTTCTAGGACTCCCTCGTGGATACCAAAATCCATGGATGTTCATGTCCCATTAAATATAATGGCATAGTAAAATGCTGTTTATTATATAAAATGGCAAAATCAAGGTTTGCTTTGTGGGATATATCTCTGTCTGTATCTCTATTTATTTAGTCTATCTATCTATCTATCTATCTAAGCCATGGATGCTTGGATCTGTAGATAAATAACATGTGGATACAGAGGGCTGAATATCATGCACACATTAAAATGCTACAGTTTATGTTACATGTCTCAAAACATCTTTCTGATATGAATCAATTTCTGCAGGATGCACACAGATAAAACATTGACAATGTGATTACTGATTTTTGTTCATTTTATCTATTCAGTAGTTTTAATGTGCAGCACACTTATCTGTTTAAAGAGCTACTTCAGAATTACTTTCTCCTCCTCACATGAACTTTTATTCAATCTGTATTTTGGTTGTGAGACTAAAGAATAAGCAGCACAGTTATATTTCTATGTCTATTTTTTTTTTGAAGGAGAAGGTCAATCAATATCCAAATTATATGTTTCCAGCTTAACAGTAAAGCTCATTGTTCTTCTTAAATCTTCCAGCGATAACCTCACAGTATCACTTTATGTTTAGAGGCACACCTGGCTTGACAGCAGTACATGCAAAAGGGATCAAGAAATCTTAGAAGACCACAGGCTGAACATGAGTCAGCAGTGTAATGCAGCTGCTAAAAAAGCCATTTTGATTCTAGTAGTAGGAATACATTCGGCCCTTTGTATACACAGATTTTTTATATACGGATTCAAGCATCCACGGTTTGAAAATGTTCAAAAAAGTATAAATTTCAAATATCAAACCTTTGTTCCATTTTTTATAAGAGACACCATTTTTATGTCATTATATTTAATGGGACTTGAACATACACGGATTTTGTTATCCACAGGGCATTTTGGAACCAAACCCCAGCGTATAACAAGGGTCCACTGTATAGTGTCTAGATCGAGGGAAGTAATAGTGCCACTCTATTCTGCTTTGGTCAGCCATCACGTGGAATATTCTGTCCAGTTCTTGTTATCATAATCCAAGAAGGATAGTGACAAAATGGAGTGTATCCAGAGGAGGGCAACCATAATAATGAAAGCTGTGCCCTATGATAAGGACCTTAGGGAGCTGGGTATGTTTAGCCTGAACAAGAGAAGGTTAAGTGGTGACATGATAACCATGTTTGAAAGAATGTCATGTTGAAGAAGGAACAAGTTTGTTTTCTATTGCTCCAGAGACTGCTTTCTTATCGCTTTACACTCTTAAAATGGGGCTAAGTTGCTTCAAATGCGGTCCCTGCCTCCTGTTGTATTTTGGAGTTTGTAATTTAGGAAGGGCCATGTAGAATATTCAGCTAGAGAGCTCTTAAAACTCACTGGATTACAAACCCCAAAATGCAACAGGGACTGCATTTAAAACAACCTAGCCCCCTTTTAAACAGTAGATTCAAACTACAGGAAAAGGGATTCCACCTAAACATTAGGAAGAACCTCCTGATGGTAAAAGTTGTTCAACAGTGTTTTGGAGCGTGGTAGAGTCTCCTTCTTTTGAGGTTTTAAAAAGAGTCTGGATGACCATCTGTCTGTTGTGCTTTTACTGTGTATTCCTGCATGACAAGGATCAGGACCTGATGGCCCTTGTGCTCACATGGATGAAGATGCTAGAAGCTCACATGAAAAACAGAAATGAAGAAACTGAAAAGTAGAATTACTAATTTAGGCAGCATTCCTGTATACAGTCAGACCTTTGTATCCATTGGGGGATCCATTCTGGATTCCCTCGCAGATACAAAACAATGAGGGATCTTAAGTTGCATTGTCTCTAATGATAGCATGATGTGTGTATGACATGTGCATGGCCTCTAGGATGCCGCATGTACTCACTGCCATTTGAGACAACAGGGCTTGCTGTCCGTAGACGCTCACATCCATGGATAGCAAGTTGCTACTGTACCTGGAGGGAGCTCCATTAAACTGAGAGGGGTGTATGTCTGGGTAGCCTTGTGGAAAATTCAGTTTGGTGCCTTATTCAGTCTTACCAATTATTAAAATCATAAAATTCAGAGCCAGTAAGTCCTTTCCAGTAAACAGAATTTCTGGAACTGAAAGTGTAACTGAAACTGCCACCTTTAATAATAATAATAATAATAATAATAATAATAATAATAATAATAATAATAATATCCTCCCCTCTGCCCATCACTTTCTCATATTAATTTTAATATGTCGAAAATGAAAATTTGGAGAGAGATGCAAATCAGCAAACACCCAGATAATCTGACTGTAGTACTCAAACAGTATTCATTAATATTATCTTATTAATCATTTTGCTGGAGAGGAGAAACTATCTATTCTATTTGCTTGAAAACTATTGTCAAAAATATTTTTAATGATGTTAGAAATACGTTTAGCAAGTTGTTGTGGTATGCCCCTCCACTACCAGTGCTTTAGTATGGTTTAAGTAGTATATACATGTTTTGTTTATATTAAGCACCAGTGGAGTTTAATATAATGTATACCTTGTTTTAGTTATGTAGTTACAATTAATTCTGAACATAAACTATGCCTTTTAAAATTAAAATGAATTCTTACTCAATAGCTGTTACAAAATATATTTGTGTAGAATAAAAGTTTTTTTTCCAGGCCTATATAATTATACCAATGTTTATTTACCTTAGATGGTATATTTAGCATTCTGGACAATAACTCTGTAAACAGTGTATATACTCGACTATAAATCAACCTCATGTATAAGTTGAGGGCAGGTTTTGGGACCAAAATCATGGATTTTGATATGGGCCATGGATAAGTCGAGGGGAAAACCTAGGGTCATCTAACAAAGGATGTAAAGATGAAGCAAAGGAAAACAATGCCAAAGAATTTACAAAATTCCAGAAGGCATAACAGTTTGTGCTCATACTGAAGGCTAGATGGATGAGAAAATAGATGAGGGTTCAGTGCTTCCAGGGCAGATGACACTCTTGCTTTTCACCAGTAGGTGGTTTTTTTTTTAAATGACAGTTAAAGTACAGTACCTATTTTGACCCATGGATAAGTCAACTCTGTTTTTTTGGGTCAATATATGAAAAATTGGGTTTTTCACTGAGTTTTCTTTGAGGCCAGCCCTCTTGCAGCAGGATATAGCTAAGGATATAAACCAGTGGTGGAAATCATACAGATCTCCAAATGTTGTGTGACTGTGACTCCAGGTTCTTCCAATTAACTGTGTTGGCTAAGGCTGCAGTTCAGCAACATTTGTAGGGCCACATGATTCTCATTCCTTTGTAAACTAAGTAGAATGTCATATTGTGCACTAATTATTAGTATCAGAGGATGATAATACTGCAAGAGCAGTGTTTCAGTTTCTTTACACTTAAAGATATGTACAATGAAGCTACGTAGAACTTACACTGAACTGAGCTATACTTTGCATGCCTGAAAGCTGTCACAGTGGCCTTTACTGCTGAATATATTTGAATAGAACTAATTATACTCTAAAGGCACCAGATCCAATTTGATCTTGGAAGCTAAGCAGTCCTGCTTAACACTTAGTACTAAGCAGTCCTGCTTAGTAAATACCAGGTGCTATACGCTATATTCCAGAAGAAGGCATTAGCACAACTATGAGTATTTCCTGCCTATGAAAACCACATTAAATTAATAGGATCACACACGCACACACAGGAAGAAAAGAGCTTAGCTATACATCTTTTTATTCATTCGCATTTTTAAAATATAGCATACTTTTGTGCATAAAATTGGAGAAATATTTCTCTAAAATGTATCATAAGCCTTTCAAATATATACATTATTTAGAGAAAGCGCACTCACTCACAGTGAGTCTAGGGAGATGCATAATGGATACTTCCACTGAGATGGTTGACTCCAATAAATGTCTTCCTCTGAATATTCCTTGCCTAAGAAAACGCTATGAAATTCCTGGGGTCACCATACTTGGACAGGCAACTTGAAGGCTCATGCACATGTGTATGCACACACATGGGAAAATGTTCAGAACAGTAAGAATTGCATGTGGCAGCAATCCCTTTTCGCTAGCTCTGAAGGCAGCAGATCCCATCTCTTCTACGCTCTCTCTTCCCAGCCTTGCCTTAACTCTTGTTGAAATCTGGTCCTGAAAACAGTTTGGAGTTGGATTTCTAGACTGCTACCTCTTCGCCCTTTTTTAGTGTTAGCTTTGGAACTTAAATTTCAGGGGTTTCAGAACTCTATGGCTTTAGACAAGTCACAGCAGATGTTAATATACTTGCACTGCTGTAATCTACAGTCAACACTGAAGTGTCACATGAGGAGAAGGCTCCATTTTTCTCTGGATTGTTGTCTATTTTGCTTTATCTTAGAAGTAACTCTTAGAAATCAGTGTGGGATATATATTTTTCACTGTGTAAGTTTTCTGTACAACTGCTATTGGTAGATTTGTAATCCCAGTTATCATATGCATATACGGTAACCATTTTATAGGAATGGTGCTCCTCAGATGTATTGAGAGGAACTGCTGGACCTCTTACCCTTTCCCGTCACCACTCCCTTCTCCTTCTGTGTTATGTCTTTTTAGATTGTAAGCCTGAGGGCAGGGAACCGTCTAACTAAAAGGATTGCATGTACAGCGCTGTGTAAATTTACAGCGCTTCATAAATAAAGGTTAATAATAATAATAATAATGTATTGTGTGCATGGTTATATTTTTTTTCAAAATTCAGTGTTCAGAGGGGTTTGGGACATAGAGCCTATTTTGGAAAGTGGAATGGAAAACGGGTACAAAAAACATTCTGTACACAATCAGAAGCAGACAGCTTGAATTGTTTCGTGTTTTGTTCTAAAAATGGTGATGTGGAAAATCAGTAATGGTGATTCATTGAGGAGGTGCTTCAGGAATAATATATTCTTGGTTCTACACTCCTTATCTTTCTTTGAATGCTATACTAGCTACTAATAAAAGTAACTTTATCAGTCCTTTCCCTCTTTCATGTTAAAGTTTTTTATTCAGTAAAAATGTGAAGATTTCTTTGAAGTAACCATACAGGGTTTCATCTATCTGTATATTTGAGAAGGTTTCCTGAAAAGTGAATAGAATGTATTTTCCTTCAATGAATGTATTGAATTTTTTTTTATTTGCCTAGCCATTTTCCTCAAGGTTTTCTTGTTAGGTATCCATATTTCCCATTCTTATGTGAAAAGAGAGATGCATATTCTCTCCCTTTCTTTGGAGAGAATGCATCTTTTGTTCTTTTGCATAAGAATACACTTATTAAGGAAGAGAAAACTTGCTTCTTTTCACAGCTTTTATCATAACTAGTGCAGTGGTCTTAATTATGTGGCAGTAAGGTGAAGATACTAGGGTCTAAATACATAAAGGCACCAGATCCTTTTTGATCTTGGAAGCTAAGCAGGGCCAGCTTTGGTTAGTACTTGGATGGTAGATCTCCAATGAATACCAGGTAGTATTGGCCATATTTCAGAGGAAGGAACTGGCAAAACCACCTCTCAGTATTCCTTGACTATAAAAAAACCCTATGAAATTTATGGGGTTGCCATAAATCAACAGTTGTTTCGAAGACACACAGACATATGCAAGGTGAGGATAGAACCCCTCTGGGTCCCAAAATAAATTAAAATGCAAAGTAGAGTTTGTTCATTTAGGAGATTAATAAGTGTGTTCTCAAGATCACTGATCCAAGCTTATGCACAGTCTGAGTTTTACACACATAATGGATATTTAAGATTTGAAAGTCTTTGTCCCAGTAACACACTCATACTAGCAGTTATTTATTATATCAGAAAAGAAAGTATATACACAGTGAGCACTTTGGGGAAATTGGTTCATTTGAAATGAGCAAATAGAGTCAATTATTACTAGTTGAATCCTAATAGGGAAGTGATTGATAAGTATGGAACTCAGTAAATATACAAGACAGAAAACAAAAATAATGCCAGATAATATGGGCAAGCTACGCCTAACAGTGCACTTTAAATTGTTTTCTGCTCTTCTTGAAAGACCTTTTCAGTGTTAAACATTGGAGCAGGGGAGCTGTGACAACATATTTAAATGGTGAAATTCTGCTTCTGGAAATTCACATTTTGTTTTGGTATGAAGAAGAGCATTCTGGAGAAACTGAATGGGCCTAAGACTTTGAAAACTGCATTGAAAGCTGCATGTGACCCCAGGACCACCCTTTGCTTACTGCTGCAATAATATGTAGCTCACAAAATATGAGACCAGACATAATGATAAGCACAGCCTAAAAATAAGTATAGTATAGCTTAAGGAAATGAGCCAAGAAAAATCTAACGTTTCTGTGTTTTCCCTTTCCCCCATGACATTATTATTATTATTATTATTATTATTATTATTATTATTATTATTATTATTATTATTATTATTAACCTTTATTTATGAAGCGCTGTAAATTTACACAGCGCTGTACATGCAGTCTTTTTAGTTAGACGGATCCCTGCCCTCGGGCTTACAATCTAAAAAGACATGACACAGAAGGAGAAGGGAGTGGTGGAGGGAAAGGGTAAGAGGTCCAGCAGTTCCTCACTACCTCCAAGGCCTGGACCAAGGCAGATGGACTGGAGGGAGGGCTTGGCTTCATAATGGATGGTTAATCATTTTCCAGGGAAAATACATATTCTCAAGTAGGATAATGCATATACAGTACATAGCAATACAGGAAATGGTTTGATAAACAGGCACCAAAAGAACATCAAATAGTGACAATTATGCAATGCCTGGGAAGGCTTCTCTGAACAGGATGGTTTTCAACTCCGTTTTGAAGCTTCAGGAAGCTTTCCCTTCCATTTCACTCAAGCATGGTTAAGTCTTGCATCTGAACCCTAAGCTGTGGTTAAGCTAAACATGCTATCTTTAAAAATGAAGGGATGAAGTTGATTTTTTCCCTTTTTTTATACACCACAGTTAAAGGTACAGGTATTCCCTGTTGACAAGGTTGTCAAGTCGTGTCTGACCATAGGGTGCGGTGCTCATCTCCGTTACTAAGCCAAAGAGCCAATGTTGTCAGAGACTAGTTTGTGATCATGTGACCAGCATGTTTGCAAAGAACGCTGTTTACCTTCCCACCGGAGTGGTACCTATTTATCTACATGCACTTTTACATGCTTTCGTACTGCTAGGTTGGCAGAAGCTGGGACTAGTGATGGGAGCTCACCCCATCATTCGGGACCTGGGCCTCAAACTGTCAACCTGTTGATCTTGCAATCAACAGTCATCATCTTAACCACTTGAGCCACCTCATAGATTTAACACCACAGTTAAATCTAACTAAATATAAATTTTGGTGAAATAACTGCACTTTTCCCCATAAATATAGACATAAGGACTAGATTTTTTTTTAATGAAAAGAAAAGAAATCTCAGAACTTGTTGTAGAACAACATACCATCCAGCCCAGAAAACTGGGACATGTGGCCAACCAACATCAGAATGTGGTCAAGATGGCAAAGGTTATTAATAAGGAAGAACATAAAAGCTCAGAGAGACTGCAGCAGTTTCCTGTTCCCTGAGCCTATTTGGAAGGGCAAGATTCCTCCTTTCTCAGGGCCAAAACAGACAGCCCTTTAAAGCCTGTTAAGTTGTAAAAATAAAGAAGTAAATAAGCACAAATTCTTATTAAACAAGAAGAAAATGGGGAAGAGTGGTGCAATGTGATTTTCTGGTTGCATTGTTTTTGCACAATAAATGAAACATGGAATGAAAATAAGTGTACTTAAATATTTTGAACACATGTGGGTGGGAGGTTTCACAATTTGGTATGTCAGTTGCAGGTGAAAATTTTACTTTCTCCCTCATATGGTAAACATTTGTGCTTTTATGTGTTTTTGTTCCTTGGTTTGCTTATATGAGGGAGAAATCCAGCCCCTGGTTACTTCTGTTTTAAATAGCAGCCCTAGATTTTTATACATGTTTACATTGATGAGATTCATCTGTGTAACATCAGAATTAAGCATCTGTTTGGCATGATGAATCATAATTTGAAGAGAACATGCTTGTGCCATACATCTGCAGTTCTTGAAAAAGCTGCAGTGTCAAATAGGGTTATTGCTTCCTCTGTAAATACTTTTTTTTCAATTGCCAAAGATGAAAATCATTGCAGACTGTGGATTATGGTTATCACTGCACTGTGAAGAAACAGAGAATGGGCTTATCTTGATGAAAGACACCACTTTGCTCAAACATAACAATGGTCAAGTTCTAGTGGCGCAATGGTTAAATGCCTGTGCTGCAGCCACTCACTCAAAACCGTAAGGTTGTGAGTTCAAGACCAGAAAAAGGGCCCAAGCTTGACTCAGGCTTGCATCCTTCTGAGGTTGCTAAAATGAGTACCCAGATTGTTGGGGGCAAATTAGTTTGCAATTGTAAACCGCTTGGACACTGTTTAGGCAGTATGAAGTGGTATATAAATGAAGCTTGTTTGTTTTATTTGTTAATGTAATATTTTCACTAGGAAATAGTACAATCAGCTCACTTTATCCACAGATTTTTTATTAATGGATTCCAGCATCCATGGCTTGAAAATATTATATATATTTCCAAAAAGCAAATCTTGATTTTGCCTTTTTGTATAGAGACACCATTTTACTATGCCGTTGTATTTAATGGAACTTGAGCATCCACGGTTTTTGCTATCCATGGTGGGTCCTGGAATCAATCCCCAGCATATATCAAGGGCCCACTATATATAGGATACATTAATTTCTGGCCTAGCTAATCCAAGGATCTTCTACTGTTTACAATTCAAAGACTCAAGTGGAAACCCCCTTAGAAAATTGCTGTTCCTGGACAATATACATAGTCCTGTGCAGATTACTGTATTATCCTGGCCTTGAAGCATGATGTTCTTAAATCATTCCCTGCAGTGTGATTAAAAATAATATAACTTGCATTTAAATGGAGTGTTTATAATATTATTGAAGAATTATTGTAGAATTGTTTTTTGTCTTACTGTGGCATACTTCCAGGTACCACAGCTCATAATAGTGAATTAATGGTTAAAGTTATGCCACTTACTTGAGGTAGAGCTCACTGATTTCAGTGGGTTTTTATTGTGAGTAGGGTATGTGGATCACTGTTTTTCTCTCCCAACCCAACATGGATGTTTAACCATCTGTGTCAAATACTGTATTGATTGCCTTATTCAAGTATCTTTTCTCCTCTTCTATGTTTTTTTAAATTGGACAGGACAACACTCCAAATAGTCTTTTGACAGCTCTTTAGGTGACTATTCTCTATAAGTAGAACACATGGCCACCATAGTTGCACATAGTGGGCTGGATCAAGCCTGTTAAGCACACTTATGTGCCATTGAAAACATTATTAAAGTCTTTACTCAATTTAGTTCCATTGGTTTCATAAATTATCATCTCTTTAGTCATTCTTAGAACTCAATTGATTGGGGATAGGAGCCACCTTGAGTCCCAGTTTGGGTTCAAAAGTGGGGAACAAATGATGATGATAGTGATGATGATGATGATGGTAATGATGATAAACAGCACAGTGATGAGTACGCATATGGCTTTTATTGTAAGAACAGAGATAAGCCAACTATATATTGGGTGTGCATTGATGACCTTGTGAACTTCATGAAGAGCAAGGAACCCCAGAACATTTTAAACACACCAGTTTTCTCTATTCTACAATTATGTTTACATTTGTCTGTACTTCTGAAAATACACAGCTTATTTTCCTTGATAGTTTCCTCATCATTGAGAACAACAATGCTGCCACAGATAATCATAAAAAATGATTACCTACCTGTAGTTGAAATCTTGGCCCCCTGTGCATGTAAAGAAACATGATCTTTTCAGACACATCTGTAATGATTACCAAAAGATAATTCACAAATGAATATAAAAAACACCAACTTCACAGTAGGTATCCTTATTTCATCTTCTCCACAAACAATATGAGGTAAGACTCCCCCTCCCCTGCCTTGCAAAAGCAGAGGTACACATCCTATATGTGATAGATTTCACACATGTCCTAGCTGTCACTTGGCAGTCAGGCAAAGTTACCCATTATTACCCAATACTGAACATCTTGCAAAAGCAATCAGTATTTCTTCTATTACAGTTTTCCACCAGCCTCTCAATCTGTACTTATTACTAGTGGGAGATGTTCTTAAATGATCATGATCAGCAATCATCCTAAGATCAGCAATGATACTAAGTGATCAGCAGCTTGGATTGCATCCACATGAACTAAGTGCTGCACCATCTGTGTTGTTATCAGGGAAACAGTTACCTTCAACATCGCTGGGGCAGAAGATCTTATTCTATCACGTAAATCATCACCAGAAGGTCATGCAGTATGATACAAACGATTAGGTGATCATAGTGCATCGCTAAAATAACAATTTTAGGAATATCAAACTTGTACTCTTAGTGAGAAAAAAATGGAACAACTAGTTGCAAATTATAAACTTCAGAAAACCGTGTCCTATTTTGGTTATTGCAAATTAGATGCCTTTTTTTTCCCAGGAACAGTGGAAACAAGAAATACCTTCTTTAGAGAGAGAGAGGACTCAGCATTGTAACCCTGCATAGTCTCAGGTGGAAGATAATACCTAATTATCAGTCATCAACAGCAACTGCCATATATCTTCTCTGTCTTATAACATACATATCCCACCCATTGACTGCACTACTCTTTGAAATGTTTCAGCTAAAGACAACAGAGGTTGGAATAATTCTATTGTGATAATTAATCCTACACACGCAAACATACACACATATACATAACTGGAGAAATACCATCCCTGGGTTACTTGGATAATTGCTGAAAATACTGAATGAAAGTGAACGGATTAATGTTTTACTTTTGCTAGTTTGAACATAGCAGAATGCAAGTGAGTAATTTAGAGTATGAAATATGGAGAATGAGGCCAAAATTGAATAGAAATGAGCAGTCTGAATTCTGTTGTACAGATGTTGGGAGTTGATAATTTTGGGTATCTTTTCCTATCTATATCTCATTTCGTTACTATGTGAAATTGGTCATGTGCCATTGAGATTGTTTCTCTTCCCATTGCTCTTTCCATCTTTGTTGCTGATGCAGCTGTATGGGTAGCAATTTAGCAAAATACCCTGTCCACCAGGTGTGGAAAAGAGCTGATTGTATTGTAATACTCGATTGTTGCTTAATTCATATGCAACTTAGCTAGCACATGAAAAATATTATAAATCTATTTACCATGTGGCTGGTCTGATGATAACATTGTATTAAATTCCCAGGTGAAGCAATTTAAGCAATTGCTTTGCCATGTGCAGGCCATGGAAATTAACTTCTCATATGATTTAGTAATAGGCTAACTTCATTGTTATGCTCAGATTAGTAGTTTAGCAGAATTCTTATAGTTGTGGCTACATGTACTCTGCTACACATGTAAAATTACACACTGGGGTGGTGCTGCAGATCACAGTTCTTAATTAGTTTAAGCAGAATTAATTCATTTCATTTCTAATTTAACTGTGTTTGCCTGTGAATATATTCAGTTCAGTTGGGAAATGTTAAGACTTGGGTCAAGCAGACAGATTGTTTAAAGCCAAATTGCCAGACAGAACTGAGCAAGTGTATCTGTTTGAACAGGGCTTTAAGAGAATCAGTATGCAAAAATCTTGCTTCTTTACTAAGTGGTGTCTGCCTGGAATCAAATTGCTCCTTGGCGTAAACTCTGAGTATTGTGGTACATTTAAAGTAGGTATTGAAATGGTCTCATAACTAGTCAGCTCTGTTCCCTTTTTTGTGTACCGTAGTTATTTTAAGGCCATAAATTAGACTTTGTGACCTCTTAGTTTTAGATGCACATTTTGAATCCCTTAATAAGAGAGTAGGTAGGCAGGATTGATTATGTGAAAGTTTATGATCATAGGATTATTGTAGCATCCAAGATAAAATCTGATTCTTCTGCCTAGCATTGTTTTAGCCCATTTTCATTCAGACTACAAGGATACAAGTAGGCAACTTTCCAAGTAACATTTGCACCATTATACTACTCCTAAATGGTCATTTCTTACTTGATAATCATACTTTGATAATAACCATTATTCTTGATAATTATGGAAATAGCTAGCTAAAAGTAACTACGGTAGTTCTTGTAATATATTCCTTATTCTAGTAATAAAAGTATTAAAAGTCATAAGAGTATTTGCAGTGTAGATACAGTCCATGGCAATGGCTTTGTAGCATTTAGATTATTTTCAGAAATATTCAAAAATAAATATTATAATTTCCTTTGAGAAATGGGAAATGAAAGACTTCTAAATACTTGCGACTACTGTATATTGGTACCTATCTAGGCTTTCTAACTATAACTATAGCTAACTACTTCTTTATAAGTAACCTTTAATGCTCTAAAACTGACAGTCATCTAACGACAATTATTATATGTTTTATGTGAATATATTTATTGGGGCTGAGAATATTTTGGAATATGTTCATAGAACCAAGTTTTTCTTGGTCACCTATGCAGAGCACAAGCACATTGTACTTGATACCTTTTTGTTTAGTGGAATAACTAACCATGCCCTATGAGGAACAACTTAGAGAACTGGGGATGTTTAGCTTGGAGAAGAGATGATTAAGAGGTGATATGATAGCCCTGTTTAAATATTTGAAGGGATGTCATATTGAGGAGGGAGCAAGATTGTTTTCTGCTGCTCC
Source organism: Sceloporus undulatus (assembly GCF_019175285.1). Taxonomy (NCBI): domain Eukaryota; kingdom Metazoa; phylum Chordata; class Lepidosauria; order Squamata; family Phrynosomatidae; genus Sceloporus; species Sceloporus undulatus. Next base: position 202,892,362 of record NC_056524.1, on the reverse strand, counting down.
AGAGACTAGGACCTGGAGCAATGAATGCAAGCTCCAGGAAAAGAGACCCCACCTTAACATTAGGAGGAACTTCCTGACAGTAAGGGCTGTTCGACAGTGGAACACACTTCCTCAGAGTGTAGTGGAGTCGCCTTCTTTAGAGGTCTTTAAACAAAGGCTGGGTGGCCATCTGTCAAGGGTGCTTTGATTGTGATTTCCTGCATGGCAGAGGGTTGGACTGGATGGCCCTTGTGGTCTCTTCCAATTCTATGATTCTAACTGTGCAGTGTATTGAATTGGAGCCCAATCAAGATCACTGCACCAAAGAGATTCAGCTATGATCTATAGCACAGAAAACTTATTTTCAATCCATCACAACTGGACTGCAGTCACTAGAAATAGGAGTAGTGTACTCTAGAAATCCCAAGTTCCCCCCCACCATGTGTGTGCACCTCTCACAGTGTGTAATGAAGTATCAAAGAATTTGCATTTGTTTTCAGTTTATCTGTCTGTGCCTGCCCTCCATACAGGACTGAAAGATACCTGAATGGGCAAAACTGTGGGAGGGTGAGATGTTTCTTTGAATCACGAGCTTTGGTCTACTGCCTGACAAAGGAGAGGAGCCCATTCATCTCTTTGTGAGGTGAGGCTAAGGAACGTAGAGCACGCAGGCTTATGGGGTCCTCCCTCCCACCCCACAAAGGTTTAATGTTTGCTGGTATACTAAGCCTATGCCACTGAAATCACTACCAGCCTCCTATGGATATTAAACTGGGGTGAGAGCTCACTAACTCCTTTCCCACTTTTGTGTCTGCTTGAAGCTGTTCTGAGGCTTTAAGATAGGCAACTCATATCTGTCACACATGCACAGACCAACCATTAAGGAGCCCTGGTGGCGCAGTGGTTAAATGCCTGTACTGCAGCCATTTACTCGAAACCACAAGGTTGCGAGTTCAAGACCAGCAAAAGGGCCCAAGCTCGACTCAGGCTTGCATCCTTTCGAGGTCGCTAAAATGAGTACCCAGACTGTTGGGGGCAAATTAACTTACTTGCTGTTCACCGCTATGATCTTTGGAATAGCGGTATATAAATAAAACAAATTATTATTATTAAATTATTAACTTCTGATGAAGAATGCTAGCTAACTATGGCGCGGTACAGACCACCCAAAAAGGGCGGTCTGCCAGTGCCTACTTTCCTGCTGGCAGGAAGCTGCAGCGGACAAATCAGGTGGCTTCCCACCAGCGGGAAAAGAACCCACAAAAACCGGGTTCTTTCTATGCTGCAGATGCGTTGTGACCAGTACGCCACTCGCGCACTGATTATGCAAGTGCCACGTGGTGCCATGCAGATGCCGCACAGCGCTTGCACAACAATGGTGTCGCCCATGTAAACAGAGCACCGCCATTGTTATGCCCTCGTCATGTGCAAGGGTTGCGGGGCTTGTGGACGCTCCACCCCCAGGCAACCCTAGCATGTAACAAGGGCGTCACGTAAGGCCGGTATGTACCGTGCCTATATACACTTATCATAAAGGTACCAAATTCACTCTGCTTGCAGGTTAATACAGGGATAATTTTCAGATGTGGTATTGCACAGCAGTGTGCATGGTTCATCCAGCTGTGCTTGATATAAGAGTGGTCATGTTAGAGGTCATACATTGCTTCTGATGACTGCTTTCCTTCTCCAGTAGCTGATGCCTTCCTTATGAGTGGATGGTGAATCTACTCTAGGTTTTACTCCATACTTTAAAGGAGCTATACAAAGCTAAACAAAATAGCATCTTTAAAGACGTAGTGGTGGTGATAGTGGTTCTTCTTATTCATATTCTGCCTTTCCCCTGACAATGGACTCAGAATGGTTTTGAGAATGTTAATACTTTCTTGTGTCATCCCCAAAAATGCTTGTGATGGTGATGGGAGTGTAAGTTCAGAAATTTGGAAACATCTTCATTGCCGCTTTGACGTGATAGTTGCAAACTGTCACTGATGGCCTATAGCAGTCTTGTTCAGCTCAAATGTTTATTAAACTAAAAACTGATATCATATGTCCATGGTTCACCTTGATTTTATGAATCTGCACCATTTTATATGTGGATGATATATGCATAATATTTAAAATCTTTTGTTTAGGCATGTGCACATTTATGCAGTTTTAATAATACTAATACTAATTCTACTACTACTACTACTACTACTACTAAAGAATCTTAATATGTATTCTGGTATTTTTTAATGAATTAATGTATTGTATGGAAATAAAAACCTTGTGTGTACTTGCATATGTGATATCAGATTTTCAGATATCTCACAATAATCACTATATATCAGTCTAAAAGTGGTATGGAATTAGTACCTTTACGAAAAACATGTGTTACAGCATGCTATGTCAACTACATAAGCAATATCATTATGTGCTTCTGTAATCTTCTGCAGACCTTGTTGCAAAGGCCTCAGATGCTGCCAGGTGAATGGGTATATTCAAGGGATGAGGCATTTGAGTGCCCTGAATGTCTTGACCACCCATTTTGTCCTCCATATGTTCAGGTGAATAATCATTTTATTGAACTATTTTTAAATTTTCATTTTATTTATATCATGCCTGTCACCCAATATGGGGCTCAGGATGGCTTATAGTATGTTAAAACAGAATACCATTAAAGCAAATTGTAATGCAACATTAAAAAGCAAGTCAACAATTATATTAATAATATTAATTTAAAAGAATTTAAAAAGCAATAAAAACATAATAATACAACACACCCCAGTTAAAAGACCTTCTGCAATAGCCAGTTGGCAGGCAGAGAGCAGAGAAGACAAATGTAGTCTTCCTTGGGAAGAATTTCACAGACTGGGAGCAACCACCAAGAAGGCTCTCTCTTGTGGTGTCACCAGATGTGCCTGTGGGATGGACAGAGACAATACACAATAGTAACCATGTATTGATTCCCAAATGATGAAAGGTTAAATAGTTTGAAAAGACAGTGTAGAATTTCCTACATATAGATGGCTCCGTTCATCTGGTAGGCGTTTGATTTGCATTCAGGAGAATTTCCTTAGCGTCCCTGTTCATTTGCTGTACTCTAGTTAACCCGAATTTGACATACCTTTTGCCTTTCCTTTCCCTTTGACTATAAGAAGAACAGATGTACATATAGCTTTGCCTAAGAGAGTTAAGCAGGGCTTCTGTGTGCATTGTGTCTTGAACACACATGTGGAAAGTAAGTGGGGGATCTTGTCACTGATGGTCCTTTGCTGGGCAAGATCGGTATAGAAGAATTCTTATATTCGTACCGAGCTGCCCGGAAGAGGCACTGAATTACAGCCTCAGTAAAGCTTCTGTCTTTTTTAGAAGCACACATATAAAGTAGCAGTAGACAGTGGTAACTGACAACTAAGACTAAAAATGTTGACAATTTCTTGATTTGCCTGGTTAGCTTATGTATAGAAGTCATTAACTATTTATAAAATGCATTATGAATTGGGTTCCTTCAAACTGTAGCAGTATGTGTGACATTTTCCAGCACAAACTATCATGCTTGCATTTGGCTACAGTACAAATTTATACTCAATGCAGGGTGGCAAAGTTAAAAACATAAAGCTCCTTTATCACTGTTATGTTAACTTGCTTTTCTTGCTAGGCTTAATGACAATTGGCTTCATTTAGGGGTGTTAGTAAGGTTAGTGCATTTATTATTTCAGAGACAAGAGAGAGTGTTGTATTGATATTTTAGATAGATTCTGAGAGAACAAGTGGGCACTTTAGTTCAAAAGCCTGGTCTTTTATATAATCAGTTCATTTTGGGATGAAATTGTGATCAAAAGTAGTATCAAATTATTTATTGATGAATATATAGAACTGGTCCTAATAGTAGTCAACGGGTTTAGTTGTTCTATAAAGCTTCTGCTTTCATAAGTGAGAGAGATCATGACAATAAAGGGATTGTGACAATAAATGTTAGTTGTGCTGTTGTTGATGTGGATTATAGTGAACGAGAATATCTACAATCATCTTCTGTAAACAGAAGACAAACTTCTGTTGTAGCTTTCTATGCAGGACTCTTTGCAAACTAACAAAAAATTCTGTTCTGACTAATGATGAGCTGCATATCTAGCTGTAGTTTTTTTAAAAATAAAATGGTCTAAGAATGGGGAGGAGTTAACAATTTTTTTAAAGCAATCTTCAATTACTTTTAACTGCAACAGATTCCTCTGGGACCCACAGGGGAGTATATGCTTGGAGAAAGAAAAAGCAGACCAAACCTTTTTCACTGTTTCAGTCTTCCCCAAAGCTCAGTGTAATTTGAGAGGTTCTCCAAGCTCTTCTATGAAGATTCAGAAAAGGAAGGGCTGCAGTAACTTCATTTGAGATTTCAGCAGAAAGCTGGGGATAGTGGGTTCACATAACATGGTGTCTCTGAGATATCCTTTTCAGACTCTTGATCCACATGGCACAGTACCTTCTACTTTTCCTGAGAATGGTTCTCCATGGTCTCAACTGATTTTTTAAAATAGTTTTAAGATTTCTTAAACTGGAAATATGGAAAATTGAACTAGACACTTTATCTGTGCAAATCCAGGCTCTACCCAGAGCTTGTAGAATGATCTCTCCTTAGTACTAAGCATTACAGGAAAGGACCATCACCACTGACAGAACAGGATTTTAGAATCAAAGTCAAGTCCCTGTTAGTCAGGATCATATTTCTATGACCCACCCATCACAGCACAAGTAAACCAAGATGGCTATATATCTGTCTTGCCAGCAGAGTGACATTGTTGAAGACCTTGGCTACATTTTACATTGATCATGGCAAAATTGTTCAAGTATAGGACAGGGTGTGACTAAGTATGCTGAAGATTCTCCTATGATAGTCAAAGCGCTACAGGGAATTATACCCAAAAGAAAGTGAGAACCCTTGACCTCCTTGTTCCATATTTCATCTGTCTTTTAACAGCTATTTATTTCTGCTCATCTCACTGTCAACACTTATGACAATTAGCCACTAAATGAGAAATAATATTAGATTGAGATAAATAGATTGAGATTGAGAGCCACAACCAATGGTTCCTGTTTCCATGCATGTTTGCCTATGATCCCTTCAAGTCTTTTTTGCCTTTTTTGGAGAGGTTTTAGAATTCTCAATAAACAGAGCCCATGTACATTTTAATTTGATTTAGGGAGGAAGTCCTTCAGGAGCTCATGTGATGTCAAATAACTGCCAAGAATTAGACACAAAGACCTCCTCAAGTGGTGTGTATGATGCTTGTAGTTTCAGAATAAATCAGGTAGAATTGAACCTGGATGGCATAGTAGTCCTGGTACTGTCCTGAAAGATTACACACAGCCTTTCCAATAGATCAATAGAAGGCATATTTATGGGTCATGCAAGTTACTGTATATACTCATATATACTGTATATATTAAGTCTAGAAATTTTAGTCAAAAATTGTCCCAGAAAACATTGGTCAGTTTATTCATGCTGGGATTTGGTTCCAAGATCCCCTGTGGATAACAAAATCCATGGATGCTCAGGTCCATTTAAATATAATGACATAGCAAAATGGTGTCCCTTATTTAAAAAAATGGAAAATCAAGGTTTGATACTTGAAACGTATACTTTTTTGAACATTTTCAAACTGTGGATCCTTGAATCCGTGTATAAAAAATCCATGTATAAGAACCATCTCCTTTTCTGAGTAGAGTGCTGAAAGGCAAGAATTTATTCCATTCTGGGAGCAGCTAAAAGAACCACCGGACCCCTTTACTCTCTCTGCTACACCGCTGCTTCTGACCTTTCTGAATACCTGGCCAGGACAATGGCAGTTCTTTGGCACTTTTCCTCGAAGGAGTGCCCAGAAGAAATGGGCTTCTAAGGATCTGAAGAAGACATTTGTGTGTGTTCGCCAGCTTTTCTGGGTTAAAATCAGGCAAAGTTAATACATTAAAGTTAGAGGTTATAATAACTGTTAATCCAGTTGCCATTTTTTTTTTTTTGCTGGGGGAAGGGCTGTTAATCCTTTTTGACATGTGTGTTTTCTTAGCCCCTTCTGTCTCTTGTCACTACCCCACACATCACAATAGCCACTTTTTGCCCTAGCTCCCTCCTCATACATCCAGGCTTTAGGGTGAGCACAAACAGTTATGACTACTTGAATTTTGTAAGTTCTTTGGCATCGTTTTCCTTTACTTCATCCTTTACATTCTTCATTATATTCCATTAAGTTTGATGCTTGAATTATCCACAAATCGTATATAAATCCATAATTTTGATGCCAAAGCCTGCCCTCGACTTATTCATGAGTTTGACTTACGGTTGAATATATACAATAACTTCAGGTTACTTCTGTTGCATATATTTAAAAGCACAGGTATCATGACTGTGGTGAGCTGTGTGACCATGCCTAGTTAAACTATTAGACCTTAGAAGGAATAAGAAGATGTTAAATAAAAAAAAGACTGGATCATGTATTGACATGAGTTTGTAACTTCTTTCCTTGTCTGATGTATATCAAACACAAAATAGGATAATATCATAATTGAGCAATCTATGCCAATTTGTTGGCTTTTTGGTGAAAAAAGCGAAAAACAAAACCCATCTCCATATGATATTCTTGCATACTGCAGAGTGTTTTAGTCTCCCATAGTGATGAAATGAATAATTTAAACAGGCAGCTCTGATACCAGAGCCTCTTTAAAGGTTCCCATTTCCTTTAATGCTGTAGAGACTACTTTTACTTGGTTAATGTGAAACTGCTGTGTCTGAGATATCCAAATATTTTTTAAAAGGCTTTTTGGATACTCTATGTCCATTACACAAGTTTCTACGGTTTGTATGACACTGACTTTAATATATGTTCTCTCTTGAGTACTAATAGTTACATAATATTAAAGGTAATGGGTGGAATAATTGAGCATAGAGATTAGAAAAAAGAGAAAGAAGCTTGCAGCTTATTTGCAGAGTGGAGAGCAGTTTTTGCATTTAACTCCTGGTCTATTTGGTGGTCTGTTTTATAGGTTTACCAGTATTTAACACTCTTAAAATTACTCAGTGCTGAGATACCAGATTTAAAACTGGCACCCTTATTTGCAACATGGTTATATATTTAGGTTCAAATTTGTTCATATGTTTTTAAAATGGGCAGAAAAATACAAAATAGAATGTAACACAACATTTGCCATTAAGTTTGAGAAATAAGAATGAAAATATATCTGAATGTTCAGAGCAATATTTAGCATTTCAAGTTCACATCCCATCTTCACACTGTATATATCCAAGTGTATGCATCTAATAAAATCACACAACACCACCTATGCAGAGTGTATCTCCTTTTAAATAGTAAAGTACTGGAGTGAGTGAGATTTTTTAAATGTTTATTATGGGAGTTTAGTTAACGGCTAGTGTTTTGCCAAGTGATGCTCTAATTCTAAGTTTTAATTCTAAGGTGTAATGAGCTTGACTATTCAGTGCATTAGATTGCTAAACTTTTATTTTATATGTTTTCAAAAGCCAGCTAGATATCTTGCATGAAAATCTGTTAAGATTCTTAAGTTTCCTCATAGGAAACCATAGGAAAAGGCAAAAAATAGATTTTAGGGGGGGTATCCAAAATGATAACATTTTGATATCACTTTAACTGTTTTGGCTCCATCTTATGGACGTCTCTGTTCATGAGAAACTCAAACTTTGCTGCCAAAGGATACTAGTAGCTATAGTGCTAAAGAATTCTAAGTACCTAAACAAAACTATATATCCTGGGCAGAAGAAATGTTCTTTTGTCATAAGTCTTTGAATTAAGCTTAAGAAAAAGGAACTGTATCCCTTCCCTCTCAGCAGCAACTTTATGATGATCTTTTGTGTTGATATCAGTTTACTAACTTTCCTTCCCTCACAACTCCCCTCCCCCCGAAAGCCAGCCTTTGTTTCCCTGCATGCCTTTTTCTTTTGGGATTGAGTGGTGAATTTTGTTGAAATTAGAGAACTTCTTATCTTTAGTTCTGTTCAGACAAAATTAGGCCTTTCAGGATTTACCTGTTACTCTTTGATTAAGAGTTTTCATTCAGATATAGGTTGAGCGAAATGTAACATTTCCCCTACTTGTAGTTATGTATACACATAGTTCCATTATTGATATGTATATGGTATATGGTAATTCTTAATTGTGGGAGTTCAAGTACATGCTGTCTAAGTTCATTATTTTTGCAACCTGGTAACGATCCCAGAACATCAAATAATTTGATACTTTACTTAATATTAGAGTAGCATAAAATGACATAGTATTTCTTGAATGGAGGGAGAAGGTTCAGAGAATTTGAATAATAGGGGTTTGGGGAAAGCTTACATTGAACTAAATAGGATGGTCTTTTTCTCTGTGTGCAGTGCTTTACTAATGAATTGTGATTTTAATGTTTCAATAAAATCCTGCTATAATTATTGATGATGTCTGCATTGTATTTGACATCCAGTTAAAATGACTTTGAGAACTTTCTTTAGAAATTTTTAAAAAATCAAATAGCTATCCATTAGAGGGCTCTCGAGGTTTTGAGATTATCAGCCTTGATAGTGATGGCTCCGGAGCTTTGCTTGCTCACACTTTTTTTGTGTGTCTTTTCTTTTTTGTTTTACAGAAAAGGTCACGAATTGCCTACAGTGACGAGGTGCGGAATGAGCTCCTAGGGGATGATGGGAATTCCTCGGAGATCCAGGTAGGATGCTAATCAAGAAGCCCTAGTGGGTGGCTGGAGGGTGAAGGAGGTCATTGACACACTGGGCTTCTCAAGCTGCTTCTTAACAGCATTAGTAACAACTCATGTGGAAGTGATACTGTTTAATGCAAAGCCGGGGTCTTAATCAACTTCAAAATGTTTCTTGGAGATCTTACAATTTAACCCTTTACCTTGTGATCACTGTCTGCTATCTTTATTTTTTTTAAAGGAAATCTTTTCTTCTCTTTTTCTTTATTATTTGGTACATAAGGAATAGCTTGAAACACAGTGTTTGCTGACAAAGCCAAGGTCTTCACCTCAAACACATGTAAAAGGAATAAAAAGTTACATAATGCAGCTTTGATAGGAATGGAGTATAATTAAATCAACACTGGCAGGCAAAACAAATGAAACTGAGCTTTCAGAATCTGACAGTTTTTCTCTGTTTCTGTGTGGGTTGTCTCTCTGAACCAGATTTTCTCTCTTACATAAAACTGCAAATTATGCCCAAAAATACTGACAAGAGCATATGATATTAGTGTTTTAAGGGAGATGGAAATTGTATATACCTGTTCATTAATCTTCTTGGGTTTGCAGTGTTCATTACATTGTAGCTAATGTTCTCATAGGATTTTTGCATTTATTAAAACAATTATTTTCATGGCTTAGCTGAAACTTTGTAATACAAAGTTTCAGCTAAGGCCTGTATATTCCTGTTTCTGCCTTTATTCCAAAACAAAACTTTGAAAGCTCCCAACATACATTTTGAAGTAATGAGCTATGACATTAACAGTCTAATAATAAAGAAGTCTTGTTTCTTTAATATTAAGATGCTTGTTACTTCTTTAATTTTATTGAAATTGTTTGATGTATTATTTGTAAATATAAAATCCCTCCCCAACCTGTGTATTATTGATAGAATGAAAGTCTAAACACACTATGGTTTACAGTCTTTATTACAATTAGATCTTTATTAAAATTAGATTATCACAGCCAAGACTATTATATTCTGCAGTGTTGTGACAAAAGTTTCATGTCCATCTTCCAGTGAAATCAATGAGTTTTAAAACATATAACTTTGACTGGATTATGTCTTCTAGCTAATAGCCATGACAACTCAACATACATATTTAAGGAAATAGAAAATAAGCAGATTGTTTATATCTTCTGCACATTTGAAAAGATTTAATCTGAAAGTAGATATCTATATCAGAAAAAAAACTTTGTTAGATATTATTAACACAGTTTAACTCACTTTTAAAGAAAGGATCTTTGGAGTCTTGAATTCAAATTCTTAAACCTATTTTCAAATTCCAGAAGGAACCACCATGGTTCCTGCTTTGAAAGAAAAGTTTGGTTTAAAAATCTTAGTTTAAGTTAGAATGCATTATTTTGATAACTACTCTTACATTTGTTCTTTTGAACAGAATTTTCCTAAATTTATGAAAACATCTACTTGAAATTTTTACATATGCAACCAAAAGTATATAGAATGTGTGCACTCATGGATTAGAAGAAGCATTGTAATAATAGCTTGAAAGTAATATTCAAGTAATAGTTTGAAATTAACATAGAAAGATACCTTGTTCTGTGACAAATAAATATGTTTTCACTTTCCTCAGACCCTTAATATCCTATATGTATATATATCCTGCACCATTGTACTTTTAAAGCAAGCTGTGCCAATAGTCTTGAGTACTAAAAAGCATAACCCCAGGAGTAAACATGGTATTAATCTCTATCATTGGCTGGCACTTTTTGGGCCTAGAATGAGAAACTCCTGTAGGCTGTAGTATTCAAACAATACATGTGCAATGTCCACATTCATTAACCAGGGACAACATCTTAGGACATCTTGAATGCACTTTAAGAATGCTGAACTGATCAATTTAGTTTTTTGCTTTTCAACAACTGAATCAGGATAAGGCAAAGTGGTAGTAATGAAAAGTGTTGTCTCCCATTTTAATCCCAAAACTTAACACAAATCAATAGATGAAATCAGTCAAATGCAGATGCTGCATAAAAATTGCTGTTGGATGATTTTTTCAAACTAGGAGTAGTGACCTCTTAACATCACTTGATAAATATCTGAATAGAGACCAGTTAAAAAAGTTAGATACTTCCAAAGTTAGGCAGCTCTAGAAGCGATGCAGAGATGTAAGCAGGTTTCTGTAATGCTTGCTAGCATATATGTTGAACCATTTGGTCTTTTTCTGTCCAGTTCTGTTTTAGAAGTATAATGGCACAACTTTATTAAATCTAGTAGTTACACAGAATAAGTCTTCAGGTAGACTGTGATATACTGGAACAACTGGTTGACAAAAGTAAAGATTGTGAAAAATTTAAAACTCTATGTTATGGGTTTTTTTTCCTTGAGGAAAAACTGTTGAGTCCTGTTGATAACATTGTACAGGATGGATTGCATGACTTCTTATGTTTGTTAAGGCAACAACAAATGTATGCTATGCACATTAATGTATGTAAACGCTGGAACCCCCTGTCAGACTATGTTGCAATGCTCTGTTCAATATGGAAACAGCGTTGGTAGAGTTAGATGTCTATGTGTTTGTTGAAGTATATTCTGCGTTTAGTTAAGTAACATCTTGCCTTTAGTCTTCATTAATTTCCTTTGTTAATTGTGTCTGTTAATTCCCTTGCAGTCAAACATAATCAGATGCAGAACATTTTGAAGTGCAAAAGCAGGAGACAAAACTGGATGATGCCTACTTGGGTTGTCTTTGTCCTCAGAAACATACTTTATTTATGCAGGATTTCTAAACAGTTAAATGTTGCAACCACACAGACCAGCCCTGGTTGTTTTTCACTCTGTGTGACCACGTTTATCAGATCCCTTGAGATGTCCAAGCTCTTTGATGCAACAATACAGTGCTAGGTTGTAACTGTAGTTTAATATTTTGTGTGTATTTTGTGATGGGTAGAAAATAAAATGCATACTAGGTCAATAAGTTGTTTGTACTGAAAATAGATATAAATCTATGTTTACAAACCCCAAAATTTGAACTAAAAGTTGTTATTGTTATCCCACTAGATTTTGTGAGATGTGAGAAATATCTTAGTAATTAGGATGTTATTTATCTGTATGAGTGTCTAAAATGATAAATTAATTCATCAAGGTAGTATATATCTTACCCACAGAAAACAAACATTTTGTGGTGATATGGTTACCTAATTTTTTTGACAGCGAAGCTCTGATAATATAAGATTTGGACTTGCTGTGCATAAAGTGTGTCAAAACTCCAGAAACAGACCAGGGGGTGAAGTTGGTCAATTTAATTCCCCAAGATCTAAAGAAGGTCGGTATCACTTCATATAGCCCTGGCAGAGCAGATCATTACCAGTCACAAATCTGTTCGTTACATGCCGAGAGTTTATAGCAAAATAAATAGACTGTCATCACAAGTTCAGAAAATTGTGTGTTCGACCCACGATAATGTGTAAAGGGCGTTTAATAGAGTTCAGCATTTATTCGTTATCTGTATGCGGGCAGAGACGGCAGTAGCGTTATCAGCTTCTTGGGGGAAAAATTCGGTAGTTCTCCATGTCACGTGATGTGCCTCACAGACGCGCGCACACTCTGCGATGCAGTTTTGATTCTGCTCACAGCAGAAGGCTTAGCCACAAGAGATTCCACTGGTTCAAACCAGCGTAAACCAGCTTCTTTTTTTTTAGTCTACAAAGGAACAGATTACCGCTTGTATCAAATGTGGGGGAGAAGAATCTTTGTTTCAAGAATATGCTGATTATCATAACGTAAAATGGTAGCTGCACATATTTTAATGCTGTTTGCCTGAGTTTGGCATGCTTTCTATATTACATTTTTAAAAATAGAAGTAGTAGAAATTCATCGAGTGTCATCATTGTTGAAAGGAGAAAATCTTTTGTTAATTTAAATGAATATCTTTCAGTCATCATTTAAAAAAGAAAATCTCCCATTACTTAGCTTAGTTGCAAATCCTATGCAGAGCTTAAATTCAGCCATGCAGCACAAACAAGATAGAACATTTTTTGTTTGAGACCTATTGAAAAAACAAATGTGGAGCATTTTAAAACTCTCATTGACTATAGTAGGGTGTCATGCCCCAAATGGTCTCTATTGCAGGAGAGTAGTTTTAAACTTTGGCCCTTAAAGTGTCATAGCCAGCTGAGTATTGGTGACCTGAGCTGGGGGGGATTGGGAGGGAAGGGTGATGTGATCAGCTCCCAGATCATCTCTTTTAAAAAGACTTAATGTTTGTCTTTTTTGGAGAAGAAAATGAGAAAAGAAGAGAGTGAACGAAAGAGTGATTGCAAAGTGCTTTAAATTTAAGAACAGGTGGGGTTGGACTGGAAAACGTGTGTGCTTTTAAAAAAATCAAATCCTTGAAAAGCTTCTTTTCTAAAGAACTATTAACTACATCAGCTTCTTTGCTACTGATTAGAAGCACCATCTCTTGATATGTTTGGCAATAGTACATGTCTTAATTTTAGACTGACAAAGTGAGCATAAGTGATGTCTTCTGTGGTTGGGTATTTCATATCCATTAAAAAAAATCCTTTGTTTGCTATCCGAATTTAAAATAAGTTCACAAATGTTTGCATAAATTGACAATGGCCAGTTTAAGAAGTGGCCACCTTAATACCCAAAATAAGATAACATAAGTGAGAAAACCTTTCCCCTTTCTTAGCAGAGAAAAACTTTCTTTCATCACTCTGGCTGTGTTTCTTAGAATGGAGTACGTGTACCTTGTACTTCTGCACAACAGGCTAATATTCTGAGTAAAGAGTATTTCCCTGTATAATTGATTTGATCTGTTGAAAGGAGTTCAGATACTTTAAAATTTATAAAAGTATAGAATTCAAAGAAGCTGAGTGGGAAAACAATGCCTTTTTGAAATAAATTCTATTTTAAAATGCTATCATAAAAATTGTGCTTATTGGTAAACCTGTGGCATTCCAATTTCATAACTGATGTGTTTGTTGGCCATTTATTTTAACTGATGTGTAACCAGTTTGCTGTAGTATATTGCATTGGTTTACTAATTTTTGACACAAATAAACAGTATGTTCTATAGCCTCTCTCTTATATATACACTCATCTACTTAATAAGATACATGTGTTGGGGGATATAAAAAGGCAGGTGTCAGTACTAAAAATACAAAAACATTCTGAAAACTTGTATATATAAAATCACTTCAGCTGTACAATCTTAGAAGAGAGGAATAGTAAACTTGTTTCCCCCCTTTATATTATAGACTTCTATGAAGTCATTCCCCTTTATTTCATGATGGTGTCTTAGATGTGGTTTAAAAGAGAATTTCACACTATTCTCTTTGTTTAATGTGACAGTGTGAGAAAGTGATCTTTATTCGTTCAAAAAACTCTGCATGTAGTCTATGTTTAGGTTCTTTTAATGTGTTTGTCTGTGATTTTTAAATGCTAAACATGTAAACAGATAAATTGTCAATGTTAATTCTGTATCCTGTCACACAACTGATCTTTCTTTCCTGCCATTTCTTTCCTTTTTATCTTTTTTTGTGCGTTCATGTTGCAGTTGATAAAATTACGTGAAGAGGTGAGTACTTCCTTGCTTTCTGTTGTCTGGCTTTTTCTTTAAAGCTAGTTTTCCAAATCTGAAGTAGATCTTTTTGGTCATTGTTGCAGGGAAACCTGCACAAAGCAAAAAAGAAAAAAAATATTGATTACATTGCTTCAAAATGCTCTAGCACTCTTTCTTTTTTCTTTCTTTTTTTTCTTAATAACTATACACTTACATGGGAATCCCTAGATCAAACCTTGAAAATTAACATTCTTTGATAGCACAGAGAAAGGGGGTAATTTAAAGGCACTGGGGGAAAAAAAGAAGGAAAACTACTATTTGATCTCTATTAGAATACCATGATCTAATCAGATCCTGTAATGATATCTGCATCACACAATCTTTGATGGAGTAAATACCTTTATATCCCAACTATATTAGAGAAGATGCTGTGCTAGTGGGGGGAAAAACCCTTTGCTTGAAGTAAGGATACTAGCAAAGCATCATTGTGTAGATGTACTGGCATACAAAACAGTATGAAAATATTGCATGCACGTTGGAAACAGAATACAGGTAAATGTGTGCTCTCAGATGTGCCCCCATTATTTATTATTTATTTCTGCTTATGCTGTAGAGAATGCAGATTAGACTCCCTCTTCCCTGCACATTAGGAAATGACCTAGAGTGGAAGGAGGACTTCTGAAGCTCATATAAAAGAACCCAGTGGCCGCTTCCTAACATTCTCTAGTATGTTATTGATAGGTCCTCTTCAGTCTTACCCTATAATATGACACTAATATTTTTGGTTTTAAAATTGAATTTTTACACTTAGAGATGTTTTTTATAGTACAAGTTGCTAGGGAACTGGTGTTCTGAAGCGGTTGCATAGTGACATATAAGGGTTGTTTCCAAAAAAGAAGCAAAAGCTAGAAAGTATACATGCATATTCTTGAATTTGATACATGACATTGGATATAGCCTATACTTGTTTAATTCATAAAAGGGATGAAACACAGTGTATTTTTGAGGGATGATGGACATACTTTGGAAGAACCTGGACCAAACAAAATACAGGGCTGTTCTTGGTTTATTGATTTCCTTGCAATGTTAAGATGGCTGATCAGTCGTGCACTGTTAATTCCCGATGCCTATGCAAGTTGTAATGTATTGGTTTGATGTGATGAAAGAAGTAACTTTTTCACATCAAAACAATATTAAAGTGCAACCGAACAGATAACATTCTTGAGCCTTATTCCAACTTCTTATTTTCATTGTAGCATTATCAATGTAAACAGTGCTTTACAGAATAACATAAGCAAAAGACATACACCCACTCTGTGGAGCATAGAGTTTATTTTTCATGGGAAGGAGGAAACAAAAAGGCAGATGCACAATTGAACAGAAAGGAAGAGAAGGTTACTAGTGATAGGTAAATGTTGCTGATCATATATTTGGCTTTATTTCAGTTTTGTAATGGGTCACAGAGATGAATATAATCATCTAATCCATATACCAATGCCACCTTTGGCTGCAAACTTTTTCATACTTACTTGGGAGTCAGTCTGGTTGCACTCAGTGGAGATTACATTTGAGTAAGACATGCATAGGCTTGCACTGTTAGACATCTATTGTTTAAAAAATGTGGCAAGCAAGAATGGTAGTCTTGATATTTTTACTGTGTCATTTCATACATTCTTTTCCTGAACTCTGTCAGAAAGCTAAACCTTATCATGATTCCCTGTATGCAGACCTTCTGTGTTGTTGTATATTTGTAGAAAGATGCAGCAAAAGCACTCTTGGCAACAAATTCATTGAGCTTTCTGAACTTTACTAATCAACGTATTTTGGAATATAATGTTTCCATTATATTTTAGAATATGTAGTGCAAGCTTATTAATAAAGTGGCTAATTAAATATTGGTGTTAAAACATAATAGAAATTTGAAAGTGAAACAACTTAATCTCTGGACTTTTCTTTCTCCCCCCCCCCCCCCCCTTTGTATTTTAAAAATTTCCCCTAAGTTTATATATGGGGGCTGCTTTTCTTGCTGTTTGCTTACTTTGCATGTCCTATCATTTATCTTTTTTTTTTTTTTTGCTAGATATTATTTGGGGAGCATATGAAATGTGTGGCTAATAAAGGGATTGAAAGTCAAGATCAAAGAATAGAATGTGAAGTGCAGTGTAAGCTTCACTACTGCAATTTTTCGTTACCATATTAGCTGTGGGATAAGCTGTAAAGGGAGTGGTATTTATATAGAGTGTAAAATGCACATTAAAGCTCAAATGACGGCTAGTGCAGTGATTCACACAAGGTTCTAAACTAGTCAAATAGTAAGACATCAAGGCTTTCCCAATTACAGTTCTCCTAAGGAGGTATGATCTTAAAAGCAATTGTGATTTTTACCATACTGTTTGTTAATAAAATATACAGTTCCTCTCATTACAAGGCTTTATTCCAGCACAGATGCCTTACACAGAATTCTATGGAGGCTGTGCTGCTCTGTTTTCTTTTAGTTTCTGCAATCTCAGTTTGAATCCAGCCCACATGGAACGACTAAATCTCTAGCTATAGCCTGCCACTTTGCAAAACTTCCTCAAGTAACTCCACAGAGAAGCTCTTTGTGAAGCTAAAAGACAGCCTGATCCACCTCACACTACTTTGTATACAAAAGACAGGGGACAGTGTGGGAGAATGGATTTGGCGAGGGGTGGGGAAAGAGTTTAAAGCACCCAACTCTGATGTTAGGTCATTGCTTTTCATGACCAAAATAATAGTATTTTTCCAAAACCAAAAAGTAAATAATACAAACCACTTACTGGGGAAGGGGGAGAGAAAAGACTCTGAAATAAGTATGAGGCAGCATAATATAATTAGATCCTGTGCTCTAGGGAAGAAGAGCATCTGATTGCTAACAGGAAAACTAAACTGAATTTAGGTGTTCTATGATGGTTTCTAAAGTCAGTTTTGTCAGTTTTATTCTGCATGTCTGTCCTCTATACCACATGGCTGTGCTTTTATAACCCAGAATAAAACCTTAAAAGAACAAAAGACAGAACATTGTAGAGAAAAAATTGTGCAACTGAAGTGGCAATGTTTGACAGGACAAATTATTTACTTTTGAGTGCACACAATTCATAAATTTTAACTCACGGGGTGTTTTCCCCCTCTCTTGACCATGCAGTCTTTGTCTTTACTTAGGGAAGTGCTTTCAATGTTTACTATCATATCCTTTTATACAAATTGAAATGATCAGACTAATCTAGTTATTTTTAAAATTCATATGTATTAAAACATTTGAAATGGCCATATTTTCATGTACTTTGTACCCTCCTTTGGAATTTAACATTTATGAAGACATAGGGTCCTACAATACAGGGATTGTGTTGCTATACAGTGCTCTTTTTGAAATTATTTAGTAATCCTGATAATATTAAACTCCTTGGTATTAGAATTATAGCTGTTGCCATAATTTTATAGCATATGCTGCAATCTATACCATAAAATGTTATTAAATGTCTGTGTTTCTGTCTTCTTTCCCCTCTGTCTTTGTGCTTGGACTGTCCACACACACACACACACACACACACACACACACACACCCTTCCAAATGTAGAAGGAATTTTTTTTTTTTGGCAATTTACTCTTAACCTATCCACTGTGTATTAGACAACTCTATTAATTATTATAGACTGTTATTGCAGCTTTCCTGACCTTCACATTGGGTTCTATCTGTGCTGATCTAAATGCATTGTTTTAATGATTTCTGTAAAAAAAAAAAAAAAATTCAAGGAAAGCTTTGATGTGGCTTTAGCTGCCTCCATCGTCTGGCCGCATCTCAGAGATGTGTCACCTGTGCCGGGAGGGAATAGGGAAATCACGTTTTGAATGGTAATGATAACATACTAATCACTTCCTTTCTTTGAAGATAGAAGCGAGATATTCTGTCAGCATCCCTGGCTGCTAGAGCTTGGAGGCACTGGTCTAGGTGTATTAGCTTAAGTGTGCATGTCAATACAGCTTGCATCTCCCAAGATCCATAGGGGCTCATTAGAGCAAGGTAGATCATTTCAGCAGACAGACACTCAGATAATATGGATGGCACCTACTTTTTAATATTATTATTAGAAAGCATTTCTTCAATTTTTAAATGACATCTGTCAACAAGTCAAAGTTCTAGGAGTTGTTTTGTGACATATATCCAACCTGGCTTTTTTTTTCCAGAGTGGAGGAGAAGCAGTTGGAACATGTGTGCTTGTTTTGAATTTGTGTATTTTGATAGCTTGATTGGAAATAAATGTTCCATATTTCTAAGGTAATACACACACACACATTTTAAGAAGGTAGTGCCTAACATTAGTTCAATCCATTTACCTGATTATTCTTGCTGATTATACTAGACAGAATTCTGTATTTTTAAAACTTAGCAGGAGTGTTTGATTATTCAAACACCTAAAATCATAGATCTGTATTGAATCATTCTTTTGTTCTTTGTTTACTTATTAAGAGATCTTGTTTACAATTTGGGCGCAACAGATTTATGCATAAATACATTGCTGAAAATATAAATGTTAAAATCACAGCCTGCAGAAGCTGGTATGTGCTTCACAAAATTATTCTGCAGAAATAACTATGCTCACTTATGTCTAAGTTACGTGACCTGTCTAATAAAACACATTTTATATATTGTTTCTGGTATTCTCATGGTATTATATTTGTTGTGTTGCTTATATACCATTATATACCATGGTTGGGTTGTGTTTTGTGTTTTTTAAAGTAATATTTTTTTTAAAAAAAAAAACATATATGTTTCATTATCGAACTGAAATACCTGGCACAAACAATTATGAATGCTCATTTTTATAGCTCCCTCCTAGCAATGCTTTCCAATAGTTTTCCTGCATTTTATTAAAATAAAAAATTAAGAAAAGTTAATATCTATGTGGCATGGCATGGGGAGAGAGGAAGAATTGTAGATGGACGCCTGATTTTTCTTTCCCGTTTTCTTTTTCAGAGGGCACATCTGCTCGATAACACAGAGAGGCTGGAAAGGTCATCTCGGAGACTAGAGGCTGGATACCAAATAGCAGTGGAAACTGGTAAGAATTCTGAGAGTGAGCAAATTGTCTTGCTTATGCACAGCAGTCTTCACAACACATGACATTTCAGGGAAACTTCAAAGGCGAAGGAGAGACAGCAGCCCGAGATGTGGTTTACATATTGGGGAGACAATTGGGAGCTTATTTGCGCTTATCTTTTTTCAAGTTAAAAGGCATGACATCTACTGAAAACAGTTCCTGAGGTTTAAAAGTATACATCTGAAAAGAGATGGAATACTTTGTCTAAATTCTACATTTGTCTTAATATGCAGTTACATGTTGTCAGTTTACCCACCCGCAATGATTGGTAGCACACAGATTGTACATTTAACTTTTTGTGTGTTTTTAGCTTGAAGTTGTATACATGTAATGAACATTTTAATAAATGTGTAATTAATCAAAGACATACAATGAATTTTATAAGTTTACCTGTTTTAACATTTTATGTAACCAGTGCTTCCAGTGATCTTACGTAACTACTGTTTTAATGCAGTGGAACTAGCAAGGCAGTCAGATGTGACTGCCGACATACTAGTAAGTAACTGAGGGATGAGTTCAGCCCTAGAACGATTAATTACTTTTGATAACTCCTCAGTTAGTAATTTTAATACACACACACACACACACACACACACACACACACACACACATTTTGTGGGCAGTGTGTTTAATACTGCTGTTAACTTGCAAATGTTTGAATCTTTTTAAATGAGGCAGCTTACCCAAAACCTGGCAGAACTTCAAGTATTGTGCTTATTGTATATTTACAGTAAACTAAATTCTGGGTTGCAAAAGGCAGTTTTTCTTTCTTATTTCCAAGCTAGACCCAGGCATGTTGGTAACATAAATGGACCGGACAAACCCTTGTAATGCCTTCCAGACATGGTGAATAGATTGGTTTTATTCTATCCCAGGTGGGGTAGAATCACACTGTAAGGATCTACATTAACCATGGTACTGTATCCCCCCCCCCCCATTACATAGCTAGTGCCTGGTTACTATGTACCATGACAGCAATTCATTCTATTTTCTTATTACTTAAAAAAAATCACGTAAGATGTTGGACAACTTAAAATGCTTTGCTTGCATGCATGCGTGCACACATGTGCATGGCACACCATCTTGCTTTTATTCTCTCTGAATATTTCTTGCTTGTATTCTTTACCACATACATGACTCATGTTTAATTCCTTTTAAAATTTCTTGTGAAATTACCTGTAGCCAAACTGTAGCCAGGGACCTGAACATAATAAAGTCCTATAATTACATATGGATTTGTTCCAGAATAATTTTCCAGTTGTGAAGAGATATGTGTGCACTGTCCTTTAGTGTTACTGCTTATATAACTATTGCATTCACTGCAACTGTGCCTCTAGCATCACATTAGAACTGGACTGTGGTCATCTTTGGCTGAGTACCTTTGCTTTCACAAAAGTGAAACAGTGCATAATGTTAAAAGTTTATAGTGCTTTTCTCCTATGGGATAACAGCTGTTTTGACACTTGCTGAGACTCACTTATGAAGCCCAGATATGCACAGTTAGATTCAAACCTAGATTCTATCCAACAATGTCCATTAGCAGAATGGACAGTACTAGTGGTACAGATGACCCTTTTCTCTTGGACATCCTCTAAATCTTTTATTGGGGGTTGAGTTACTCTTGAGAAGATTTAGAGGGGCAGAGTGTACAAAGGTGAGGAGATGTCACCTAACACAAGCAGATGTTGGATGTCACCCTCTGTTCTTTTCACAATATAATTCCGTTGCGGTTTAGATTGTGAATTGGAGGTGGTGAGAACCATTTCCTGCATAATGACTAGCTCTTGAAAAGGTTGGAACTTTCTTTTTAGTCTGTGTTGTATATCATGCTACAAATACTTCAGTTAATCCTGAGGCAGTTCCAAAATAACAGTTTTCATATGCAGGATCATATAGAATTCTTTGTCTGGATGTTTTTGCATAACTGGAAAACAGTGATTAACTGGGAATCATTGTCAATTTACATGGGTATCTTTGATGGTGGTACAGTCAGGGCTGAAGCAAGTAAACAAGATGTGAAATGGGGCTTATGATTGAGAAAGGATAAAAAGATAAGGCTAGTTTGTGGCAGATGGCAAATAGGGGAAATGCAACATTTGTTGTGGTTGCTCCATGCCTTCAAGTCATTGCCAATTTATGGTGACCCTAAGGTGAATTTATGATGACCCTATCTTGGAGTTTTCTTGGCAAGATTTGTTCAGAGGAGGTTTGTCTTTTCCTGAAAGAAGAAAAGCCCTCCCTTCAGCCACCATCTTGGGGGGGAGAGAGGCAGGCTAGCTCCAACTGCCTGCCTGAAAGAAGAAAAAGCCCTCCTTCCAACCACCATCTTGAGGGGGAGAGAGGCCTGGCCTGAAAGACTAAGAGCCCTCCTTCTGACCACCATCTTGAGGGGGAGAGAGGCCTGTTATGTTTTATTTTGACTTTGTATTGTACTTCCTGTTGTACACCGCTTTGATCTAATTTGGAAAAGCGGTATATAAATAAACATTATTATTATTATTATTATTATTATTATTATTATTATTCCCCTGAAGCTGAGAGCATGTGCCTTGCCCAAGTTCATCCAGTGGGTTTCATGGCCAAGAGGGGAATCGAATCCAGGTCTTCAAAATAGCCCATATAGATTAGAAAGCTAGGCCAAAGCTAACAAACTGAGTTTCAACAGGAAGAAATGTAAAGTACTGAACTTAGGCAGAAAAAAAATGAAATGCACAGATATAGGATGGGAGACACCTGGCTTACAACAGTATATGTGAAAGGATTCTAGGAGTCCTAGTACACCACAAGTTGAACTTGAGTCAACAGTGTGATGCACAGCCATAAAAGTGAATGCGATTCTGGACTGTATCAAATGGAAGAATTGTATCTAGACAGAAGTAACAATACCATTCTATTCTGCTTTGGTCAGGCCTCATCTAGAATACTGTGTTCAGTTCTGGCACTACAATTCAAAAAGGAGATGTGGACGAAAGGGATTAAATATACGGTGTCACAAAATATTAGAGAGAACTACTACAAGACGTATCGGAGGTGGTATTTGATACCTGATAAATTATCGAGAATTTATAAGGCAAAGGACAATAAGTGCTGGAAATGCAGAGGAACCTGGAACTTTCTATCACTGTTGCTGGTCTTGTAAGGTAGTAAGAAAATATTGGGCCACAGTAAATGATACAACAGGGAAAATGCTACATATCAAGCTACACATGGTACCAGAAATGTATCTGCTAGGAATGTTCAAAAGCAAATTAGAGAAAGAATATGGAATTTTAAAATTTTATTTAGTCTCGTTGGCGAGAATAACACTAGTACACAAATAGAGAACAGGATCTATACCCAGTCAAGAGGAATGGTTACTATAGAGAACAGGATCTATACCCAGTCAAGAGGAATGGTTACTTAAGTTATATGATATAACTGAAATGGAAACGCTAATGCAAATAGTTAAAAATAAGTCTTTAGATAATTTTGATATGGAATGGTCTATGGTATTCAATTTTTTGAAGGAGAAATGAGGAATAATAGCACCAGACACCTAAAATATCTAAGTGATTTATATGGATGGTGCAGAACAATGGAAGAAAGGGAATGATAGATAATGAATACTGAGGTGTTTGGGCATAAGCACAAATAATAATAAGGTATTAATTTGAGGGAAATAAGTAGAAGAACAGATGAGTCATATTTAGAATATTTAAAAAAATTCAAAGGATAATTGAAATACTAGCGCTTAAAGGAAGAACGTTAGAACAAATGGTAGATATGTATGTTTAAGGCTGAAGGTAAAGTATGTTGTGGAGGGTAAGAGTATGTAGAGCAGGAGAAGGAGAATGTGGGGGAAGGGTTTGAAGAGAAGGAGAATGTGAAGAAGTAGAAGGGAGGGTAAAGAAAGAAGAAAATGTAGAAAGGTAAAACAATGAATTTAAATAAGAAAGAGTGAAGAAAATAAGAAGATAGTACAGGGGAATGGAAGGAAGGAGATATGAAGATAGAAGACTAATGATGGAATACAAGTCGAGTTCACTGGAAGATTAATTAGTAAGTAATGTTAGTTAGAATAGAGTTAGAGTAATAGGAAATAATTATTGTATGTTTATCGAATGCTTATAGGATGTTTAAAGAAATGCTGGTTATATTTATGGTGATGTGTGATTGACAATATTTTAATTGTTCAGTAAAAATTAAAATGCAAAAAGGATGTTGACAAGCTGGAGTGTGTCAAGAATAGGGTGACCAAATGGTGAAAGGTCTGGAAACCATGCCCTATGAGGAGCAACTTGGGGAGCTGGGTATATTTAGCCTGGAGAAGAGAAGGCTAAGAGGTGCTATGATAGCCCTGTTTACATATTTGTAAGGATATCGTACTGAAGATGGAGAAAGTTTGCTTTCTGCAGCTTCAGAGAATAGGATCTGGAGCAAGGGATTCAAACTAAAGGAAAAGAGATTCTACTTCAACATTAGGAAGAATTTCCTGACAGTAAGATCTGTTTGACAGTTGAATACTCTGCCGTGGAGAGTGGTCTTTTTCTTTGGCAATTTTTAAGCAGAGGCTGGATGACCATTTGTCAGGGTTGTTTTGATTCTGTATTCCTGCATGTCAAGGGGTTGGATTAGATGGTGCATAAGGTCTCTTCCAGCTTTATGATTCTATGATTCCAGAGTTGTAGCCCAGCACTCAAACTGCTGTGCTATGCTGGCTAGATAAAAACTTAATAGAGATAGATAGTCAGGCAGGGGGAAGAACTGAATATGATTTTGGGAAGGAGTGAATGATTAAATAGTTCAGGAGTTAATGCTTGATCTAGTTGTATATTAATTAACTTTGACTTGTTTATTCCTTTTTACACTATGTCTGGCTGTTCCTGAAAGGTTTTTATAGAGAATATAGCCATGCTTAACACACATCCACTGGTCCATACAGAGATAATCTTGAGGCCCAAGTACCCAATTCAGGAGGAAATCTGGAGGAGAAGAGAGGCAAATTGAGTGGCAGAAACTCAAAGGGTTGGAACTGCTGGGCCAGTCTGGAGAGGAAATTAATCACAGTAGGTCCAGAGCCTGATAGCTCAGGTATCAGGGTCAGCCCAAGATAACTCTACTGCCCAAAACAATGATCAAGATGTTGCCCTTTTTCCTTCTGTGTTCTTAACCTGACTTAATAGCAGTTGACCCTCAACACTACCAATGGAGAAGTATTCTCTACCCCACCTGGGGCAATGAGCTGGTTTATTGGTTCAGGAAAGGATTAGGCGTAGACCAAGGGGGCATGAAAATTGGAGAAAAGAACATTGATGACGATGATGATGATGATGATGATAATTTTATTTATATTGCCCCGCCTCTCCCTACGGATTGAGGCGGGGTTACAACCTGATAAAAACATAAAATACGATCATAAAATCCAACAGTTCCATTAAATACATCAGTGGTTCTTTACAAAGAGTCTTCTCTGAGGGGAATGTCCTAATCAAGCTCAGGAGGGTAGGCCCGCCGGAAGAGCTCCATCTTGACTGCCTTCTTAAAGGAGTCCAAGGGAGTGATAAGACGGATCTCTTCCAGCAGGCTGTTCCACAGTTTAGGGGCAGCGGCAGTAAAAGTTTTTGGGAAATCATGTGCAATCTGGTAGATTGTATTTCCAGTAGATTTTCCCCAGATATTCTGAGAGTGCGGGGCGGATTGTGTCGGGAGAGGCGTTCCTGTAAGTAACTTGGGCCCAAGCCATGTAGGGCTTTAAAGGTATAACCAGCACCTTATACTGCGCCCGGAAGCTGATTGGCAGCCAGTGGAGTGATTTTAGAACAGGAGTTATATGGTCAAATCTGGAAGTGCCAGTGACCAATCTGGCTGCCATATTTTGAATCAGTTGAAGCTTCTGAACTTGGCATAAGGGTTGCCCTATGTAGAGCACGTTACAGAAATCAAGACAAGAGGTTACCAGTGCATGTAGTACTGCTTCGAGGTCACTTTGGTCCAGGCAAGGGCGCAGCTGGCATATCAACTGAAGTTGATAAGCACTCCTGGCTGCCGTGTCAATTTGAGATGACAACTGTAGTGACGAGTCCAGGAGTACTCCCAAGCTGCAGACTTTGTCCTTTAGGGGGAGTGTGACCCCATGCAGGACCAGTTGATAAATTTTCTTCCCCAGGCCAGGGGTATCTGTTTTCTCTGGATTCAGCCTGAGTTTGTTTTTCCTCATCCAACCCATTACCAACTCAAGGCAGGCGTTCAGAGGAGAGATGCTATCCTTAGTCACTGTGACAGTTGGAGACATAGAGAAATAGATTTGGGTGTCATCAGTGTACTGATAACACCACACCCCATGTCTCCATATGATCTCTCCCAGCAGCTTCATGTAAATGTTAAACAGCATGGGGGACAGAATGGCGCCTTGAGGGATGTCAGTTCTCTCTTAGAGTTATACTGTTTAATACTGTCTTAAGGGGGGGAGGGATAAAGTGTTTTTAATTGTCATATTTTATATTTTACTGTTGTTAACCGCCCGGATTGGTTTGCTAGAGGGCGGTATACAAATTATTATTGTTATTATTATTATTATTATTATTATTATTATTATTAGAGGAGCAACTGTCCCCCTGTATCACAATCTGGAATCTGCCAGAGAGGTAGGAACAGAGCCATTGGAGCACAATGCCCCCGATACCTAACTCTTTCGGGCGTTCCAGAAGGATACTGTGGTCAATAGTATCAAAGGCTGCTGAGATGTCCAAGAGCACCAACAGGGTCACACTTTCCCTGTCGATGCTCATTTAACAATTTAAAGTATGTAGATGACACCAAGCTATTAGCAGAAAATAACAAATTTTTGAAATGACTATTAAAGAAAGTCAAAGAAGAAGGTACAAAGGCAGGTTTACAGTTGAACAATAAAACAAAGAAAATTAATGACAATTGATAATTTAAATAACTTTACAAGAGGCAATGAAGACACTGAAATAGTTCAGGATTTCTTATACTGTATTTGCTTCAGCCATTTATCAGAAAGGAGACTATAGTCAAGAAATCAGAAGAAGGCTAGATAGAACATGGGAAGGAAGCTATGAAGATCATGAAGTGTAAAGATATGTCACTGAATATTAAGGATTTTATATTCCATTGTATTTCTAATTTTTGTGTATGATTGTGAAAGCTAGACAGTGAAAAATGCTGATAGGAAGAGAATGAACTCATTTGAAAGGTGTTCTGGAGGAGAGTTGAGTGGATACTGTCCCTAGAAGCCAAGATGACTAAACTGAAACTGTTGGCCTTTGACATATCATGAAAAGGCATGACTCGCAGGCAATAATCCTTGGTAAGGTGGAAGGCAATAGTAGAAGAGGAGGACCACACTACAGGTGGACAGGCGCAATCAAGGAAGTCACAACCCTCAATGTGCTGGACTTGAGCAGGACTATTAATGACGGGGTTTTAGGCTGCATCTGCACTACAGAAATAATCCAGTTTGACACCAGCTTAACTGCCATGGCTCACTGCTGTGGAATTCTGGGAATTGTAGTTTTGTGAGACATTTAGCCTTCTCTTTTCAGAGAGCTCTGGTGTCACAACAAACTACAATTCCTAGAATTCCATAACATTGATTCATGGTGATTAAAATGGTGCCAAACTGAATTATTTCTACAGTGCGGATGTAGCCTTATAGGTCTCTCATTTATAGAGTTATCATAAGTGGAAGTCTACCTGATAGCGGTTAACCACAAGAAGTTGTTTGACACACACAGTACTGTTCTCTGGATGAGAGGAATGAACAGATGGAACAGCTGGAGGGCTGCCATTGCTGCCTCTGAGTGTCTACTACTTTAGGTGTTCTCTCCATTCTGCCTAATGGAAGGGCTGCCTTATGGTGGGTGGAAAAAATGATCATGCAAAAAGCGGCAGGTGAAATGGCAAGAAGTTAAATGAATGTATGGTCCACAGAAGCAAACTGCTTTTGTAATGGTGCTATGATTTAAGTCAAAGGCAAGCATCTGAGTCTTCCTCTGAATTTTTTACTTAACAGCTTCTATTATTCATGGCCAGCATAGATGATGGTTAAAGATTACAGAAGTTGTAATCCAGAAAACCCTGAAAGACCAGAGTTTTCCATCCTATATAAGTGACTTCAAAATATGAAACTAAAGATGTGCAGGGCATCTTTTTTTATAAATCAGTTCTCACACACACACACACACACACACACACACACACACACACACACACACATCAGAACTTATAAATCATAGGATGGCAAAGATGGTCTTTCCCCTGTTGGCTAGGTTGGGCCCATGAGGCCCTGCCCTCTTTAAACCTGTGGTCTCTATTCATGGGCGGACTCAAACTTTACACCCAAGCCTATAGTGGCAAGCCACTGTTTGGGTGTCCAAAATATTCATTGTGATGTTGACAACTGTAGTAATACACATGACTGTTTAAAAGGGACAACATGAACAACACCCATGATCTAAAATTACTTGGCTGCACCAGTGGCACTTGAAGCCTGATATGAATGGTGTTGAAACAGGCTTCTCCAAATTTATTTTGCATGGACAACTTTCTTGATTTGTTTTTTTTTTAATTTTTATTAAATGTTAAAAACACTACACAGTCATAAAATGCCATAACATACCTTGCCAGAAAAAATTACACCACAACATACATCATGTCCTACTTTACATTATCATTCTATCAATATTTAATTTATTTGATCCATTTGGCGATGATGGCTCTCCACTACTTCCCTCTTACTATTCCATCAACTTGATACCTTCCCTTATTCCCTTTCTCTATTGCCTTCCTCCTCAAATAGACACTCATCCCTTTTCCTCTCTTCCCCTCTTCCCCTCCTCTCTCTCTTCATCTACCTCTCTCTTCTTCTTCTGTATTCTCTTTACCTTTATTTTTCTTTCAAATCCTCTCATTCACCCTCAATTCCTTAACTCTTCATCTCTCTTACTCTTCCCAATTCATATACTCTGACCTTCAGTCACTTCCTTAAACTCTCTATTTCCATACATTACTTCCTTTCTGTCATCTGCCAATTTGTCTTTCCCTCTTGTTGACTTTCTATCATTAATACCCATTGCAAATCACACCTGCTTGAATTATTGTAATCTCAATTCAGTTATTGTGAAGTTTCACCCGTATAATTTTTAATTTACTTGTCTTGTTAAGTAAAATCATTACCACTCCATTTCACCTCATAATGATCTGGAATCTATAATCCAGGGGTAGGCAACCTACGGCCCGCAGGCCAGATGCGACCTGGCAAGGCCTTGGGACTGGCCCCAGCCCGGTCCTGCCACTGATTGCCGCTGGAGCCTTTGGCCTCTCGTGTGAGGCCGTGGGGCCTTTGGCCTATCAGGAGGAGGCGGGCAAGGGGGGCAAGCGGCGGGCAAGAGGGGGCAATTTTCTATACAAGCCTCTGAAACGTGCATTTATATTAACATTTTATAAAAAAATCAGCAATTTTTTTGTGTGCCCTCCACTTTTTATAAAAAGTGTCCTCCATTCGAAAATTTTGTCCTACATTTGTCCCGGTTTATTTATTTATTTAATTTTTTTAAAAAAAAACTGTTTAATTATTTATTTTTTTGGCTTCGGCCCCCCCAGTTGTCTGAGGGACAGCAACCCGGCCCCTGGCTCAAAAAGGTTGCCTACCCCTGCTATAATCCTTTCGTATCTATGCTATCTCATTAGGGAGGTATGCTTATTATGTAATCTGCAAATAACATAGTAATTGTTTATTTAATCATGACGTTTCTAAAAAAAGCTTTTGCTGATTAGCTATCTTGCAATTTCCTATCTTACATTTAAGTTTGTGTGCTAAGTTTGAGTGTTTGTGACATGTAACATTAATGGTTTCTTGTATATAATTTCTTATATACCATTGTTTCCCTTATTTCCCTCCATCCTTATTTAAAAGTTTTTTCCCGTATTGATATAATCCATCACTATACTTTTTTTCTGAAATCCAAAAGAATTTTTCTATCTCTCCCTTACTCCTTTTTTTGTTTAAAATTTTAATTTTCCAAATCTTGCTTAAATAACTATATACCAATTGGCACTCATTTTTAGTTTTGTCTATTTGTTTCTCCTTTAATATTTGAGGTAGTTTATCCATTTCCACTGCATCAAATAATTTTATTAGCCAATCATCTCTATCAGGGGCTTGATCGGATTTCCATTTTTGTGCTAAAGCTAGTCGTGCCATAGTGATCATATAAAAAAGCATTTTTCCAAATTTTCCATCCAATACCTTGTCTATCATATTCAACAGATAAATTTTGAGATTCATTTGGATGTTGATATTTAGCATAACATTTATTGTATTATTCACCATTATCCAATACTTTTTAACTTTACTGCAGGACCACCAATAATGATAGAAAGTTCCTAATTCTTTTTTGCATTTCCAACACAGATTATTAGAATTCTTATATATTTTAGAAATTTTTACTGGGGTCAGGTACCAGCGAAAATACATTTTGTAGCAATTCTCCCTAGAGTTTGTGATACTGTAAATAGTAATATTTCCCCCCATGCGTTTTTCCATTTATCCAGTTCCAATGGATGTCCAATATTCTTTGCCCACCGTATCATTCCTTCTTTGACTACTACTACTTCCATTTCTATTTTCAGTAGGGCACTGTAAAAAATTTTAATTAATTTTTTAGAGTCTCCAATTAAGGCTCTACTTAGTTCCGATTCGTCAGTTTCAAATCCCATTGCTTTGTTATCCATTCTATACCTTTAATTTGTCTATATGGAAACAAATGTATATCATATCTTTCTTCTTTCAGTTCCTCTTGTGATTTCAATCTAGTTGTTCCCTTTTGTCTTTTTAATAATAATTTGTATGTTAGCCAATTTTCATTGTGAATCATTTCTTTGGAAGGCTTCTTGTGGTGATAACCATAATGGTAATTTGCTTGTTATTCTGGGTTCATATTTTTTCCATGTTTTTAACAATGGTTTTCTGATGCAGTGGTTGTTGAAGTCTTTATTGCACTTGTCTTTTTCATATGCCAGCTATCCATGCCACCCAAATCTTAAGCCTTCCCCCTCAAGTTCTAACAATTTGTTATCATCTAATTTCACCCAGTTTCTTAACTAGGTTAAGTTACAAGCCTCATAGTAAAGTTTTAGGTTGGGAACTCCAAGACCATCTCTTGCTTTTGAATCCTGTAATATTTTTAGCCTAATTCTTGGTTTCTTGCCGCTCCAGAGAAATTTGATAGTTCTTTATTCCATAGTTTGAATATTTTACCTGTAATTGTGAAAGGGGTCATTTGAAAAAGAAATAACATTTTGGGGAGAATTAACATTTTAAACGCTGTGATTCTACCTAATAGTGATAAATGTATCTTATTCCATCTGATTAGATTCTTCTTTATCTCCTCACAAGTTTTTTCATAGTTTTTTTTTCAAATAAATGTTAAATAAATTTACTTTTATTTGGGATGTTTGTTCCTAGATATTTCACAGTTTTTTGAATTTTGATTCCTGAAATTTCCTCTATACTTTGTTCGTCTATTTTAGGTAAATGCTTTATAATTATTGATGTTTTTTCGATGTTAATTTTACAACCTGTGGTTTTTTAATTTGTTTTTTAACTTCTCAATATGTATTGCACATGGATGATCTATTCTTAATAAAACATTATATATATATATATATATAGCCAGGAGGACAAATCCAAATGCAGTTCCCAGAATACAGTGTTAACTTGTATGTAATGCTTCCCAAGGTAAACTCATTCCTCAAGGACAATAATAGTGATTCTTGTTTTGTTTAAACTACTTGGTTCAAAACAGATCATGGCTTGCATTTGGTAGAATGGTCATTTTGTTAAATCATAATATGTTCTCTTCAGTTTCATGGCTACCTTCATTATATTTAGACCTAAGTGTTAAATTAGTGATAAGTATTACATAGAAATAAATGATGCAGGCAAATGATAAATAAGGTAATGCAAAATACCAAAGTTTACATGACATAATATATGTCAGGGATGATGGGAGTTATAGCTCTTCACCTCTGGCTTGAACTCACCACCTGGTTGTGCACCGCGCTGACCAGTTTTGGCCAGTGGTTATAGCTTAGCAGAGTTACAGAGAATAGGCTGAAGACCCCGACAAACTCTCCAAGCCTTGTCACTCTTGCTTCCACAGAAGTCTTCACCCTTCTTCAGGATCCAGCTGGTTCTTGTAGCTTCACCCAAGACACCAGACAACTCAGTAGTCTTATATAAAAGATCTACTTTATTCTACTATATACAGCTCCAAAACTATCCAACACAACAATACTCAACTCCTCACTATCCACTCTACAACCCACTACTACAATGGGATGCATAGTCATTATTATAGTCAATGCAAGTTACCACCCACTGTTGTCTGTTTCCACCCAGTAGGCGTGTACACCATTCTCATTGGTTCTCTTGGTTCATCCTACAATTAATGATTTCATCATCTCAGCCTTGACCACTTAACAATTGTCAGGTGTGTCCAATTATCCACTTTGCATTTCTTGTCCTTGGCAGTTAGGACTAGTTAATTGTATTACCATTTACACCTGTGTGGTTCCCAATTGGCTTCTGCTGAGTCACCCTGACTCTCACATACATGTTTTATTTCATATACTGTATAACCCATGTTGCTTTTTTCCTTGACAATATATTGCATTTTTCTGGACGGAATAGGCAATTAAAAATTTAATGTCACGATCATGCCTAATATTCAGTTTTCTACTGCTGGCTTATTGACAATATCAGAACAGGGTTTTTTTTACAACTATTGAAGAGAGAATGAAAATGGATATTAATCAGAAATAGCTTGAACCTGCCATGGCTCAATCCTGTAGTAGGTCTGAATTTCATCTTGAGGGTGAAATTGATGATTCTAACTTCATATTACTGTCCAGCTTTGGCCAAGGGGGTGGAATATTGGGATATGGAATTGTATTACTTTAACTGTAAGCCTTCCCGGTTGTGTTCAACAGAGAGGAAGGATATAAATATTATTGTTGTTATTGTTAGATACGAAGTATAGGTAGAGTTAGGGCTGATACAGACTGGCATGAAAAGCTGGCTTCCAGCTGCCTTGAGGGTGTGGCATATACAGGACACACACCCCACGATGCCTGGAAGCTGGTTTCATGCTATTCAGCTGCCCCCGACAATTGGCTTCCGGGTGTTCCAGTGGGGTGGCGTTTAGACACCACATGTTGCCAGAATGCTGTAAAGCCACAGCAGGGTGGGAAAAGTCGGCTTTTTGCTTGTCCAAAAAGGAATGGTAATTTGTCGCTCCTTTTTGAGGCAGCAAAAAGGAAGATTGGGGCCACAGCATGCCGTTGCCGCAGCATCAATCCAGTGTTCGGCCTGTTCCGCCCCTTAGTTAGACCAGCAGGCAAGCTTTTTAATAACAATAGTCCTGAGTGGACTCAAATTTACCTATATGAAAGCTTGTGCATCAGGCTTGTTCAAGATTGCACTCATCTTTGCCAGCTTGTTGATAGATAGCTCTTGGCAGTAAATCATTCTTGCATACAATTTTCTGCATACTTTTAATATTTTTTATTATACTTTTTAATGCAGTATGTATTATATTTTTAATACTATAATTCTTGTATGCCTTTGAGTGAGAGATAAGACAATTAGATTTGCATGTAGAAAATGTGCTGATTCTCTTATGGGCATATTTAGTTGTCAGTTTAGATATCATCTGTTAAACACTCATTTCTTCCGGTTTATATCAAGCCTTTCCATTGGGTGACTTAACTCAATTCACAATAGACTGCAAGAAAACACAATATGCACACACATCCCCCTCTGAAAAAAATAACCACACACTCTTTCACACTGCACAACTATAATTCTGTTATTCTATGTTAACTGACATCACTGCAACCTGTGGAATCCTGGGATTATCAGTTTATGAGGCACTAGATTCTCTCTGGCTGAGAATTATAAATTCTCTCAACATAAATTGCAAATCAAAGTATTCTATAGGGTAGAACTATAGCAGTTCAAGTGGAATCATAGGACTTTGAGCAGTGTGAAAAGACCTCAGGACAACAGCTGATAATTGAGGCTCTATGGTAGTTGGACCCAAGTGTTCTTTTTGAAAGGAAGGAGTGAAACTAGCACTCTGCAACCGCTCTTTCTGTGTCATATTGGTAGACCTAGTTTGAGTGTCATAACATTTATTTCACCAGGGTTAAGTAGAGCTGCAATCCTGTTCACACTTAAATGTAAGCAACTCACACAGTTGCATCACAGTGTGTCTACACTGAAATACACACAGAGTTCATTCAAATTATATGTCACTATGTGTAATGTAAATTGAGTAATCTTTTAAGATTAAATTCTTCCTAGAGGAAATAATGGGATTTTTTATGTTAAAAACTTTTGAGAAAATAATTTTTGTTCTTAATTATGTAAACAATACTAAAATGAGCAGATTTTTATACATCTACAGGAACTTTTGATTATTGTTTGATAATTCTGTTTATGATTATTGTTTTTCTTTAAAAAAAATCTGTGATGAATAACTATTACCTACAAAAGAAACCAATTAGCCCCTGAAGTGCAGGAGCATTCTTTGCCCATGATGAGAGCATTGTTTCCAGCTACACAATTCAAGTCGAAATAGGCTTTTCAAGAGGTCTGTTGTGTTATCATGTTTTAATAGAAATGTTCAGTGATAAAAAATATTCTAAGATTAGCCAAGTTCAAACATCTCTAGACTTTTATGCTTTAATACACAATTCCCATAACATTGACCCTTAGAATTTACCAAATGCTTTCCCAAACACACTCATAAGGAAATAAGCATCACAGAATGCAACATATGCATTGGATTTTTCCATAGGAGGCATACTAAGTCCTGGGAAGTTATTGAGTTGGTTTTGGTATAAGGTAATATCCTAATTTATACATGTTGATTTTTGCATGGCTTCTCATTCTGTTCAGCTACTCCTCTGTTAACTCTTGGGTTGAAACCAGTTGTTAGAATCAATCAAAATGAGTTTGTAAATCCATTCAAATATAAACTGATATTCTGGAGTAATTCTCTGATGTTATGTTCTTCACATCAGTTGCTGGAAATGATCATTAGATACATAAATTACATATTTTGTGATTTCCTTAATTCAGGATAAGTTAGAATCAACCAAAAG
Source organism: Sceloporus undulatus (assembly GCF_019175285.1). Lineage (NCBI taxonomy): Eukaryota > Metazoa > Chordata > Lepidosauria > Squamata > Phrynosomatidae > Sceloporus > Sceloporus undulatus. Next base: position 202,857,834 of record NC_056524.1, on the reverse strand, counting down.
GAATTTGTAAATCCATTCAAATCTAAACTGCTATTTTGTGATTGCAGCCTGCAATTCTGTATGATATATTTATGATTCTTCATCACTAGCCTGCCCCAGGATATCCTGCCCCAGAAAATCCATTTGGGGGGGAAATCTAACTTTTAAGACAACACCTATGATGCATAGAAAGATGCGTGCATCTGAAGAAGTAGCTCAAGTCTAGGAAAGCTCAGCCTACCAGCTTTTTTTCTTTCAGTTAGTCTCAAAGATGCTGCAAGATCCCTTTGCATACTGATTTTCCAGTTTAACATGCCTATGTATTTGAATCCTGTAATACCAGAGTGATTTGGTATATGAAAGTGTTTAAACAGTGTAATTAACTAGGTATAAAATTGGAAGATAATTCCCACCTCTTTGTCATACCTCTTTCATTTATTGTTATTTATGTATTGTTCTCAAGTGGGACTTAATTGATAAGACTGCTGAAATATACTGTTGACATAGGCTGGTTACAAACTGGCATTTGGGACGTCCAGAGGACGTCCCATTTTTAAAAAGGGGCGTCTCTTCTAGACGCCCCTGGGCCTAATACTGACTCTGTCCGTACAAGATGGCGCCGGCCCTTCTACATGGCCGGCGCCATCTTTGCGTATCGGACGCTGAGCGTCCGTACGCGTCGCGTCCTTGTGACGTAGCGAGTGCGCCCTGGCCCTCGCGACTCGCAAACGCGACTCTAAAAGAAGCTCCATTTTGGAGCTTCTTTTTCGGTCCGCAGGGGAGCCGCGCCGTGTGGAGGCTCCGGCTCCCCCGCGGACTAACCGGCAGTGGCGGCAGACTGCCGCAAAGCGGCGGTTTGTATCCCGCCATAGACAGTGAGCAAGCAGGTTTGCAAGCTGGATATATATATGTTGACTTTCACAATACCTGCTGATAGGGACCCAGACATTCTTCTGTTATAATAGTATTATTATTATTATTAACCTTTATTTATGAAGCGCTGTAAATTTACACACCTGATTTTATGTTTGCAGAATTGTATTGGTTTTTTCTTTCTTTCATTGTATATAATGCCTATTTGCTAAAAATAAATAAATAAGCGGGTATAAAATGGTTTGCAGGATGCAGTTAGTCTATGTAAACTTCCACATACTTCCTGTTCCACTCAAACACACTGTAACATAATTTGGACTTTGAAAATCTGGCTCCATATTTCCATCACGTATTGTTAGAAACTTATTTCCATATTTTCACTTAATGTCTGTTTAATTCATATGTAATGAATTATTCATGCATGTGAATAACATATAGGACGTACTTCATTCACGAAATGGTGCATCTCAGATTGTGGTACCTACTAACAGTAATTCCTCAGGTGTTTGTTTGATGCATGTTCAACTAAAATCTTAAGACTGCTTTTGCATGGGGATAGATTTTTTATGTATTAGTTCCAGATGCTGTCAGAGTTGTGGGTTTTTTTATGTTCCATTTTTAAAAGTTTCATGTTTTGTATCCAAATCTCTGTGCTAATGATTTATTTTAAAAACTGTTTGTTTCTGAAATGTATGTTGTCAAGTTATAGATGAAATTTCTCAGCTTCTTTTCACACTGTAGCACCAGATCATGAGATGTTTTATAAACAGTGCTATGGGCATATGGTATTGCTTCTGTCATGTGATGGGGAAAAAAGAATAACACTGTTCAGTTGCAGGCAGGGAACTTTTATAAAGGCCCCGATCTATTCAGTGGGAACAATTCAGGATACAATCCAATACTGACTTTAGAATTGCAATGCTAATATTTAATATTTGGTAATCTGTGAAGCTCATAATGATTTATTTTCCTTTTCAGTATTAATGAGCTTGTTTTCTAGAAGAAATAAATAATATCCAGGGCTACATGCATGATGAACAGATGGTTAGGATATGTTGATGGATTCAGGAGGGCTACAGATTCAAGTGTTTCACACTAGTTCACAGCTTTTACAGTGGTGCCTCGGGTTACGAAATTAATTCGTTCCGCGGCTAATTTCGTAACCCGAAAAACCTTCGTAAGCCGAATTGCCATAGGCGCTAATGGGGAAAAAAGCCATTTAAAACAGCGCCGGAGTTTTTTCGTAACCCGAAAAAACTTTCGTAACCCGAAACAATAAATCCCTATGGGATTTTTTCGTATCCCGAAAAATTCGTAACCTGGGTATTTCGTATCCCGAGGTACCACTGTATGTTTATGTAAATGACAAATATGCATAGGGAGGTAAAAAACCTGCTCATGCCAGTGGTACCTCTGATAAAAAATACCTCCGAGCTGACCTTTTCCTGAATATACAGTGCAGACTGACTATTTCAAAATAGTTTCTGTGCATTTCCAATTTTGGGATCTGTATCTTCAAAGGTCTAGCATCAGGATTGTTCCAGAAAGCTATACTGGTACTCAGTCCTTCTCCTTGTTTCTTCCTTGTGCACAAATATTTCACCATGTTAGAAACAACTCAAGGGTTGGGGTGTTGGTTAGGAGGTTCAGTGTGAGATTACGCTCATTTTTCTCTTTTGTTAAGCAAGTATTGTAATTGCCAAGAGCTACTTTGGTGTAATTGTTTCAGTGTTGGACCACATTTTGGATCCCTGCTCGGACATGGAAACCAATTAGGTGATCTTGGCCTTAGAAATAGGCAATAACAAACTTTTTTCTGAATAAATCTTGCTGAGGAAATCCTACAAAGGGGTTGCGCAAGCAGAGTTGACTTAAAGGTACATAATACTGCCATTTGGCATTGCTATGTTTTTTCTTCTTCTGTGATCTCTTTTTTTCCCTTTGGAATTATTTTTCCTTCCATATGTGTCTATAATACAAAGGGACTACTAGAAGAAGTGTAAAATCTGTGTAGAAAGACATTATTACTTCATCTGCCCAAGGTACACTAACAATGCTTTATAGTTTTTTCTTTCCTCCATATCCCCCTGTGCTACAACACATTGTGTTCTAGAAGGTCACCATGAGGAAGATCCTTGAGAGAAATGTTTTTAGAGTATATGGAGTGGAAGTGGGAGGAAGGGTGGATGATTTTACATCCCATTGTGCCTTAATTTGCATCCTATTCTGCAAGCAGCCTTCAAACTCACTTTTGGAACAACTTTTGGGGAAATTTCTTAATCACCTCTCATTTTCCCCTAGCAGTACATATACACAGAAACATGTCTCTAAAATTCCTACATAAAATGAGGAATTTAATTATTATAGTTCAGATGACTTCTTCTTAAACACTTTCCATCATCAGTTGTTTTGGACAAATTATTTGAACTAGCAAGAAACAACATTGCATTACTCAAACTTTGATTTGCAAACTCTACTATTTCAATATGCAGAGGGATCTTTTAGCACCTTTGAGACTGACAGAACTAAAGAAGTTGTAGCATAAGCTTATGTAGACTTAGTCTATTTCCTCAGATACATGGAGTCCAGGCATCTGAGGAAGTAGTCAAAGTCTGTGAAAGCTTATGCTAGAACTTCTTTCACTCAGTCTCAAAGCTGTTACAAGATCTCTTTGCATACTGATATTCCATACTAACATGGCTATGTCTCTGAATTCTACTACTTCAAGTTTAGTTTAAATATAATACAATAGTTATATAATGTAATAACCTAACATATGTGATGCATTAGTAATGTGGGCATATTTGATCTGCAAATTGGCCACTGAAACACCTTCAAGAGAATTCTTGGCACTAAATACTGTAAATTTCAGAATTCTTACCAGAATTTACATCTTGGAATTAGTTTGATATGCTAGAGGTAAGGGATCTTATTACTTTTTAGAATCTGTATACCATGTTCCTGTTAGTATACAGTATATATATGCCCCTATTCTCTGGCATTTTATGACAGAACAAGATGCAAGCAGTCAAAGCAGGAGGTTGAAACAGCGAAACCCAATTTACTTCTTGATACAGCAAAGGACTCCAAGCTCATGACCTTCTTGCATCACACCTTTCTTTTTTTTTTAAAAAAAATATCAGTTTCACTTTCCTTTGAGTCTGACTTTTCATACAGAGAAATTCTTCTTCTCTTGGTGTTTATGTATTTAACTGACTTTTCTTACGTGGATACACAGAACATTCACAGCATGAATTCTTGTTGGACTGGGACTTTGTGTACAACTTAGATCAAGTAGAAAACTTGACAGGCTTAGATTTATTTTTAAAAAATATGTGTTTTGCTTTTTTGCACTTCTTGTTTGAAGCCTTTAACCTTTACTTTCTGTTGGGCTAACAGTGTTTTCTTGCATTTGCACAAAAGAACAAAGTTGAGTGTTAAGAAAATTATTGGTATAAGAAGCCCATCCTTTTACAAGTGAAGCCAGTATCGAAAACATTTGTATATTCTGGTAGATCATCTTTCAAGTGCACTACTTGTTATACTTTTACATTCACACACTGAAGGAATGTTATACAGTCGGCCCTTCTTATACACAGATTTTTTATACACGGATTCAAGCATACACGGTTCCAAAAAAGTATAAATTTACCTTGATTTTCCATTTTTTTATAAGGGACACCATTGTGCTATGTCATTATATTTAATGGGACTTGAGCATACACGGATTTTGTTATACACGGGGGATCTTGGAACCAAACCCCAGCGTATAACAAGGGTCCACTGTATGTAGCAAGGCTTTTGAAAAAATATTTAGTTGGAGAATCCTATTCCATTTTATTAGCTTCAGAAGAAAATTGTTTTTTGAAAATAGTGTAGCATTGATGGAAAACAACAGCCGGTGGCTTTTCCCTACTTTTCCTGGAGTACTTCGGTCCATGTGATATTGATACTTAATTACACTGTATATACAGACTATAAGCCAAATGTGTTGTTCTGCACTTGCTTACAGTAGAGCAGATACAGTTGAATTAAGGAGGACTTAATTATTAGTAGACATGGTTAGATTGTGCTGTATGTAACCACAGTTTTCTGAAAGTGATGTACAGTAGAGAGATTTGATGCATGAACTTGTTAAAAGGTTGCAGCATTTAAATGTACTTCAAGCCTCCAAACTCTCCCATTCAAAAAAAGAGGAGACACTCTTAAATCATCTCCACAAACTTTCGCTTTTTACACTTGGGTGTATATAAAGACTGTTGGAAGATTATTTGGAGACAATCAATAAATATTAGAGGCCAGCTGGATCAAACCAAGGGCCATATGGTTTAGTTTCTTATTTTTACTAGTGTCCACTCAGATGATTCTGGAAACCTACCAGCAGGGTATGATGGCAGTAGCCCTCTCCTGCTGTTTATTTACAGCTTATATTCAGCATTATGCAGCCTTTGAATGTAGAGGTTCCATTTCACTTCTAATACTGATTGATCTTTAAAGGATACATTTGCTTAAGCACATTTTAAAAAAGTGTTTAAGTCCATGGCCAACAGCACACATTGCTGCAGTGAATGCCATATTTTGCATCTGAGAGAGACTGTCACTTAAATTTCATGTGTTGTGCATTTTTCTTTGGAATATATCTATGATGTAGCAGTTATGACATTCACCGATGTTAATACCACCTGAAGATTATTACAGTCTGTTTTTCCATAATACAATTAAAATAAAACTTATGCAATGTTAACTTCAGTTACTTGTTATATTCCTTTATGTTGTGCACATTATGTGGACACTCTTTAGTGAATAGGGCAGTCACACATATTATGTGGCAGCAACTTTCCCCACAGATAATACAAAACAGGGGAATAGAGTGAATTCTGGCCCACTAACAAATATATCTAAGTGAATATGACTCTTGCTACTCCCTGTTTTTTGTATCATACAGATATCCATTGTTTTTTAAAACTGCTTTTACCTGTCATATGTATGTGTGTGTACAAAATATAAGCAAATATTCAGAATCGTTGACCCTTGAGATCTAATATTGACCTCAGTCAGTATTAACTTTTCAGATCAATAAATGCTGTTATTGATCTCAAAGAAATGTCAATACCTACTTGTTAATTTGCCAGGTATGATTGCAAGGAAATACAACACATTTTGTTCTTCATTATCAACTCATTTATATCTGTTTTTAACATCATCTGTACTACCACATAGATAGCATAATGTCAAAACATTTCAATCCCACTTGTAAGGAGAGTTGAGGAAGAATGTTTTACATTATGAAATAATAGATGAAAAGTATATGATGTTTTCCTTATGAACTAACATTAGTTGTATATAATGTGTAGTATTATTGATTTAAAGAGAGATTCTATTTATTTTTTTCTGATGTCATCTGTTAGAACAAAATATATTTCAGGTGCCAAAAGAACACTTCTTCATAAAAATATAATAGATAAATGAGCTAACCTGGAATTGAATGGAAATGATTCTTGAAATCATTAGCACACAGTAGATTCTATCTGTTTACACAATAATGGCAGGTGTGAAAGTGAAGATGTTACCTTAAAGAACTTTGAAAGGAACGGTGTGATTCAGATTGTATTTAATTGCAGCATTTCTATGTTATGTCTGGGTTTGTTACATAGAAATGTAAGTGTTAAATTGTGCATGTCTTGATGCATGTAAAATACTCACTGCAGTATTCAAATGTCTGAACAATATTGCTTCACATTTATCACTTTGGTATTTCAATTTTAAATTCTCATAAATGATTTATAGGCTGATCCTAAATACTTCTACATGGAAACATATCCTGTTGATTTCAGTGAATCTTATTTGCAAGTAACTGTGCTGATTCTTAGATAAATGTAGTATTAATCCTGATTCCACATGGCAACAATCTAACTTAGCACCCAGAGCAAACAGAACTGAATTTGTTTTATAAGGAACCATTTTGCAATGGAACCTGTAGGACAGAGCTTAGTTCTCTGTAACATTTCTTTATAAAATGAAATTTGCATTTAATTTTATAAAATTTTAAATTAGCATACAGTAGATTCTATCTGTTTACACAATAATGGCAGGTGTGAAAGTGAATTATAGTGACACTCTCTCTCTCTCTCTCTCTCTCTCGAAGAAGAAGAAGAAGAAGAAGAAGAATTTAAACAAATTTCTATTATGTCATTTTATTTATTTATTAGCAACTCCTTTAGGGAACAGGCAGTTATAGAGGACATGAAATGAAGGTGAGGTACCTGAGCAACAAAGGAATTGCTCAGCTTTTGAACCCATACAGCATTCTGACCCATCTTCCTTTCTCGTCTATGAGATGCTCAAACAGATAAGTTTGTATAAAACATTAATTTATAATGCCATTTCCCCCAAAGGGTGGAACAACAAACATATGTCAGAGATATTTACAACAGTGAAGAGATCCAGGACATCAATCATGGAAGCCAGGTGGAGAGCATCTGGGTAAAAATTAAAGGGGAGGGAAACAACAAGGATGTTACGGTGGGAGTCTACTACAGAGCCCCAAGTCAGACTGAGGAATTGGATGATATCTTTCTAGAACAGATGACCACACAGTCAGAAAAGAGAGATGTAGTAGTGATGGGCGACTTCAACTATCCTGATATTTGTTGGAAGACAAACTCAGCAAAATCCTCAAGGCCTAGCAAATTCCTCACTTGCCTGGAAGACAATTTCATCGTCCAAAAGGTGGAAGAGGCAACAAGGGGGTCAGCTATTTTAGATCTGATCCTAACCAACAAGGATGACTTGGTTAATGGGGTGCAAGTGGTGGGATCATTAGGTGGAAGTGACCATGTTCTCCTGGAGTTTGTAATACAGTGGAAAGGAGAAGCCAGGCATAGTCAGTCACGCATCCTAGACTTTAGAAGAGCGGATTTCAGTAAACTTAGAGAAGTATTGAGGGCAATTCCATGGTCAGAAATACTAAAAGATAAAGGAGTTCAGGACGGATGGGACTTTCTCAAAAGGGAGATACTGAAGGCACAATTTCAAACAGTTCTAGTGAGAAAGAAAAAACGGGAGGTGTCTCAAGAAACCAGGATGGATGACTAAGGAACTTTCAACCGAGCTAAGTTTGAAACGGAAGATGTATAAGAAATGGAAAAAGGGGGAAATCACAAAAAAGGAATTCAAAGAAATAGCAGGCATGTGTAGGGGTAAAGTCAGAAAAGCTAAAGCGCAGAATGAACTCAGGCTTGCTAGAGAGGTTAAGAACAATAAAAAGGGCTTTTTTGGATATGTCCGCAGCAAAAGGAAGAAGAAGGAAACGGTAGGGCCACTGCGTGGAGAAGATGGCAAAATGCTAACAGAAGACAGAGAAAAGGCAGAATTACTCAACACCTTCTTTGCCTCAGTCTTCTCAGAAAAGGCAAAGGGTGCTCAACCTGAGGATAATGGAGCAGAGGACAGAATAGGGGAATTTCAGCACAGAATAAGTAAAGAGATAGTAGAGGAACATCTTATTAATCTAAATGAATTTAAGTCTCCGGGACCAGATGAACTCCATCCAAGGGTATTAAAAGAACTGGCAAATGTAATATCGGAGCCATTGGCAATAATCTTTGAAAACTCCTGGAGAACAGGAGAGATACCAGCAGACTGGAGGAGGGCAAACGTTGTCCCCATCTTCAAAAAGGGAAAAAAAGAGGATCCCAACAATTATCGTCCAGTTAGTCTGACATCAATACCAGGAAAGATTCTGGAGCAGATCATTAAACAGAGAGTCTGTGAACATCTAGAAGGCAATGCCATAATCACAAAAAGTCAACATGGGTTTCAGAGAAACAAGTCATGCCAGACAAACCTAATCTCTTCTTTGATAAAATTACCAGCTTGGTAGATGAAGGGAATGCTGTGGATATAGTATATCTTGATTTCAGTAAGGCCTTTGACAAAGTTCCCCATGACATTCTTGCAAACAAGCTTGTAAAATGTGGGCTAGACAAAGGAACTGTTAAATGGATCTGTAATTGGTTGACCGGCCGAACCCAAAGGGTGCTCAACAATGGCTCCTTTTCATCCTGGAGAAAAGTGACCAGTGGGGTCCCACAGGGCTCTGTCCTGGGCCCAGTGCTATTCAACATCTTTATCAATGACCTGGATGACAGAATTGGAAGCATACTTATCAAATTTGCAGATGATACCAAATTAGGGGGAATAGCTAATACCCCAGAGGACAGGATCAAGATTCAAAATGACCTGAATAGACTAGAAAGCTGGGCCAAAGCTAACAAAATGAAATTCAACATGGAGAAATGTAAGGTATTGCACTTAGGGCGGAAAAATAAAATGCACAGATATAGGATGGGTGACACCTGGCTGAATGAAACTACGTGTGAAAGGGATCTAGGAGTCCAAGTAGACCACAAGTTGAACATGAGTGAACAGTGTGATGCGGCAGCTAAAAAGGCCAATGCTATTTTAGGCTGCATCAATAGAAGTATAGTGTCTAGATCAAGAGAAGTAATAGTGCCACTGTATTCTGCTCTGGTCAGGCCCCACCTAGAATATTGTGTCCAGTTCTGGGCGCCACAATTCAGAAAGGACATTGAGAAACTGGAGCGTGTCCAAAGGAGGGCGACAAAAATGGTGAAAGGTCTGGAAACCATGCCCTATGAGGAACGACTTAGGGAGCTGGGGATGTTTAGCCTGGAGAAAAGAAGGTTAAGAGGTGATATGATCGCCCTGTTTAAATATTTGAAGGGATGTCATATTGAAGAGGGAGCAAGCTTGTTTTCTGCTGCTCTAGAGAACAGGACCCGGAACAATGGATGCAAGCTGCAGGAAAAGAGATTCCACCTGAACATTAGGAGGAACTTCCTGACAGTTAGGGCTGTTCGACAATGGAATGCACTCCCTTGGAGGGTGATAGAGTCTCCTTCCTTGGAGGTCTTTAAACAGAGGCTGGATGGCCATCTGTCAGGGATGCTTTGATTTGGATTTCCTGCATGGCAGGGGGTTGGACTGGATGGCCCTAGTGGTCTCTTCCAATTCTATGATTCTATGATTCTATATATAGGCCTGGACAAGCAAATGGGCAGTCTCAATGCTAAAATACCCATGGGTCCTACAGATGTGCAAAAGATGGAAGCTACATGCCTTAGCAGTTGCCCAGATAAAGGGGTAAACAATCATCCAGTAGGTCACCAAGATTTCTGGCAACTGAGACAGAGGTCATTGTGTAATCCTGTGAACACAGTGAAAGGCATGAAAGTGTGGCTACTATATGTTGTAATGTAGCCATCTTCCTAGGAAAATTTCCCTATGCTTAGGATAAGTATGATGAGCTTCGGGCCAGATAGGAAATGGAGCAAGTTGTGCCCCCATGTATTAGTTACAAACCATCACAAACAGATTTTTACAAACAGATGAGAAAGAAACATAATCTGTGGAGGCAGCAGATCCTGACTTCTAGAATAAATGATAACATTTCTGTGATATCCACCATTTTCCAGATTTCATTGAGCTAATCTGAGAGAGAACTCTTGGAAGTCCTAGAGATAAAGGCAGCTTGTCCAGGGACTCTCCTCCTCAGGGTTGGGCAATTTGAGGTATAGAGGGAGAGGGAGGAAAAGGCAAAGCAAATGGTAATGGTTAGGGTACAAAGAATGTACAGTGTCAAGATGCTTACTGGACAGTTACTTAATACAAGTACAACAATTTCAAATTCCCAAGCCCTGAATTCATTGCACCCCATCAAAAGCAGATAGTTTTGTGATTCCCTCATAAAATGTGAACTTTCTAAATATTTGAATATTGTATGCTGTTTCTCATCCTAAATTTCGTTCTTTGTCCCCAGTAACACAGAGGAGTCAGTAGTTACACTGGGAAAAGGGACCTGTTGCTTTAGTTATTTGGGTGATTTTGATACCCATGAAATGCAATGTACCCTTTCTTGATGCCTCTGTGCTTTGTTGATGAATGTAAAAATTATTTTTAAGGCTGCCCAAAGGAAATATTTAGTGATTATCTATTTGCAATAGTAATTGTCTATTTGCAGTACAGTATAGGAACATTTTAATGAGATTAAACATGAGAAGACATGTCTATCCAGATTTTTGCTTCTTTATTTTCATAGCAATAACAACAACAGTGCTTTCTTGAATACAGACCTCTCTTTTTTGAAGATCATGTAATCCAAGTAAGAAAGAAAAAACACCTCAATAAAGTGTAATTTTATGCAAAATCCTTTTGACTATGTTTTATTATGTTTAACATTTTATTTAACTTTTGTTTGTAGAACAGAAAAGCTATATGGCTCTCACTGCAATTTCTTTATCTAAAGTGACTGATTTATTTGCTGTAAGTCTAAAAATAATGTCAAATTTAAGGTTAATTCACTACACTAATATCACTGAAGACTCTTGTTGGGATTGTAAATCTGCATTCTGTTTTGTCAGAAAGAAGGTACTCTTTTACCTGCCTTATGAATTAGATATTTCTGTTGTCAGGAATGGCACTGGGAGATATGTCATTCTTCAGAGATTTGAGATTTGAAATTATTGCAGAATTTAGATTATTAGTAGTATTCTTACTTTTATGGGCTGTGGGTGGGGGGGTGAATTTAATACTCTCAAAAATGTGAGTAATAAAATATGGACATAAAGTTTCACTAAAATAGAAATGAGCAATATCTTTTGGGTCATAGTTTATAATGGGCAATTTAGTACTCTCTTTTTTTCTTAGTGAAAAATAAGCTTTGTAAATTAAGTTTATTGCAACATTATCTTCAGATGTATATCAATAGTGATATTAGTTGAGTGGATTTTGTGTGAAAAAAAATTATCAGCTTCTTAAAAAAACATTGTTCCAAGTCCACTTACATTATGTAAGTTTTTAGTTTACCACATCAGATGAGTTTCGAATAAGGAGGAGGTGTCTTGTTCTACTTGGAACCCATATCATCATACCTTGCAAACATCATACCTTGTTCTGCTTAAAACTGCCAGCATCTGAAGATTCCCAGATCACGATGGAACAATCCTGCCTGCCTCCCCCAAGAGATCCTAAGTGCACCTATGCCCTAGGGAGGAGCCAACTTGATATGACAAAGCTGGGAGTTTTAAGCAGAACAACCATGGTAAAATACCTCTCCCTTCTTCTGTTCTTTGTAAAGAGGCATACTTGTACAGGAAGGACAATCAAGTCCACAAATGTTTAGCTGTGAATCCATACCAGTAGAATTTAAAGATAATGTAAAAAAATAGATTTGCACTATTAAGACTAACTGTCCATCTTAACCTTTATATCATACTGATACGTGAATTGGTTTCAACCAGTTCAACTAGTTCTGTAATTATTCTCAAAGCAAGCTTAACATTGTAACAAATCATTAAGGATAATAACACTTAAAAAGGGTCCTGATTTAATACTCACCTATATGATTATTTTGATCATCTATCATACGTCATGAAGTAAAATCTGTCCAATTCCTATCCTTTCCAGTCTACAGCTGTTTACAGCTTTAACTGTCCCTCTGTCCATTCTCTCTTTCTATCAGTTAACTTTTCTACTGAAATGTTAATTTATTAATTGATCATATCTTCTCTCTTTTCTTTTCCAATGTTTTAATTTGAATCCTGGAAAATTGTTGGGAATTTTCCTATTTATTTCTCTTAATGGCTTTATGTATAGCCAGTGTTCCATGTATTTCTTTAGTGAATTGTTGTCTAATATTATTGTCAACTTAACAGTTTCTGCCATCTCAAATAACTTTAAGAGCCAATTGTCTTCTGAGGGTATCCCCATACCTTTCCACATTCTAGCATATACCATTCTTGCCACTGAGATCATATATAACATAATATACATTCTGCAAGAATTTCAAAAGGCTAGCAGGACAAGATTATTGCATATTTCTTTCCAAATCCAAAAGTTAGAAAATCCTGTAGAGGGCCATCATCTGGACCATGACTTAAATTCCTTTAAAGATATTTATTCAACCAGTGTAACTGTGATTTTCAGATAGTTTTATATAGGTAACTAAAAACATGCGGTAAGATTGCTTTGTCTCATGCACAATACAAAGACAGCAACTAATTTAGATATAAGTATTCCATTTTTCTTATCAGTTATAGTACTATATTACAATACACTTTTAAATAATGTAGTTTAATTCATCCATTCTACAGTAAATTTGCATAACTATGCCAAAGCTCTAATAGCTATTATTAAAATAATACTAAATATTGAAATTACTTCTTATTCATCAGCACACTTCTGTCATTATTTCAATTTATACTGAGATTAAAAGGCAGTTTTTCTGTATTTCAGTGGCTTGTTTAATACATAAGGTGAAACCATGGTTTCTGATAATTGTCCTTAAGGATCCACAGCATAATTAAGATTTCAGATGTACAACAGGTAAACCATGATTTTGAACCTTTATGCTGTGTTTGGTTGGTGTCTGCTCAGCACTTAGGGATAATCCAACGTTATTCCTACCTGGAGTACTCTTTTTTGTAGCACCTTTGAGACTAACTGAAAGAAAGAAGTTGGCAGCATGAGCTTTTGTAGACTTCAGTCTACTTCCTCAGATGCTTTTAGAATGATGTGACCAAAAGCGACCATAAGCATCTGAGGTAATAGACTGAAATCTACGAAAGATCATGATGTCAACTTCTTTCAGTTAGTCTCATAGGTGCTACAAGATCTCTCTACATACTGATTCTACAGACTAACACAGCTGTATCTTTAATCCTACTCTTTTTTGTAGTACATGAAGACTTATTGAACTCTATAGGATATAAGCTAATTATGACAAAATGTCTCATTTATTAATTTATTCTGATCAAGTTAGTATTAAAGTTGGATTCTCTGTTTCTTGAACTCCATTTCCATATTTGTAGTGCAATTGCTTCTTGAGTGGAATAGTGATTCTTACTGGTTATCCATTGACGTTTACAATCCAGCTTCAAACTGTGGTTTCAGGCCCTGGTTTCTCAGGTCCAAGCAATTAATAATAATAATAATAATAATAATAATAATAGGATTTATTTATATGCCGCCCAATCACTGGGAATCCAGGCGGCTTCGAACAGAGGGGATAATAGATGTTTCCCTGCCCTCAGGCTTACAATCTAAAACAGGGGTAGGCAAACTTTTTAAGCCGGGGGCCAGGTTGCTGTCCATCAGACAACTGGGGGGCCGAAGCCAATAAATAAATAAATTTTAGATAATTAATTAAATAAATAAACCGGGACAAATGTAGGACAAAATTTTCAAATGGATGGCACTTTTTAAAAAAATGGAGGACACGCAAAAAAATGCTGATTTTTTAAAAAAAATGTTAATATAAATGCATGTTTCGGAGGCTTCTATAGACAATTGGCCCCCCCTTGCCCCCGCCGCTGCCCCCCCTGCCTACCACACGAGAGAGGCCAAAGGCCTCCAGCGGCAATCAGCGGCAGCACCGGGCTGGGGCCGGTCCCAAGGCCTTGCCGGGCCATCCGGCCCGCGGCCGCAGGTTGCCTACCCCTGATCTAAAAAGACATGACACAAAAAGAAAAGGGAATGGTGAGGGGGGAGGGCATCAGGTCCAGCATTCTTCTCTCCTTCTGAGGCCTGGACCAAGGCAGATGAACTGCAGGAAGGGCTCTTCTTCTTCAGGCTAGCCCTGGTGGAACTGGGCCTGCCTGGTCAACTCCCTCGCAGGCCAGAAGATGACAGTTATGGAGGAAAAGGTCTCTTCTTCCAGGCTAGCCCTGGTGGAGCTGGGCCTGCCTGGTCAACTCCCTCATAGGCTGGAATATGACAGTTATAGAGGGAGGAGTCTCTTCTTCCAGGCTAGCCCTGATGCAGTTGGGCCTGCCTAGTCAACTCCCTCGCAGGCTGGAATATAACAGTTATGGAGGGAGGAGTCTCTTCTTCCAGGCTAGCCCTGATGGAGCTGGGCCTGCCTGGTCATCTCCCTCGCAGGCCGGAAGATGACAGTTATGGAGGGAGGAGTGTAATTTGGGTAAGACACAGAAATAACTATGGTATAAACTTTAATGTTATATTTCAGTTGTATCTCAGCTGAGAGTTATATTTACTTATTTTGCCAGGTTGGACAAGATGACCCTTACAGCTCAATGATTCTTTAATTTTAGGATTCCAGAATTAAGATCACTCAAACTCAAGTCTGGCAGTCTGTGCAATCTGCACCTTATTATTTTGTTTTGTGCCAGGTTTCATGGGTATCTCATTAAAATTCATGTTTGATAAACTTTTTTATTTTAAATGAAGGCCAATGTAGAAAGTTATTTCTGTCTGGCTTCTGCTAGTTGTGGGTGAGTTTATCAGCTAGTTAGAAAGCATAATCTTAGATCCAATGAGGAGTTCTTAATTTTTCGGTAGTAGATTTTTAATTTGTGTTCAGGGAATTTCCCATATATGTTTCATTTCTTTAAACAGGAGGGGCTTTTGTGAAATCGCTGACAGATTGTTTGTGAAATAACTTTCCTCATTAGTTGTGTAGAGAAATGGTCATTGCACAGCCACTTCTTTGAAACTGAGAAAATAAGAAGTTAAGAAGGGTCATTTTATTTTTCATGAATGTTTCACTTACACTCACATTCTTATTGTAGCTAAATAGCGTATTGCTGTGATCTTTCCTAAACTTCCAACGATGCCCCCTGAATAAAGTCAAGTGACCACAGGCTTCCATCTTTTTAGATTGATCCAATTGAAAGAGCCTATTAGAAATTGATTTAAACTAGTTTGGATAAGCAGAATCTTAGTTTCAGCTCTTGAGGCTTTGGCTGCTAAAAGTTCACCCTGTCCTGAGCATATACCAGCTCCACAGGCTATCAACTTTATTAGTGTGGAGATAAGCTGATTATATCTTGTCAATCAAAGATGCCAATATCTCAACTGAGAGGCTCTCCTTCCCTCCCTCCCTTTTGAGCATTGGAGCAAGCAACAAACAGTGATGTGGTTTGCATCCCCATGGTTGTTACCATGCAGGGTGCAAGGGTCCTGTGATGATGTGATGACTATATTAAAGAGTACATCAATTTGTTTTAAAGTGTTTTGATTTTTTTAATGGTGGCATTAAGAGAGAACATTGTGGTTGCAGCTTTACTAGAAAGCAAAGAGTTTTAGAATGAAAAAAAGAGGAAGAAGAGAAAAAAAAGAAGGACTTCTTTGAAGCCTACCGGGACTTTGAGTCTTGCTGAGCTCATGGGCGCTTAAGTGCTCCTATAACTGGCATACTCTGATCCACCACCAACTTAGGTACTGTTCTTCTTTCCAAATTATTCAATTATATCAGATAAAATCATACATGCATTTTTAATCTTTAGAAATGCATGTTTTAAATTGTGTTGTCCCTTGGCCTCCCCTCTCTCTCAGTGATTGTTTGGGGAAGATTTCACTAAATATTTGTAGTCTATAATTTGGAGAGATTCTTTTTAAAGGGATGGTCATTCCTGGTTTGTGAACTGTGACTAAGCATTTGGAAATACCTTTATGGCTATAAGTAGTAACTCCCAAGCATTTGCATTTTTTAATTGTAGAGAATATTAAACAAATAGAACATGATTTTTCAGATGTTATCCCTCACTGTTTCAGCTCAGGTCTTCATGATCTAGTTAGTAAAAGATGTGCAGAGAGAGAGAGGGAGAAAAACTCTGGGCTTTTGTTCTTCACATCTGTGGTTTGCTCTCACCACGGTTCCCTCATACATCAAATGCAAACAACAGAAGCCCATCCCTTTCTTGTGTCTCCTTATACTCACCACCCAATGAAGACTGGAGCTAAAGTGCTACTGAACTACATTGCCACAGTGGATTATCTCTTTACCAGTCATTTTTACCCCACTGTATCAATTTTTCCAGTAACCAATCAAGTTCTCCTCTTATCAGAAATACTCAATGAAGATAGACATTTTATTTTAGCTAGATAAATGAACTGTAGTTAAACAGAAGCACTTGCATACATATTGAACCATATGATATACATACAGTTTATACTTTCTCAGCAATTTAGGGGTCTCCTTTTGTGTCTGTTAGACCTCCCTGTGCTAAATTTTTATGAAGTCCTCGTGTCCTTTCCACTGGTTGTATTTCAGACCCTTACATGCTTGCATGGGGCATTTCAGTCCACCCTTTCTAAACAGGGAGCATACTAAACAGCAATGTGTCTTACCACTACTGAGTTTGCTATGATGGAAACAAATGATTTTATGTGTTCGTGTATACAGAGTTTTAATTTCAATTACTTTCAAGAAAGGTTGTGTAGGATTGTAGCCATAACTTTTCAGTTTTGACAGCAAACCTCCATTGCCTATTGCACTAAAACACCTGCAATTTGCATAGCTAAGAGAAGAATGCTAAATCATAATTCCTCTCACCACACATGATACACACTTTTTCTGGCTGCACACTAGTGAAGCTGCAGGTTTTTCTTTTGTTCCCTGTTGTTGAATAATAAGCAATGGACGTGTGGTTGTAGATGAGGTAGTAGTAGGCTCCTGACATCTTTTAGCTTATTGGATTCTGTTAAGTGTATTCACGTACTTGCATTTTCTGTCCTTACTTCTTTGTTAACTGTGTGCAATCTGGCACTTGGAATAAATCAAGAACCATTGACAGCTCATCAAATGGTAATGTCTTTCCTAGAGGTATTTCACATATTGAAATCACTAGGTTACTTTTAAAAGCTTCCAAAGCCAAATCCTAACAGAAAATGTTCCCTGAGACTAGGTATGCCTAAATTGATAACCTTTACTTCCACTTACCATTTCCCCCTTCCTTGGTTTTGTTTCTGAGCAGTTATTTAATCTTTGCCTTTTCACTTTATAGCAAACTACTTAAGTTCATGAGGTGATACTACTTATAAATATGAAAAAGTTTAACAAGGGCAGTTGGTGGTAACAATAAGTTATAATCTAGTATTTGAGGTTAGGCCTGCTATTATCATGAACAAAATGTATAATTTCTTTGCTGCTAAAAACATAGTACAAGTTAGAAATTTTAAAGTCTGACTTGTAAAATTCTGTCTTTTCAAATAATATTAAATGATCTGGCCAAGCAGGAAACAACTGAATCCATACATTTATTTTGATATTTGAAGTTTACTTATGTAACAAACCTGTCATGCTCCAGTTGCTTTTCATGCTAAAATGTACAGACTTTTCATTTAAAAATGAATTGACTATGGCATTTTGGATACGGACAAAATTGTCATAACAGAATAAGTGTAATTTTAAAAATCAAATGTACTAGATGCTAATGAGTGAAAATATGTCCTTGTGTATACAGAGCAAATTTATGGAAGCTGCATATGTGCAGTCAGCATATCTGGTATCTATTGCTCAAGATCATAGAAGTAAAAACATTAAGATGAAATTTTACACTAATTCAGTGCAATCCCTGTTATCTAGGAAGCTGTTCCACAGTGAGACCTCCTTTTGTGAGTAAAAATAAATAGGATTGTCAGTGTTATACCCCTTTGCTTAGGAAATCACTGTTATAAAAAGCCGAATAATTAAGCAGACTGTAGTTTTAAGATAGTTTTCTGTATGTTGCCATAGACTAATTGCATAATGATTATGAACATGTCAGTGTAAATGCAAAGTCTATAAAGAAAATGTAGTGTTCAAAATCCTGATATCATCCTGGATGCCTGACCCTGCAATTCTATACTGGTATATTCAGATATCATTCCCAGGGATTCTGGCATTTACTTTGAGGAAAACAAGTTGAGGAAGTAGCTTTAAGTGAGCAAAGAATAATGTTGCTAACCAGCAGAATTGTGGATGTGTAGCTCATTAGCCACACTTCTGCATGCATAGGTGTGAACAAGGTAATTATTGTGTTTCTGGAAGGACACACATTTGTTCCCAACATTAGTTCCTCTTCTGGGTGTTCTGTGCACTGATTTCAGTCTTCTAAGTGATGACAAGTTGTAGGCACAATGACCATCATCTAGGAATATAGTGTCTATTAGTATATAAAGATACTTCATATATGATACTAGAGACCAGGTTAACAGTAGCCTCAGTGAACTATCAAAACACAGAAGCAAAGATATTTAGGGTTTTAAAAAAATCAATATGTTTTTTATCTTCTATCTTTGAGCAATAGTAGATCTTCAAGCATTAGATGTCCACAAACATTTATTTTTCCCTGTTTATTCTGCAGTTTTTCATTTCTCCAAGCAAAAGAGAAACAGAAGTGCACAATGGAAAACAAGCTAGTACAGCTCAAGCTTTTCTTTTGTTGTAAAGCTTTGCTTCTCATGAGAGTAATGTTTTTTAAAAAATAAAGTTACTATTTATTCTCAGATTTTGTGATCATTTTGCACAGTGTAGAAGAGTACTTTTACTATTGTAACCACATTACAGCATCATTTTTGATGCATTAGGTTTTATCGTATAAATCACTTGTTTTCAGTGGAATTCTTGTTTGCTCATCAATATTAACACAGACACAATGACTTTGAGAGGAATAATGGAGGGAGGGAGGACCCCCCTCCCACACACACACACATATAAATAAAGAGAATGAGAATCTTTTTTGAGTTCTTCCCTGAGGCAGAAATGTTTATCACTCCACCCTCATTCGACAGAAGTGAATTTTATAATAAAATTTCCCCTAATCGGGCTCTGTCAGTGAGTTGTCTTATCGTTGGGAGGAAAATGACACCGATCCTATCGAAAAACAGAAACGATGTCACCGTGTCTCCAATCACAGCTTCTCAGCTTCCATATCTACCTTCTCCACAAACACCAAGCACTGCTTTTTCTAAGAACATCAAACCCCAGCAAAGTCATTAAAATTGCACCCGCGTAGAGTTGCAGGGATCAGCCACACTGGTGCAAAATGGGATGTGGAAAAAGAGACTCTCTAAATGTGCTAATTCCATTGTCACATGTTTACGGCTTAATTTTAATCAGTTAAAAAAGCCACAGATTGCAATAAATTGGCATTATCTTCTGTGACACCAGAGGACACAGTTGGTTCAAGGATTTAGAGGGTCTCTGGCAACAGTATATAGTGCTGCAGACAAAGTATTTTTACGCTTGAACTACGGTAGCTAAGGTGCAATCCCCAGTTAAGACTGCAAACAAAGACTATAACCCGCACAGTGCTAAGTTCAACATGCAGACCACCTTCAGTTTAGAATGCTAAACCAAATACTGCTGGAGAACATTTTAAATGAATGATAGACTGAGTTTTAGCTGCTGATATGCTTTGGGAAAAAAAGAATTAAGCATAATTCTGCTATGTGAATTTTTAGGCAGAAGGCTGAAATCTCTTCTTTAAAAGACCTATTCCTGAGTTTTCCTATTTCACTACCAAAATGTTTGAATCAGTTGCATTGTTTGACATGATGTCTACAGATCTGCGGAGTGTCTTGCATTTATGCCTATGCACAAAGAGATGCATAGCTGGAAATAGGTTGAAATAATCATCAGTAAATTTGTAGTGATGTTTTGCAGAATGTGGGAAGGTTTTGGCAGTTTATGTTTCTGCTTAGAAGTGATCATCTCAGGTCATATGTAGATTGCACGTGACATCTGTTTGTAATTTTTGTTTAGCACTTTTTGTTTTCTTTCTATTCCTAACGTTTAAGTTATTGCTTTTACTTTAAAGTGTCTGACTGACATCTTGGTTTTTGGCTATAGAGGAATTTCCTTTAACCATGTAACGTGTGTGTGTGTGTGTGTGTGTGTATTATAATAAATTATTTTTAAGAATAAACTTAAAGCCCACAAGAACACCTTTACTTTGAGGTAGTGGATTAATTAAACATTGAAAATGCATGACCATTGCAACAGTAGAAGCAGAAAGTAAACCAAGTGAAGAAGGACTTGGAGAAATAATATAACCAAACACATAGCACTATTAAAATATATTTAGCAGGAGAAAAAATATCCAATTCGCATTAGACAGATTGCAAATTGTCATTTTTACAAAACTGTAAATGCATTTAATACAGAATGTAATATATGAGTCATCCAAGTTCCCAACATAGTATTTTGGCCTCACAATTTTGATGGCGTAGCATACAATTTCAAGTTGTTGTTGTTGTTGTTGTTGTTGTTGTTCTTGTGTGCCTTTAAGTTATTTTAGAAGTGGTTAAAATGAATTTAAAAGATGGCTCCAACTACAGCTTAAAGTCAAGATGTTGTAAACAGATTTGCATAACAAAATATGAAGAAATTCTGGAAGAATCCCCGTGAGATAAATTTGTTTGCTTTGGTTACATGGTAATTTCTTCATATAGATATGAAAGGCCTTTGTAACACAAGAAATGCAGATCTTCTTGACATTATTTTTGAATACAGAAGTTGACTAACTATTTATTTTTTACTAGATAAGCTTGAAACAGAGATATAGTATATGCATTTTACACCTCATCCAGTATTACTGGTAGAAATTAATGCTTTCTTTTTATTTAACAAAAATAGAATACAAAATACATCACTTTTCATGTGTTCAGATCAATCTACTTTAAGCCTATTTTTATTGTCTATTATAACATTATGCTGTTTTATCTTATATGTTTGCTCAGCTTTAGGAAATTGGTGGGGTCACTTTTCTGGAATAATAGAAAAAAGGAATTTAGAGCAAATTTTGAATATTGTTCTTTTCTATGTCTGGATTAGGAAGTTGTTCTGCATAACAAAGAAGGAGACTTCTTTATAGCAGTATATTCTCTATAAAGGCTAGTATTACTTCAGTTCATAAAAGAACATACAGAACATTAACTGTATAAAGGCATTTAGAAGGAAACATTATCCGGAGACTAGAGTAGCATGTGTACAGAAGGAAAAAAGTATTTTATTTTTGAAAGTGATGAAAAGTATTTTTAGTTTTTGGAAGATTTGAATTTATTTGCTAATGATGATTTTGTGTATGCATTATACTATGAATATTTCCATTTTTCATCTCATGAGGTTTTCACTACATAGAGAAATATTATGTTCCCTTCTCTTACATTAATTATTTATTTCTTGAACTTCAGTAGTAAGAATGTTAATTTGGAAGTAGATTCTATTGATTTCAACCTATTTCCAGCTTGGTTTAGCTAGGTAAGAGCTTTAAAAGTACTGCATAAGTGGTGCACAACTGTGCTTTTTGAACATTTTTTTAAAAATCAACACTAGGTGTATATCAGTTGTGTGATATCTATATTTCCCTGACTGCTATCTTGGAAATAAGTTGTACTTATTATAGGGTTTAGTCAATATTTCTGCAATGGAATATATTATGTTTACATTTACTTTTAAATGTATCTACAAAAAAAGCATAAAGAGCTTACACAAGGTATTGTAAAAAGGGATATAAAAATGAAACTTATTTCCTTATCCATTGCAAAGAAGAATGTCAAATGCTTAGAGGTAAAGTGCCAAAAAATAATGATGAACCAAGTGACCATTTTGCAAAATAAAGTCTCAGTACTTGATTGTTTACAATAACTACTATAGACTGTTCCTGTTTTCTTTCAGACAGCTACTAATTTGATGTTAACTTTTGATTCCTAAACTGAAAACCAAATATTGAAATACAGTGAAAATATGATTATTGTCAATATCTGTTGTAACTTTGCAAAAGCTATCCATACCTTTGTCTTTCTTGTTTGCAGTTGTTTTATACTTAGAAGACTGGCTCCTTGCAAAATTGTCCCTCTGATGTGTTCTATTTTTCTACACATAGGCTGCGCCATTGAGCCACCAGTCAAATAACATGTTTTCTTTCTTAGCACTATGTAAGAGATGAAGTTGAAAATGTACTTAAGGGAACTGGCTATCAGCATCTTTTTGTGTTTGTTACCATAATGGAATTTGGAAGAAATGCCATATGTTTTAAGTACCTAATTGTAACTTTAGTGAGTGTATTATAAGTTTGACCCTATTAAGTTTTCTCCCTTGCTGTAAATACCCTATTGTTACTTTTTAGTACAATATAACACAGTGGTTCTTTTTGAAATGTATATCAATTTTGTATTAAGCATTTATTCATATAGCAGGGATATTAATAATACATTTTATAGGACAAATAGTATCTGAATTTATATGACCAAGAATTGTGAATAAAGTGGTAGGCTCAGAAAATATAGTTTAAAGGTGGTAAGATGAACAGGATTTACACTTGATTAATTTTTTTTTAGTATCTGAAAATGTATTTAAAATAAGTTTCAGTATGTCAAGATTATTTTTTTTCTTTTAAAGTGTGCTTTAATTTTGGTATTGAATTGGACTGTGCAGTAACAACCAATTAACCTCCTGTATCTGTGAAAGGGATTTGTTAAAAGTCAAAGTGAATACTATTACTGTTCATCTAATGTAAGATGTAAAATGTTCTATAAGTCCAGGGAAAAGCTGCTTCTGTTCTGATTAATGTGTGATACACATTAGTACTATATTTGCATAAACAGTAGGTACATCTGATATCGGGGTCTCTGAATTAGTGGCTTTTGGTATTCTGTATTTTGAATTCTTTCTGATAAATGCTAGATAGTTTTACTCACTGTCATGAATAGGTAAAATAGCAGATTGTTCATATAAAGTTCTAAGTTAGTGATGACTTTAAGACTATGCCTTTTAACAGCACTGTTAACGGCTTCACATGATGATGGGACAAGGAGATACATTCCATACATTATAAAGTTTAATATGATGCATTGAGTCAGTTGTCACTTGTAGAACAACTTTTAATTTTTTTTGTATCAGTGACCAGACTGCCTATCACAGAGGTTTATTTTTAACTGTTGAATATTATTTTTACAGATATGCATATCAGAATATATATTTCCTTAAAAGGACCATACCACTTTGAATCTGCAAGTAACTGACAATGCTGCATCCACAGAGACAAAGATATATTTAAGCAAGGATTGCATTTGAACCCATTGTATTTAAGGCCCAAATCCACTTTAAATTACATTTCCAAAAGAAACATAATATTAATTTGATGTGCCATAGCAGTGTAATTTGATTTCATAAAATAATTCAGTAAGGTCTAAGACAACAATATTAGGCTCTTTTGTACTGGAGTTCTGTTTCTTTACACTAATACACAGTAATATATTCTGGAAATGTGCTGTCACTTAGCATATGAATTCAGTTTGGAAAACTCTCTGAAAAGGCACAGAGTTGAAACGGAAAGACAGAGAGAACAATTTCTCATATTGGATGGAAAAGCTATTGAAAATAATAAAATTCATAAATTTAATGAGATCATTGGTAAACTGTATGCAAATAAGGATAATTATATTATAATCTATATCTTTTATGTTTAAGAAACTGCCAATAGACCTGGCAAAGGAATTACCAATATATGTAAATATCTTTTTGCAAAAATGGACATTATTACTAACTTCTGTTTAACTGGAGCTATTATAGGACATGGAAGTGGTCCAATATAGGCTCAAAGTACAGCAGTTAGGTGTGTGAACACAAAATCATGATCACCAGTTGACACCTGTAGTACCATTCACTTAATATATTTTTATAGGATCCCATTGGTGATTGGATATGATGTGCAGAGCTTTTAAAAACATAGTTTGTTGGATATGAACATGACTTTCCACAAGTGGAAAGGCTTTTTCCTTTCATCCAAGGGGTTGAAATCTGCTATAGGCATCTGTAGGATTTGGCAGAGGGTGTGTTATTCTCACTATTTCCCTCCTCTATCTGCATCACTCATCATCATCCCTCATGGTGTTCTATATGGACCATAGAGGCCAGAGGATATTTCAGGGAGAAGGAGAAATTACTTAAAATGAGCTCCCCTTTTCTTCCAGGATGATAGTCCCATGGACAGAATCTGCCTGGTTATTTTTGACCCACCCCACTGAATGAGAGAAAAGGATCTTTGACAAATCAAGGCCTATGCCTCTTAACCTAACCAACTGGTATGTCTACATTAAGAATCTGTGTGCTGCTGTGATCTATCTGGCCTCCCTTGACTGTGGCATATGGATCTCCAGTTTTACATCATAATGTACCTCTGAAGGGAAGTGTTTTTAGCACAGCGTACAACAGCATAGCAACAGTGGGAGGATGCATGAGCAGAGCAGTCCTGTATTTTTTAACCTGACTACATTGTGTGTGTTTTTATTGGAAAAAGCAGTAAGAGAATGCATTGCAGAAGATGACAGAAGAATATACAGGACAGAAGTGGGGAGACATCTACCTGCAAACTTAGCTTGGAGGTGTTCCTACCCCTCCTCCCAAAAAAATCTTTGAGCAGCTCTTGTTGATTTCTCACATTGCTGTAAAATCTTCCAAGAATCTCTAGATAAATCCCTCAGGCACTGACAGCATTCTGATAGTGCTTGTTTCATATGGCTGAACTTGCACTTGGTGTTTCTGTTCTCTACTTACTGAATTCTCAAAGTGCTGTTCACTTGGAGAAAATCCTTTTCAACAAAGCACACTCTTCACAGCTGAAATTTGCCATTGCAGGGTATGTAGCACATGAGGGATGTAACCCAGTATTTTTTTTTTAAAAAAAAATACACACAACACTATATATAACTGGATGACTCATATTCCATCTTTACCCTTTTTCAGGAGTAGTACCGTCATTCTTGTTTTAACCTAATTACTCAGGTATATCTATTGTCTTAAACCTTTGCATTATCCACTGACTTCACTGTTCACAGCTAAACGTAGCCTTCCCCTATCCCCGCTTTTTAAAGTATCTCCTTATTTCTGCAACTCTGCTTTCATAGCTTGATCTTGAAACACTTTCCATGTTCTTTCACCTTATTCATATTCTGAAAATTGATCCAGTTCTTAATTTAATATTGGCCCCAGTTCATCTCCCCTTTATCATTCAATCCTGTGTGTGAAAAAAGATGGGATATAACATAAAAATTTACCACTCATTTTTTTAAAGTTCATATCCAACACAAACAATAAAGAAAATCAACCATCTTTAGAATAATCCTTTGAAACTAATAAATCATAATGAGCTTATTAAAACAGCATAACTGAATAGTCAGTGACTATTAAAACTTTTAACCAATGTATCCACAAAAAACCATAATACCGAATGCCTAAAACAGCACAATATTCCCCAAATACAACTGAGAACAGGTGCACTAGCATTCTGTTTGATTTTTTTCACTGACACATCATCACAGCCTCAACTAGGTAATTTATTTTTTACTATACAGTACATGATCTCTATAGCCAATGGTCCACTCCATTGATAGGTTTTATTTAGAATACCTTCTGTCCCTATTCCACAGGGCACCAGCATGCTACCAATAGATTATGCTGGGACATTCCAACTAAATGTGGAAAATGTGCATATAAATGCCCCAACACAAGTGCGGGGCTGCGGCAAAGCAAAGAAATGAAAATGAGACTATTCCAATATACACAAACCAGACAGTCCAACAGGGGTGTTGAAGAGGGGATATAGAGGGGCCTCCATGATTGTGCTTTGCCAGTGTATCACTCACACACCAATGCACTGATGCTCTGAACTGGTGGAGGATGGCATGTGCAACTGTGTGGCCAATCAAAGGGATGGCTGTGCAATAAGGTGGCATCGGGACAGATGGGGGGGGTACTTGGAGGTCACAGGTGGTGTGTTTGTGCACATGCATGGTGGGGATGCAACAACAACAACAAAAATTACCCAGAAGCATGGCTTGATGCCCCACCATGAAGTCAGCCTATTCATATTTAGTCCACCTTGGGAGTGAATCATGTGGGCAGTTGGGTTTTGGCTCACTTTGGGGAAAAGCAGGATTGAACAGGGTCCAGGCCCTGTCACACAGTCAGCCCTCCATATCCACAGATTCTGCATCTATGGATTCAATCATACTTGACTTGAAAATATTGCAAAACAATAATTCCCGAAAAGCAATTTATGCCATTTTATGTAAAGGACACCATTTTACTATATCACTGTACAGTATACTGGAGCCAGGGTGGAAAATATCAGATGAAAAGGATCCAAATTTCAAGGATTGATCCAAAAGGTAAAAGTTTACATTGGAGTTTGTCTGGGTACTTTGGGTTTAAACCTTTCTCTGTCCATAGACACTTTGGTTCTTTTCCTCTTTGGACTCTATATGTCATAGAAGCCACTATTAATTCTAATGTTTAATGCCTTCTTTATTAAAGCCATAAAACCACACACGTTTGAGAGGCAGATTTTTTCCATATGATTATGGAATGGATAACACATATGAATATGTATCACATTGATTTAAAATAATAAAGTAATGTTAGTTTTACATAGCCACACTTCTTTCCAAAATGGGGTGGGGCTGTTTCTTTCAGCGTGTATCGACAGCTCCTTAGCCTGGATCCAACTTTTAATAGGATTCTTCCTTAGAAAAATAGAAATTAGCTTCAGCTGTTTATTCCCAATTTTTGTCCCAACAGTTGGAAAGCCTCTCTCAAGACTCTTGCATCTGGTGAAGTGGACTAGACGTAGTGATGGCAAACGTTTTAGAGACTGAGTGCCCAAACTGCAACCCAAAACCCACTAATTTATCACAAAGTGCCTTGTCCCTCTAACTTTCTAGTAACAAACTCTGATGAACTCTGTGCTGAGGTGATGCTGTGTGTGCCCACAGAGAGAGCTCTGAGTGCCACTTCTGGCACTTGTGCCATAGGTTCTCCATCACTGGACTAGAGCCTACCAAAGCTTATGCTGAAATTGGGTTTTGCCAGTTAGTTTCAGAGGTACCACAGGATTCTTTATAGCCTTTAATACTGAAACAGAGGAACACAGCTAAGTCTTTGAATATAAAAATAGTCAATCCAAGCAACATGTGTTAGAACAGAGTCAGATGAATAAGAAGTACACATTGTTTCAAGGGCTAGTGTAGGGCCAGGGTAAACAGTTTGAGCCAGCCAGTTCCCAGCTGAAATTTTCCCACAGTCATGTACTAAGTATGAGGCTGTACTCAGGTCAGTAGCTCTGTTTCAGTTAACAGAATCATAGAGTGGGAAAGAAGTTTAAAAATCATCTACCAATTCACAAAATCTAGCATTAGAGCATTTGTAATAAGCCACTGGCTGGACAGCCTCTGCTAAAAACCTCTTAATGGGAGTCCTCTACATTCTGAAATAGTCTGTTCTACTCTTCAGGTAATTAGACAGTTGGTAAACTCTTCCTGATATCTTGTTGAAGTTCTTTCTCATGTAATTCAGGGGTGGGAATTTTGCAGGCCTACATATTTTGATAAACTCCCAGCGCCAGGAGTCCTAGCCAGTAGTGAGAAATGCAGTGAATTGAAGTGCACACAGTTCTTCCATCTTTTGGAATCTGAACCCATTGGTAAGATTTTGGTTTTAAACCCTCTGGATTAAAAAAAGCAGGGGGAGCTCTGTCATCTATTTGACAGCCTTTCGACCATTCGAAGATAGCTGTCCTATCTTCTCCTTAGGCTAAGCACACACAGCTCCTTCATCTGTTCTTCACAGGGTTTGATGTTAAGAGTCCTTATGAACTTTGCACTCCTTTCTATGATATTCCAGTTCAAGAATATCTCCTTTAAACACAACTTGAAAAATTTACAGTGTTTGGTCTATGGCTGGCATCCTGTTAGTAACTTATACAGATGTGAGTCTACCTTATACCTGAATACGTCGTCTTCTTCCTCCTCCTCTTCTTTTTTTGTCATTTTGGAAGTTGGTAATCACTTCCTCCCTCTGCAATGCCTACCTAACCACAGACTTAACCCCAGACTTACCGTTGAGTCACTGTATCTCCTCTCTAACAGTCATTCCATGGTTGGTGGAGAATGAGAACATACGTGTTTATAGCCAGACACAAAATGATCACATTATATGCTAAAACCTCTGGAGGACCCCAATGGACCTCAGTATATGAAGTTATTATTTTTCATCTTGTTATGGAGACACAGCCATACACAGCTCCTACATATGCTGCTTTTTGAGGGGCCTGCAGCAGCTCAATAGTAGGGGGTGTCTCCTAGAATTTCCAAGTAAGTCCATTCAGTATCTGTAAAGAGTAGTATTTACAAATTCTGCATAAACGTCAGAGTTGGACATGGTACTTTATGTTAAGTGTGACTAAAGCACAACAGAGGAGTGTCATTAATAATTGTGATCTGCATACTGTACAACTAGTGATGCAGCCTAGAATTACTTCACTCTTTTTAGCCACTGATTTATCCTGTTGACTCATGTTTAGCTTAATCTCTATTGAACCTCCAGGTCCTGTTCTTATATGCTGTGGTGAAGCCATATGTTATTCATCCTATTTGTGCAACTGATTCTGCATACCTAAATACTGAATTTTTCTCTATAGAAAATAATATTTTTTTAATTTGACCCTATTTCACATTATGTCAAGATCATGTTGAATCCATAATAAGCTAATGTTACTCTGTAACATTATAACAGACTAATGTTACTTTGAGAAAAGGCAGTGGTCTTGAAGACAGATGATGGAACTGTATTACTGAAGGTGAACTTCAGTGTGGTTAATGTGTAGATAGCAAAACACTTGACAGTTCTGTGTACATGGTTGTAAGTACCACTGCAGAATAAAGTGTTTTATTTATTTGCTTGTTTATTAAAATATTTATACCCCACCCTGTATCAAAGATCTCAAGGAGGCTTACAAAAGCGTTAAAACAAGTTACACAATTGAAAACAAAATATAATATAATAATATAATATAGTGGGCCCTTGCCTTACGCAGGGGATCCGTTCCAGACCCCCTCCCCTATGTAAGGTGAATTCCGCCTATGCTCATTTGAATGGGGCTCGTGTGCGGCGCCGCAGGAGTGTGCAGGACGCCACGGGTGCGCACCCTATTCATTTGGGATATGCCGCCCCTTGCACCCTGCACGCTCCCCGCGGCTTGAGCGCTTACGCTCAAGTCCATATAAAGCGCATCCACGTATAACGCGGGGACACTGTATTATAATAATTAAATGAATTAAAACATGTTAAACTTCAATAATAAATTTATTACAAATATCTTTGTAAAGATATTTTCAATTCCTCTCACTTTTCTCCTGGTTACTGAAGAAACTAATATTGAAGGATTGTCAGGTGTCCAGGGCAAAGGCTGAAAACATGTCTGATTTGACTTGTCTTCACTGAAAATGACAGAAGGGGCAGATATTTTTGCAGTGGTCAACAGCAACAATATAGTCTCACAGAAGACTTTGACAGCATAATCTGATTTATGCATACATGTAAAAGTTGGCTGGCATAATTTCTTCATGTTATCCAGACCCCAACAAGGAAGAGGAAAAACCCAGGCAAAGTAAGGTGAACATATTTTGCTTGTAAGTAGCTTGGATTTCTCAGGTGTTATAATCTTATTCATTTTCCTTCACCACTCTGATATTATTATTTAATGTGTGTACATGTGTATTCACTATATCTGGAATGTGGTGCTATTCGCTCTTCTTGTCCTAAATACTTTTGTTCATCCTGCATTCCATGCAGTTGTCTTTCATACCCATGTATTTACTAGCCATTCAGTGCCTGAATGGTATTCACACATATATTATGTTTTTAAAAAATTAGAGGAAAAAAAAACATTATTAAGGCTAGGATGCTGTGAATGGATGATTACAATTTGCCTATCATGGTAATAGCACCTGTTAGAGGTGTGACACAAAAGGCAGTGACAGGCGGTGTAATTTAGTAATTGTAGCTATTGTACTGTATGGCTGGTCAGTTCACCAGGCAAGTACAAAGAAACTAGTGTTATGGCAGAGCAGGGGTGGGTAAGCTTAATAGAGAGAGCTAGTTGTGTACTGAAAGAGACTGTTGGTGGAGGCCTAAACTCCCAGGGGGCAAGTTAGAATGAGTTGAAAAGAATGAACAAAAATGTGCAAAAAGGGGGATGGGGGAGGTACAGGTTTTCCTATTTCAATTCTTAAAGTGACAGCCCACTTCTGCTGATGAGCAATGCTGATTCGTCTTTATAAAAGAAAACTGAGAATTCCTTTTATCATTCTGTGTCTCTCGGAAATGTGAGGAGCATTAGACATTGGGTATGGCTTAGTGAACATTAGGAACGGGCTTGGTAAGGCTGTAATTTGTATAAAATGAGCAGGGAGGAATAGGTTTTCTTTTATTTATTTGTGTGAGCAGCAAAAGCTCAACTTTTTTTTCTACACGTGCATTTGAGGCTAGATGTGTGTGGTATTAAGCAGAGAGAGCCACTTTTATCCAGCAGGAAAGTGAAAGGGAGCATAAACCATTGGATGGGGAAAAAACAGTGTCAGGAAGTCATATTGTGGTCTTTACTACACAGTGGGGAACTTAATGTGTGTCCCATTGAGTCCATTGATCCCTTCCTCAGTACAGCAAAGAACATTCATGCCCTTTAGTGCAGATGGAGACCTCAGTTCTCCTTATGACCCTTCAACAGTGATTTCCCATGCGCTACAGGAACATGTAGAAAGTTGTGCCCTTCTTCCTTGTTGCCAGCCTCTCTGGTGCTTGCCCAATATTTTTGTGCCTTGCATGAGAGATCCTGAAGAGGGAATCTCTTAATGTTCACCTGAACATGAATAAGTTCTCCCTTTAGACTGTCTAGATCATGGAAGGTCTGGGATAGAAGCGTGCCAGTGCATAAATCATGTTTTCTTCCTCCATGCATACATAGAAAGTCTATAGGGAAACATGTATGTACCTATGGAGGTGAGGCAGAATGAGGGAGGGCATTCCCTCCATGTCCCCAGATTTCTTCAGTTCCCAGATTTCTAAAATTGCTGTAACTTAAAACTTCAAGTGAGCATTTAGAAATAGCTGATGCACAAAGGTGCTACAAGATCTCTTTGCATACTGATCCAGACTAGTACAGCTGTGTCTTGCAATTTAGAAGTAGAGTTTAGGCATCCAAAGAAAAGGTGTAGGCAAATTATCAAGGGAATGCGAACACAGCAAATAGAAGAGTGCTAGGTATTTATGGCCCAAATTAGACGGGCCTTTGCAGTGCCCCTGTCATGTGCTAGGTTGGCCGAGGACGCACTGTCCATATTGGCCTCACCCCTAGCATGTGACAGGGGTGTCAAAATGGCGGTGCCCTGTACACACGGGTGTCGCCATTTTGATGTGACGGACGCATAGCGTCCACACGTCGCGTTTGCGATGTCACAAGTGCACCATTTGCTCACTCAAGTGTCGCAAGCGTGACGCAAAAAGAACCCACTTTTACGGGGGGGTTTCCCGCTGCTGGGAAGCCTCGCCATTTGGCGGCTAAGGCTTCCTACTGGCAGAAATGGAGGTGGCGGCAGACCGTCCTTTTTGGGCAGTCTGTATCCTGCCTATGATTATAAAGGCCTTACTCTCTGCAGCGCTAGAAATTTTGGGACTGAAGGAAAGTTTCATTTGGGGTGGCTGAATTCTTATTTGGGAAGGCAATGTCTTCATTTTGCCCCTGTAACTACATCCCTGTTGTGAAGAAAGCTTGTCAGTTTTCTAGCTTCTAGAATAGAGGTAGGGATTGGGTGAATATCTTTTTATTTTGCAAATCATTGTTAAAGATTTTGAAGCAGGGGCTGTGTTTTCCTTCTGAACCTAATTTTAAATATATATATTGTTAACTGATTCACAAAGCAGCACATATGTAGTTTTAAATAAATAAATTATAGAGTCTTGCTCCTGGACAAAGTCAAAATTGTCCTTCTCTCCATACAGAATGCCTATTATTACCATTTTGCTCTCATTTATTGCGACAGTATATGCTTTCTTTTGATTCTCTTTTTTTAAACTCCTACTATTTAAGAATGTATAGATTTCACCTCCTGACAATTGCCACAATCCAATTCAGACACATATGTGGTTCCCTAAACCCCAGGGCTGTGTACATGTATGAGTAAGAAAGCATAGATTGTTGCTAAACAGCTCTACTTGGCTCTCTGTATGTAGTTCTGGTTGTTGTACATGTGTTTTGTTGGACTGGGGCTAATACCTTCTTTAATCTTGTTCTGTCTGATGTGCACAAGCTCATATAATAAATCCCCCTTGTTCCCTTTGCCTATTCTTGTGTCTTCTAATAGGTCATACCATTTGCAATAGTTCTTTTCTCTCCATTGCTCCAGATACATCTTGCTACTTAAAATCCTTTTTTTTAAAAAAAAAATTAAAACATTATCTTTCCCAGAAAAAATGGACCAACACCTGGATCAGTGCAACATTAGCTGCTCTGTTTTAGCAACAAGTATAACTCTTCCCCTCATCTGCTTTTGATTACAAGCTTTTTATAAGGGCATGAGACTTCAGAGATCACAGTATAACACATTGTGCTTGCTAGGTTTAATATTAAATAACCTTAACTTTCAAATGGCAAAAGTTGTCAAACGATTAAAATGGTGTTTTGTTAGATCCACCTGAGTAAGGCAAGTGATGATTTAAAATACTGCAGATAAAAGATCCCCTCCCTCAAAAAGACATGAAACTGGATCAAAGGTGACAACACCTTAGCTTGAGTTCATCCATTCCTTTGCCAAGGTTTCTTAAGGACTTGAAAGCAAGGATGTGGCTACAGACCAATTTTTGGCCACACCAGGCCTTACTGGAGTCAGGCTCAGTGTTTGTATACAGTATTTGAAGGGTAATATAGTTAAATGCTGTCCTCAGAAACCACAGTAATTACTTCTATTGCTGAAATAGACTTAGGCCGTGAACAAAAATATCATTGGAAAGCTATTTCTAACACTACGGCTGCCCTTTAGAGCTAAGTGGCAGCCATCATTATTTTTTTCCAAATTATGTGTTCTTGTTTCAGCGTTTAGATGATGCAAAACAGATTTTTGTGGCAACATGCTGCTCCTAGCCAAAAAAGCATTCAAGGAAGCACTGTGTTTCTCCTAAATTGCTTTTTTATTGAGAACCCTTTGAGTTGTTTATCTTCTTTCAGTCTCCTGACAAATCAAGCAGCAGCTAGCTCCTTATTTTTTAGTTTAACCAGTCTGTGTAATTTTTTGCAAAATAAAAAATATCATTCTGTTGTTGCATTTTTAAAAATATGAAATGACATGGTGGTTGTTTTTGTTTGTTTGTTTGGTCAGTTGATTTGACCCCCCCCCCCCTTTCCCTGTCAAACTCCATCAGAAGTAAACTTTGTCTGGCAGAAACTGTGGGTAAAAAAATCCCATGACCATGCTGTAGACCATGACACCACTGTTTTGATATTATTGGGATTAGGCTGAGAATGAATTTGTTCTTAAGTATTTATTGCAATGCATCAGTTCTCTCCCCCACCACACACACACTTTCTAGCTACTGCTTTCTGTTACTGTTGTTATTTTAATAAAACTTAATATTTCTATTCATTATCCTGTTTTAGGATCTTATTTTTGTCTTCAATGTTGAACCAGAGATTCGCAGTGAGAAAGAGCAGTAACATCAGTAAAATGTTGCAGACTCTCTTTCCTCTTAAGTGCTTTAGCTCAGGGCTACAGCCGGTTCTTCCAACAGTATCCTCCATTACCTCTCCTTTCTTTCTGTGTGTGAATTTCTTGCTTTCTACCTGAGCATACTCAATCCTAATACACTCTTTTAATTTTGGAGGGATAGTGACTCACTACTGTTATACTCTGTGTGTGTGTGTGTGTTTGTGTATTCTTTCTGCAAACCCTGAAGTTATCCAAAATGTGCTGGTATTTTCCTTTTGTTGGTCAGTGTCTGTTTTTGGGCAGCAGTACTCACCACGTTCACTACAAGGAGGGAGGTAAAAGACCATTTGCATCTCTGCTATTACCAAACTGCAGGAAAGATGCACATGCAAGGCAGCAAAAGCTCACATTCAGATTTCACTGTCTGTGCGTGTGCGTGTGCGTGTGTGTGTGTGTGTGTGTGAGAGAGAGAGAGAGAGAGAGAGTCTAACAATAGTGCCTATGGTGTCAAATTTAAATTGATGTTATTATTGTGTATTTTGCAATGAACAGCTCTTCCAATATGTCTCACTTGTGACAAAGGATAGTACAGTATTTATCAACGGTCTCGGCTAATAGTGATTTCCTCCAGCAACCAAATGCTGCTTCTTCATGGGTGCACTCACATTAAAATGAATGTTAGTTTATTTCTCATTGCGCTGTCCTGACAATGGATATTAAAAAGAAGAACACTTTTCAGCTGGAGTTACTTGTGGAGTAAACTATTGCTTGCTGTGTACATCGCCTTAATTATAAAGAGAAGAGAGGGGTTGAAATCATGTGTATGCCCCCAGTAGTTGTTGCATTGTCTGTCCCAGCAGTCCTGACATGCATAGCCAATAGTAAGAAATACTGGGAATTACAGTTCAGCATTTGAAAGTCTCCATGATTTCCACTGCTAGTGAAGGACAGTGTTGAGATAGATAGATAGATAGATAGATAGATAGATAGATAGATAGATAGATATGAGAGAATGAATGAAAATTGGAGCAAAGAGACCACTGTACTTGCATTAAGCAATAAAGAAGCAGTGGAATAGCTGGGGAGTATGCTAAGTGTCCATCCATGAGGCTTTGTATTTT
This sequence comes from Sceloporus undulatus, assembly GCF_019175285.1. Classification (NCBI taxonomy): domain Eukaryota; kingdom Metazoa; phylum Chordata; class Lepidosauria; order Squamata; family Phrynosomatidae; genus Sceloporus; species Sceloporus undulatus. The sequence goes on along the minus strand of NC_056524.1, from coordinate 202,822,522 downwards.
TAAACCTTGGTTTCTCTCAAATATTTCAGCAGAAAACCTTAATTAAAAGGACATTACTGCCAAGATTTGTGAGCAGTTGCAAAACATAGATAGGAAAGGTGGATTTGGAAGATTCTTTCTGGCTTGAGCAGTTAACACACTTTTTAGGAAAGAAAAACATTTTAAGTTTCATGTTTTCCCTCTCCAGAGTATTGTGAGTTGTTGTGGCTTAGTCACTGGAAATATGAAGTGGAAAGTCTCTAGTTCAAACCTCACCACAGCCAGGATCCTGCTAGCTAGACTTAGGCAAACCACTCTCATCCCAGCCTGTCTGGAAGATTGAGATGGTTTTACAGTTGCAATAGTTATTTCCAGAAGGCTGGTCCTGACTTAAGTTTTGGGTAGACCAATTTCCCTTTGATTTCAGTTGGTCTAAGTCAAGTACTTTATTTATCTTTATTAGAATGGTCCGTATCTAAATCAAGGATTGTTGTGATGTATTGTGAACTGGGAGAAATTGTAGTGACCCAGCACTGATTTTATCAGCAAAAATGTAGTGCTGCTTTTCAATATTGTCTCTGTGCAGAAATGCTACTGTCTTTCCTTCTTTATTACAATGCTTATTTGATTTTATGTGTTTTCATCTTTTATGGAAAACCAACTCAATTACAGTGTTCCACAAGGCATGGGAATCTGTGGCTTTCCAGATATTTTTGATTGCATCTAGACTACAGTTCTCATCATTTTTGAGCATTGATCACCTAGCTGGAGTTGTAGGTAGTTTGAGTACAATAACATATGAAAGGCCACAGGTTCCCCATTTTTCTTATATAAGTGCTAACTATTACTATTAGCATACTACCATGTACCCAGTGGTTGTTATGTATTTATTAAATGCACTTAAATCACTGTATTGGAAAAATAATTGTGAAAAAAATGTGGCGGAGGTTGACTATATTGCTAATTATCTGATTTATTGAATCTCATAGATAGGACTCTACCACCTGGTTTTCTCTCAGAGATAATCCTCCAATAATCCTGTATCCTGTTTTGAGTAGCAATCCACTTCCAGCTTCTAGGTTTGTTTTTTTAAAGATAATATCTCATTAAAGAATTGCTTCTCCCATGTAATTTGTTGGTTGGGGTAAAGTGTACAGTGGTGCCTCGGGTTACGAAATTAATTCGTAACGCGGCCGCTTTCGTAACCCGAAAAGCCTTCGTAAGCCGAATTGCCATAGGCGCTAATGGGGAAAAGCCGCGATTCCGTGCGAAAAAGCCGAAAAAAAGCACCAAAAGTTTTTTCGTAACCCGAAAAAACATTCGTAACCCGAAACAATAATTCCCTATGGGATTTTTTCGTATCCCGAAAATTTCGTAACCTGGGTATTTCGTATCCCGAGGTACCACTGTATTTGTATTTGTATTTAATAATACTTTTCTTTTAATAAAAATTTAAAAACATTTCCTTCAAAAATATAATTCAGGAATTGAGAAATTCAGCAAGACGAGCGGAGAATTATTAAAGGACAGCAACAAAGTAGGAGGAATGTAACTATGACATACAGAAGTTGAAGGAATGTAACTGATTCTTCAGTTACAGTCATATGCCCAAAACCCATTTTAGTAACTCTGAAGCAGAGGAATACTATCTTGACAGAGAAAGAGGAAGTTGTAATTCACTCCTAAGCATGATGGGAAGTCCCCACCCTGACCTGTCCTGTGTTTGAAGTAATGTATCAATGGCAAAATGTAAAACACAAGTAAGTACATCAAAATTGCAAGGCATGATATTCTTTTAAAGTTGTATCCATCTTGTCTGAATTTCAGCCTAGTTTGTTCCTTCCTGTATCTTGCTGGTATTTGTCTAAACTATTTGACCGTGAAACTATCTTTACAGTCATAGTGTTTAAAAATAATACCTTAAATGAATCCAGCCATTTCTCGAAATGAACCAGACAGCTCTTTTTGTTCCCAGAAGACTCCAGGACCCAGCAGACTTTCTCTGTTGGAGAAAAGAGTGGGCCATCCTCATCAATTGGCTCTTCTTGCATCCCCTCTCAGTCAGCTTCAGAAGGTTTCCCTCTACAGAAGCTTTTTGAGAAGCATGGAGGGCTGGAAAACAAGTTTGTAGCCCTGTCCACTTCTACCAGCAGAAATATAATTCCACACAATTCTACTCTAGATCCAACACATTGCTCTGAAACTATTCAGGTAGATACTGTGACTGTTATGCTCTTAAATTGGTACTGAAGTTTTTCTAATTGGCATTCGTGATAAAGAGCATGAACATTTTCAGGAGCTATATTATAAGAAGCCAATGCCTGCTTAGCTTTTTGTGGGTTAAAGAATTAATGTGTGCATTTTTTTCCATTAGGCAGGAAAGCCACGCCAGAAAAACTCCTCTTGCACCCTGGAAGAAGTAATGGGGTGCGTGACCATGGCGTGCCATGTGCACGACCTCCATTACATCTTATGGGGCTCGAGCATATGCGTTTTCCTCTTATGCTGGGGGGGGGGGTCCAGAATGGATCCCTGCATAAGGGAGGTTTTTAGCAGAGGCTGTAGTTGTTATTATTATTATTTTTGGGGATTTACTGGGTGGACCTTGCCAAAAAATTACCAGTAAAGAACACTTGCCTCTTCCCACCCACCCACTCTTATACTAAATATTAAGAAACTATAAACCCTTAAACCATTTGAAATTATGTGCTGCTATTTCTTTTCCAATGCAGAATTTATATGCTGAATTTTAAAAATAAAATTTAACATTAGGAAAAGAGAGAAATTTAGTTTTATGAGAAGTGTGTTTCAAAAAGGACCTCAATTTATATTTATATTCCTTTTTATAGACTTAATGTGTACAGTGATTGAAGAGCAAAACCTTAATGTTGGGGTGCAATTTATGTACAGATTTCTAGTGTTCATGAATCATTATATTTGTACAAGTAAGCTCACTGGCTGAAAGTAATTATTTATCCCTTCTGAGAAGTTGTTAATGCCTTGTCTATTGCAGCTATCTGTGATGCTCAACTAAACGTGCTTCATGAAACCACAGCAGACAGGAGACCAAGGTTCAAGGAGCAATTAAGGGTCATTGCATGGTTGTATTGTTTGGAAAATGAGTCCAAGGCATGTTTGTGTAATGAGAATGGCTCATAGTGCTTATCTAGAATGACAAGCTCTGTAGAAAACATCCATCTTCTTTCACTGACCCTCTTTCGCTCCAGCCTTTTTTGCAGTTGCACATTTAGACAACATTGAGGTTTAAAGCCAAGCTATGGAAACTTGACCCAAACATAATCCAGCATGCCATCTTTTAAAATGCATCTAATTTCAGCAAGGACACAAAAGGAGTGTAATCATTATTAATATACTAGAATGTTGTTTGCACCTACAAGAGACATTGGTTGAGTGCTTTCTAAAAAAAATCTACAAAAGTCCTCTTTTAAAAAGCGTTTATAAATCTAAATGTTATCCCACATCCTGATTTTGAATATGGTGCTACATATGCACTTAAGAGTTGTTTCCAAAGAAACGTGGAGTAAATTTACTCTTTAATTCTGCTCTGCAAACACAACTCAAGTACTAGCAGAAGAGTTTACACATCAAAGGATATGAATCAACTGTAAAGAGGAGAGTGTGCACCTCTGACTCTCCTGGATGACTATAAAAGATGGGTTGGAGAAGTGCAGCTCAATTGATTCTCTTAGACTGCATCATCATGTGCCTGAACCTGCAGGACCTGATCAAAACAGTTGAGGATAGGGGGTCTTGGGAGTGTCTCTTTCATAGCGTCACCATGAGTCTAGGTCAACTCAAAGGCAGGTAACAACAATATAAGGTGGTACGTTTGGTTAGAAGTGTGTATGAAAACTTGAGTAACTTTTCTTGAGGAAGGCAGAGCACATCAGTCTTTCAGCAGCTTGTAACACATTGTATCCAGTGTTCCCCTTGAAAAATGTTTTGAAATTTTATGGCTAAAGTAAGCACATAGATGTGCATTTGTTTATGCCTCAGGAAATCAGGTCCAGGTCAGAGTTGTGATAAGAAAAGCTGCAAATTTTATGTTATTTGTATTATCATTATATTACAATTTGACTATAAAAGGATAATAATTTTGTACCTTATAAACCTTGCAGCAGTTCCAAATCATGATTTATCACTACGGGAATGAACTTTTGATGGCTGTCAGAACTTTTAAGATAGTATGGTAGTGTTTTCCAAGTAAAAAGGGGAGAGTAAGGGAGGTGGGATTTTCATATGATATTTCCTGCATACAAGCTGAACAAATAATTTGATAGAATGCAGTCTTGCTTGACCCCTTTGCCATTTGGGAACCATTCTGTTTCTCTGTCTTCTGTTCTGATAGTAGCCTATTGTTATAAGTACAGATTTCTCATCAAGGCTGTCAGATGTGGTGGTACTCCCATGTCTTTAAGAGCATTCATGATACAAGCAGTCAAAGGCTTTGCTATTGTCTATAAAATCATTCTGATTTTCTTTTGGAATTACTTTGTGTGCTCCATTAGCCATCACATATTTGCGATGTGGCCCCTAATGCCACTTGGTTTCCTGAACCTGCTTGCACCTGTGGGATTTCTCTCTCCATGTATGATTGGAGTCTACGTCGTAGAATTTTAAGCATAATTTTACTTGCATGGGAAATTAATGTTATGGCCTTACAGTTGCTGCAGTCTCATGTGTCTCCTTTTTTGTTGATGGGGATTTATATTGATCATTTCGAGTCTGATGACTACCATTTTGATTTCCATATTTGAGAACATATGATAGTTAACACTAGAGTCGTTTCTGTCTGTGTGGATTGTAGCAATTCACTTGGAAGATCACTTGTTCCTGGTGATTTATTTTTCTCAATTTCCTTTAATGCAGCTTTCACCTCACATTTTAGAATTTGGGGTTCATCTTCATCCATGTGTGTGTTTTTCATCTCATTTATATACCTCTTCTGTGTATTGCATCCAGTGTCTTTTTATTTCTTCCTGTTCTTGTACTGTGTTCTTTTTATAGTAATAGTGCATCCTGGCACAATTGAACACTCCTTTGCGTTCCCACATCTTGTGGGAGAGGTCGCTTGTTCTTCCTTGTCCGTTGTTGTCTTCTGTTTCTCTGCATTGATTGTTGTTCCTTTTTTGTTCCTATCTCCCTTTTCTTTTGCTTCTCTTCTTTCCTTTACTGCTTGAAGTGTTTTGTCTGTCATCCATTGTTTCTTCTCTGTCTGTTTGGCTGCTAATAGGGTCTTTCTGTATTCATCCTTTATCATGCCATCTGACCATAGTTCTTTTGGTTCTCAGTCAACTATGCTTAGTAGCTCAAATTTATTTCTTACATTGGCAGTAAATTCTGTTGAGATATTGTTCAGCTCATATTTTGGTATAATGATTGGTTTTGATTTTTTTTCCCCTTCAGCTTTACTCTGATTTTTTATATAGGTAGTTCATGATCTGTACCTGGTCAGCACCTGGTATAGTTTTGGCTACCAGAATGAAGCTTCCCCATCTTTTGTTTCAAATTATATAATCTGTTGGGTTTTTGTGTTGGCCATCTGACGATGTGCATGAGTATAGTCTTCTTTCTGGCTGTATTAAAAAGGTGTTTGCAGTTAATACACCGTTAACCTCATAAAATTGTATCAGATGCCCATCTGCTTCATTTCTTTTACCTAATCCGAATCTCCCAATTGTTTTTTATTATTTTGCTTCCTACTTTAGCATTCCAGTCACCTGTGATCAACTTGAAGTCCTGTGTTGATGTGTTGTCAATTTCTTCCTGTACTAGAATAACAGAATCTCTCCATTTCTTCTTCCTCTGCCTATGCTATATCTGGTGATATTATGGTGAAATTTATAGGTTTTTTGTGGAGTATTATTTTTATTACTTGGTCTGACTTGTGCATTGTATCCTTTGACTGTTTGCCATATCTCTCCTTAGTTTGAAGGCCAGCCTGTTTCTTCATGTATTTTCATTTCCTGAGTAGAATATTGTGTAGTTGTCTGAGTCAAAGTGACCCATTCCTATCCCTTTTAGCTTGCTACTTAGAAGAAGGAGGAGTAAAGATAGGAGGAATGAATATCAACAATCTCAGATATGTGGATGACACCATTCTAGCGGAATATATCATGGAACAATTACGAAGGAAGGTCAAAGATGAAAGTGCAAAGGCAGGGTTAATGCTGAACCTAAAGAAAACAAAAATAATGTCCACAGAGGACATACATACATTCAACCTAGATGATGAGGAAATCAAACAGACTGTGCCCTTGTGATTCTGGCCAAATAGAGACAACAGAGCACATATTACTCATACTACATAGTGTGCATACTACAAGGACATCTGCCTCAGCCTTATCTCACATCACCATCAAGGATACACCATTTGATTTTAGACTTCTTTGCTGCTTTTGGACGCCGATCCAGATATAACATATAATGCTATTAGATTCTGTGCAGCTGTGTTTAAAATCCATCAGGCAGTGACCTCCGCAGTAGGCTAGTATTAATCTTGCCCTGCCACTTTGGATTTTAAAAGGATACCTGTATTTTAAATACTATTTTAACCTGTGTTTTTACCTGGTTTTTACTCTGTTTCTACCATTACCCTATTATATTCTGTATCCCCTTTTTACCTGTGCTCTTCTATGACCATAATAAAGATGAACTGAACGTTAAGGTAAACATTAAATAATGTTGCTTGGTTTGCCATCTTTCTTTTTGTCATTTCCACCTATTATGATCAGTGGTTTGTTTTAATAATCTCACTGATCCTCCTGTCTTGTGTCCTTCCCTTTCCTCCATTTTTGGACTCACTCTCTACCCTATCCTGTCCTCTCACCTGATGTTGTCTTTTCTGTCTCTGACCTCTCTGTGAAATTACATCTGCGTGACCACTGCCCAGTTTCTTTCAACATTACATGCTTCCTACCCACTCTGCCTTTCACTACTTCAGCAACTTGAAGGGCTTCTTAGAATACCTTTCCTCCCTTTATTCTTGCCACTTTCTAAAGCCTGCAACTTCAGTTCTTTGCTGTCTTTCATTCCTAACTTTTTTGCCCCACTACATGAATGGAGTAATGGTGTTTGGATTTGCAACATTATATAGTCACAATGAGTTTCTACCTTTAATGTATAATGACAAATCCAAAAAGCATTGTAAGTTCAATAAAATAATTTATGAAGCCTCTTTGAATATTAAATCATACAATGAATGTGTTTGGGTTATTTTACTTAAAATATTGTGAACCTTTATTGTAGCATTTTTGTTCTTTTTATATAAAAAAAGAGTTAAATGTTTGAAATCCATTAAAATAGCCCATGGGTACTTGCAGGGGAGGTTATCTTTGGGGCTCTATCTAATTAATTATGATATATTTTACCTCCATGTGATTTATCATCACCAGTCCTATAACTCAAATATATATGGGGGGGGGGATCACTTGTTTAATTTGACTGGGACCTTGTGGCATTTTAATTGTAAGCATAAGTGTGACAGAATAAATCCAAATGAATTTGGACAGTGATTAACAAGGAGCCCCGTGATATGTTAATGAGATTTTTTTTAAAAAAAGTCCCTAAATATTTCTAAAGGGTTCATTAACACTTGTGCAACGGGCCCAAGAAATCTCTGAAATCCTACAACACCAGCAATGCATAACCTATGTGACAAACTGATGCCAAAACACAATACTGAACCAACCAATAGCCTAATGAAAGATTATTTTTAGTTCTTATTTGGAACTAATGTGGTAGTAAAATAGTTACTGAACTATCTACTGATTACAATCTATTGATTACTTAAAAATACATTTTACGTCACTCAGGTAGATCACCCATTTTCAAATTCTAGTCCAAGCTTTAGTAGACTTAAGTCAAAACAGAATTTGTGTTGATTCCATATAAAAAGTCTGGATGACTGTGTATACAGATTTAAAAATGAATCCCATTTTTGGGGAAAAGGAGGGAAATAAATTAAATAAATAAAGTGAAGTATAGCTGTTCAAGAAGAGGACGTTTGGACCTTTCTCTTTGTGTGGACTCCTCCTCAGAAGCTTCATTTCGACAGATATTTCTCCCTTTGGGAGGCGGGGCTGTGATTTGAATAACTTGGGGCCAGTTATAAGTAAAGAAGAAAAGGTTAACTTAATTTCTACCCAGGCTATACTATAAATATTACCCTCCATTACAATACTATCAGTTAAAAGGTTAAAATGTAAAAAGCTAGGTATAAGGCATATAATGTAACCTACATCTCCATTTTGCCCATAGTTATTGCCTCAAATACATAAGCCATTTCTAATCTTAAAAAATGCACACACTCAAGTACCACATAGCAATGTTGATGGATTTTACATAACCACAGGCCCAATATTGCCAATATCACATCCTTTTTTCAGCTATTCAGTCTTTGAAGCATCCATCCACCTTCCATCTTTTATTCCTCTATAGGAAAACAGGCAAGGATTTGGATAAAAGTTATGAAGATTTACAGAAACATCACATATAGCTCTGTTAAAGTATATCCTTGTATAATCCTGGTGTCTTTTATCAAATGGTGGTGTCTTCTCATAAACAAGTGGTGTGCATGTTCTCATAAACATTTAGTAGTTTGCAATCTATAGAGCCAAGGCTAAGGTGGAATCAAATTTTCTGCCTAAAACAGAGGTTGCCCTCTAAGTGTTGTCAAACTGTATCTTGTGGTATTTGCCATTGTTGACTATGTTGGCTTGGGCTGCTGACAGTTGTAGTTTGACAGTATCTGGAGGGCTGCACAATTCACATCCTGACTGACAAATCCAGTTTCGTTCTCTTTACCAGAAGGAAGAAAATGTGTACAGTTGGCCCTTCTTATACACGGATTTTTTATACACGGATTTAAGCATACACGGTTTGAAAATGTTCCAAAAAAGTATAAATTTACCTTGATTTTCCATTTTTTATTAGGGACACCATTTTGCTATGTCATTATACTTAATGGGACTTGAGCATACACGGATTTTGTTATACACGGGGGATCTTGGAACCAAACCCCAGCGTATAACAAGGATCCACTGTATTGTCTTACCTTGAGCCATCTCCCTATGACATAACATGGTTGAGGATGATGAAATATTCTGTAAGATGATTATGAAGAGATGATCCTGTTGCTTAGAATTTTTTTTGCCATGCTTCTCTTATACAGTTGGTATCTGTGGGGGTCCATTCTGGAATCCCACCACAAATATCAAAATTCACGGATGCTCAAGTTCCGTTGTCCCCAATGGCAGTGCATGCATGAGCTGCACTGTCATTGGGGACAACAGAACTTCAGTGGCAAACGTGCACGTGACAGTGCCGCCATTTGGGACAGCCAGCTTTGTCCCCAGTGACAGTAATGCACATGGCTGCACCACCATTGGGGACAATAGAACTTTCTTTGTCCCTAATGGTGGCATGGCTGCATGCACGCACCAGTATGGGACGACAGGGGTTGTCCCTAATGATGGTGCAGCCACATGCATGCGCTGCTATTGGGGACAATGCTGGCTTGCTGTCTGTGGATGCTTGAATCCATGGATGGCAAGTCCACGGATACTGAGGGCTGACTGTATGACATAAATTAAAGATGGGACCACTGATATTAGAACAGGAGCAGAGGCATCTGCTGTCCCCTTGAACATTTTATCAGTAACTCTTTGTAGGACCTTGTATTCCAACCTAATGTAACTGCCATACCATTAGCTGATCAGCAAAATATTGTACATCCTCTGTTATAAGTTGATAAGTGCATCTGGAGATGAACCTGAACAATCTTGAGTGGTATTTTTCGTGGATTAAGAAATGTAGTTTCCGGGACGGGCGGTAGGTGGGGTTTGGGGGGGGGGAGGGGGGGGGGGGGGGGGGGGGGGGGGGGGGGGGGGGGGGGGGGATATTTGTAGGTAGGGGGGGGGAGTGAGAAGTAGGTTAAGCGGTGGTATAAACAGGGACTGCTTAATGAATATAATAAGAAAGGTAATAATAATAAGTGTAGAATGAATAAGGGTGAGATAATATCCGGCGTGAGAAATGAGTTGATTGCAGCTGACTGGAGGTGGGAAGGGGGCCTGTGGGGTGGGGGTGCGTGGTGGGTGGATAGTCATGTGTTAAAAAAACAACTAGCCCTTAATCAGTTTTCAATGAAGTGTCTACGGTCCGTAGATATGTAGCAGGAGGATTGTGTTACTTTTAAAGTGCCTTGAAATCAATTTCTGAGGGAAAGTTGAGGTGTGTAGTCTAGTCAGAAACCCGAGCATGAAGAATGATGTGGGTTGCTGGGGCGGATTTGTGACTACGCCGAAGGTCATCCATTGGGTTTCCATGCCGGGGGAACGGGAAGTCCGAAGAAGGAAAAAAAAAGAATAGAGTTAAAATCCTTTTGGGGTGCATCCAATGGTGGGGGGCATAGTCAAGATACTCAAGAGATAGAAACATAAACCACTACACGCAAAGAGGACATAGAGCTGGGGCGCTTACTTAGACTAAGGTAGTTGAGTGGTGGGTGTTTTCCTCGCCCTCCAGCAGCTCCAGGAGCAGGAGCCATAGCTGTGGTAGGATAATCTCCACCTCTAAATAATCATTAAAACAGATACAAAAAATTGAAACAATTGAGGCCCCTTTGCTACATTCTTGGGAAGTGTTTCAATAATGGTGACACTGCTGAACCTTTAACCCCATTGACTACTTGGATGCGGAAAGTCCCCTGGCTGCCTCCACGCCGGGACACCGCGGCGGCTGCCGCGGCGGCAGCTGACGACGCCAGACTGCACCCCTTTGCCGGGCGGCCTCCGCCCGGGGTTTCGGAGGTGCACATCTGCGCACCAACCCCGGGAGTGCCGCCCACGACCTTGGGGAACATCCCCTTTGGGACATGGCTCTCCGGGCCTTGGGCTCTTGGGCTGACCAGTGTGACGGGAGGGCCCTTTAGGAACCATCTGGGGGGAAGTGGGGAGGAGCCCCGCCAGGTGAGAGCGGCGGGGATAAAAGCCGGTAACCGAACCCCCGACACGCCCCGGCTGCTCCACGCCCGGAACAACCGCCGCGGCTTGCCGCTGCTGCCGAGGACGCCAGGAGACTGCAACCGTTGCCGGCGGCCTCCCCTCTCGGGTTTTCGGAGGTGCGCATCTCGCACCGCCCCGGAGTTTGCCGCCCACGGACTTGGGAACATCGCAGTTGCGGGCTGCGCACTGCGCAGCGCCCCATCAGCGCGTGGGAGGCTTGGGTTAGCTGGGGAGCTGAGGAGGCCCTGCAGTGGCGGCCCTCCTGCTCCATCAGTCGCCATAGGGGTGGGGGGGAAGGTTAGGGATGCGGGGGAAATGCTGGGCCGGGGATACACCTGGGAGGGCGGGGCTCCAATTGAGGTTGTGTGGGGGCAGGGGAGGTATGCGGTGGGAGAGGGACTTTCGTGTCCAGGGGAAGACGAAGAGGTGCTCATATCTATCCCGACTTCCTGTCCCCTCCCAACCTAAGGACTGAGCGGCTCTCCAGCCGTGCACAAACCCTTCGCTGCTCCTATGCAATGCCAGGTCTATTAACAACAAAGCCCACAGCCTCCAGGATCTCCGGGAGGATCTGCCTAAGTGTGACCTGCTTGCTTAACACGAGACCTGGCTGGGGCCGGAAGGGATGCTGTGTGGGGCTCAGGCCCCTGCCTGCCGGTTTCTCGGTGGAAGGACCAGCGCAGGTTAGGTGGGCCGTGGGGGTGTGGTCCACCCCTTGGTAACACACAGGAACACTGTGTCACGCACCAGGAACCACATCCGACAGACTTCCATTCGAAGTGTAAATTTACCTGACCTAAAGGCGAGGGACATCTAGGATCTGTTGGTGTATCGGCCCACCCCGTGCATTAGCGGACTCCCTTACGAGCTGACACAGCTGGTCGCGTGAGCTGAATTTGGAGACGGGCCCAGGGCTTCCTTGTCCCCTGGGACGATTTCAACAGCTCCCTCACGGCAGCGATGTTCCATCCCGGTGGCGGCTCGGAATTCATGGGAACCATGGGCGGTCACAGGGGCCTGTCCCAGCTGATACAAGGGTCCCACGCATTGCGCGGGTAATACGCTCGTGTGGGCGTCTGTTCGATGCGGAAAATCCGTGCGGAATTGCTAATATTCCCCCTTGTCATGGACGGATCATTTCCTGGTAGAGGTGAAAATCAGGCTTCTACGCACCAAATCCCCCCCGGGGGTGGTGGACCAGTTAGGAGGTCCACCCTCGAAGGCTGATGGAACCGGGAGGTTCCAGGAACCGGAGAGGGGCTCACGGTGTTGGAGAAGAAGGCGACTCTGTTGATGCCGCTTCCGGTATTTGAATACCGGTCTTTTCTGGGCTATACACAGAAACGCTCCCAAGCGTCCTCCAGGCCCGCTTCCAATCGAAGCCCTGGTATGCGAAGATCTCCGGGCGAGGAAGCGGGTTCTGGCGACGGCGAAGTAACCGGTGGCGAAACCTTGCTTACAAAACACGACAAGACTCTCATAGAAAGAAGACCACGTTAAAGGACTACGGAGAGCAATACGAGCAACAAAGAATTCGTTCTAGGTGGGCTCGTATTGCGTCCGCAGAGTCACTCCGGCAGAGTTGTTCGGGTGTCAGGGAGCTACTCAGCGCACTCCTGCCTGGAACAAGACTTGACCTTCTAAGGCCTGCTGTGACTTGTTTAATGACTTTTTTGTGGATAAAACTTCTCGTATAAGCCGAAGGTCTGAATGCCGATATTAATGGCAGAGCCTAGGGTAGAAGGTGTACAGGAGCCTCCGCGGACTTAGGTTTATACTGGATAAGTTTTTTGAGTTGGTGAGTAACGAGGAATGTGGAAGATCCTCGGAAGTTTGTTCGGAAAACAACCTGCTCGCCTTGATCCCTGTCCTCTTGGGGTAGCGGCCAGGGGGGACCGGTGGTAACGTCCTTATACAACACCGAATAATTAACACCTCCTTGAGGGAGGGCGCTTTCCATCGGAGCTAAAATTGCCATTGTAAAACCGATCCGAAGAACCCTCGCTCGACCCCCTGGTACATAATAATTATCGGCCTGTTCCCGCGCTTCCATTCTTGGGGGAAGGTGATCAGAGGGCGGATTGCGATCCAAGCTTCAGACGGTCTTGGATGAAACTGAATTATCAGGGCCCATTTTAAAACTGGCCTTTCCGGGCGGGTCACGGGGTTGAGACGGCCATGGTCGCCTTGGTCGAGATCTCCGTCTGAGCGGCGACAGGGGAAGCGTGTCCCTGTTGGTGCTCTTGGACATCTCAGCGGCTTTCGATACCATAGACCAGGGTATCCGTCTGGGCCCTGGTTGAGGTGGGAATCGGGGGCACTGTGCGCTCCAGTGGGGTTCCGTTCCTACTCTCCGGGAGGTCCCGAATGGTGCAGCTGAGACGTGTGCTCCCAGTGAGCGGACCCTTAAACTGGGGTCCCTAAGGGAGCCTTCTGTCCTCCCATGCTATTTACATTTACAGAAACCGCTGGGAGAGATCATCCAGAGACAGGGGGCGTCGGGTTATCAGAAAGCTGAATGACAACCCAAATCATTTCTCTAGGTCTCCGATGAATGCAATGACTGGGATGGCGTCTCTCTCTCGTGGCCTGTCTGGAGTCAGTAAGGGCTGGATGAGGGAAAACCGACTTAAAAGGAATGCCAGAGAAAACGGAGGGACTAGTGATAGGCCGCCTCCCCCCCCCGGGCCAGAATGGCGGTGGTTCCACCGGTCCTGAACGGGGTCACGCTCCCTGTAAGGACCTCCGTGCGCATCCCTGGGGTGCCTTCTTGACGTGTCGCTCCACCTGACGCTCAGGTGAATGCGACGGTCAGAGCACTTGTTACGAAGGCTTTCGGCGGATGTCCGCACACCTGCGCCCATACCTGGACCGGAGGGACCTAGAACTGTTGTACATGCTCTGGTAACTTCAGATTGGACTTCTGCAATGTACTCTCATGGGGCAACCCTTTACCAAAAACTCGGAAGCCTTCAAATGGGACAGAATTGGCAGAGCCGCCGGCTGTCACTACGGCGTTCCAGGACCAGCCCACATAACACCGTGCTTAAGATCTTCACTGGCTGCCCTTCGCATTCCGAGCTCAAGATAAGGCGTTGGTTATTACCATAAAAGCCCGAAAGGGCTTGGTCCCAGATGCCCTAAAGGAACGCATCCCCCCGTACATCCGCCTCCGCAACCATCAGAACATCTGGGCAGGCAACGACTGAAGGTGCCTGGGGCTAGGCTTAGCTTCCACTTCTAGAAGGGCCTTTACCACAGCTGCCCCAGCCCTTTGTAATAAACGCTGCCCCAGAGCTCCGCCATCCACCACCCTGGCCCAATTTAGGAAGGATCCAAACCTTCCTATTTAAGCAGGCAATTCCCCCACGAAATATCCTGTGGGCTCCTCCTCTCCGTGACCAATGAGGATGGGCTAATCGGGGCCTTTGCTAGTTGTTTTAGATTGTATAGTATTGATGTTGATGTTTTTATAACCTGTATTTGTTTGCACTTGTTGCATTATTGTACGCCGCCCTGGATATTTTTGGAAGGGAGGGAATATAAATAAATTTATTATTATTATTATTATTATTATTATTTATTATTATTATTAGACTGACAACTGTCACAAATATGTTATGGGCTTTGATACCAACAGTGATGTTCTTGACTCTGATGGAACTGATACTGACTCTGGAGCTTTAGCCATCAAAAGGTTTTTAAATGGCGGAGCATCTGGACAAATAGAGGAAGAAGAGGTTTCTAAAGTCGTATAAGTGAAAGACACTTGAACCGGCATTTTTAAAGTACATTTCCATGTCAACTCATGCATTCAGGATTTATTATTTATTATTTATTTAATTTTTTGGTGTGGCTGAGGACTGCTGTTGGATGGGATCAGAGTCCCATCCAGTCTCATCCAGTCCAGTAACTTTTTCACATACTGTGAAAAAGTCAACAGTGTGTTCTCCAAGACATGAAAGACAGTTAGAATAGCCTTCCATTAAAGAAACCTCATTGGAGTCACATTTCTTAATGATTTTGTGTTGTTGGCCCCTTGTGGAAAGTTAGAGTCCAAAGGTTCAATGAATCTAAAAGGGAAAAAAAATACAATAAGACAAAGATTGAAAACAGAAGTAAAACAATAGACTCAGTTATGGCAAGGTTCTAGAAGTTGCCACACACACTCTACATAAGCACAAGCAACCCCCCATGTATGTTGATTCTTAGAGACTCCAAAGAAAAATTTAGTTACAAAAAGAGTCACTGAGACTATTGTCATCCTAGTAATTCTTAATTCCAAGTACCAATGGAAGATCTTATTCTTTTGCTAACAGATTAGCAAATTTTCCAATCATTGCATGTCTTAATTGGCCAACGTTCTTGTTCAGTGGCAATAAGATCAGTGTGCTTGTATAAAACACAAATTGGTAATTGACAACCATGTCTGAGGATCTGCTTAAATGATCATTTTATTTATTTTGGTTGTTGCTTAATAGTATAAATCTACACTATTTTGTATTCTGTCTGTTTTTCATTTTTTTAAAAAGACATTACGTATATGAAAGTTAAAATTTAGCTTTCAGACATTTCTGTACATAATCACTTATGCTGGGCTAAATATTCTGAAGTTCACTTTATACTGACATACTGTATGAGTGTTGCAGACAGAACTACAGTTGCCCACCTTTAACACTCAGGATGAGTGTTAAAGTAGTTCTAAAATAACTAAGCCTTAGGGAAAGCCCTTTTTGCGAACTGTTCCATTTTTCAGGAAACATGCAATTTATTACAAAGGTTTCTGTAGGCTCTAAAAAAAACTTTCACCTAGTTAGCACTTTAGGTGTATTACTGGGAACAGGATATTGAACTATCACTGTTGGATCTATATCTTCTATAGTGCTGAAAAAAACAAAATCCCCTTTCCCCTATTATGTGGAAATGCCTTTATCACCATAAGGTAAACTTGTGACATTTGAATTGAAACCACAGACCCTTACTACAAATGGTTTTGTATAATTTCTTGTGATTTTCTATCTCTGTGATTTTCACTCAGTTCTTGGTTTTTCAGAACTATTTTATATAGTCTTTAAAAACCTGAATGCAAATAGTTACGTCTAAATAGCCCAACAATTTCAGTAAATATAAACTGTTTGTTTGTTTATTGCCTAGTGAATAATAAGTAAATATAAACAGTGCTGTTGGATGGGATCAGAGTCCCATCCAGACTCATCCAGTTCAGTAACTTTTTTTCACATACTGTCCAGTGAAACGTTGGTGGGAAGCCCACGTTCAGGACATGAACACATGTTGTAGATTGTTGTTCACTGGCATTTTGCCTTCAAACTTATGAATTGTTTGAAATTATGAATAGTATGCAAAGGGATATTGTAGAGCCTTTGTAACTAACTGAGGCCCTGTACAGACGGGCAGGAAGGGGCGGTGAGACGCCGCCCCTTTCTGCCCCACATCATTGCAGTGACTGCAAGGCTGGAGCTGTGAAACACCATTAGTCCCCTGGAGTGGTGCAGTGACATCTCTTGTGCACCACAGCATTTAGAGGTGGAGCACAAGGTACATCATCGGCGCTTGCGCCATCTAAGCGCAGAGCGTGCAGACACTCTGTGTTCCCCAGCCCTAATTTCAGCCCTAGGCAAAGCATCAATCTGTACCGGGCCTGAGTTTCTAAATGGTTTCCAAATGTCATTCATGCTTTGAGGAGCCCTCCTTGAAAGAGGAGGAAAACTAAGAATGGGTTCTTGCAGAAAGAGTTGGGGGAGGGGGGCTATAGGCTCCGAATGCCAGCTAAGGCCATTGGGGGCATTCTGTTCCTAGAAGAGGAAGATGAGCCAGCTGATAAGTGATCTACTAGTAGAAACAACAGTTGGAAAAAGGCCAGATGTGAAGGAGGTCTATAATTCAGGAGACCCTAACAAGTTAGAAGCCAGTGTAATTGTTGTGAGCTGCACTCCCCCAAATGTCCTGATTATAACCACCCATTTGGAGACATGAGCCAGTTGATTTCAGTATTGTTCTTAATCTTGCTCCTGACTCATAAAATACAACAATATACTTGACTATAAGTCGACTTCATGTATAAATCAAGGGCGCATTTTGGGGTCAAAGTTATGATTTGATATGAGGATAAAATGTAGGGGCATGTAACAAAGGATCTAAAGAATGAAGCAAAAGAAAACAATGCCAAAATTTTTGCAAAATTCCAGCAGGCATTTTTGTGCTCACATTAAAGGCCAGATGGATGAGAGAGTAGAGGAGGAGGGGGTCAGTGCTTCCAGGAAAGGTTATACTTTTGCCTTTCACCAGGGGATTGTTCCTTTAAAAAAGGAGAGAGTTAAAGTGTTGTGCTTACATTGACTTGTGGATAAGCCAACTCAGTTATTTGGGCTTCAATTTTTTGACTAAAATTTCTAGACTTATATATGAGTATATGCAGTAATTTTGCTTCTTGGCCCATCACATTCTTTGGTTTCCTTTGTTGATTGCTACTTGCTCACTTCTGAAACCAACAAGGGCTACTTTTGATATTTGATCTTGGACTGCTCTTGACAAGTGTCTCTGTTTCCTGTTTTCAATGCTGGTGCCCCATGGTGTCCTTTGCTGGGCCAGGGCTGGTTTTGATTTGTTCCCTGGCTGTTCCCTCCATGGTGTTTGCTTGGTATGGGCTCTTGTTTTCTGAAGGTAGGATACCAAAGACCTCACCGTCCCCTGATAGATTTGGCCAGCCTTTTATCCAGTTTATTTTTTGTTTTGTGTTGTATTATGATATTCTGACCAAAACCGTATACCAATATGAGTGTATAATGTGGCTGTATAATGACACTTAGATTTTCTTCTTTCTCATTACATATCACTTTATACTTGTGGTTTTGAAGGAACCATATTTGACATATGTGCAGCCCCTTAGTCTCCCTTGAAAAGATCCTTTCATAGCCTGCCTGGATTTTCACCATCCTGAACAATCAGGTGTAATTCTCAAGTGTCTCACAAATGTCTTCTTTGATCGCTTTATTCATCTTGTAGTTCTACACTATATTGTTTTTGTATAAATATCTTCATAATTACTTAGTTATTGTATATTCATTAATGCTGTAACTATGTTGCTAAAATGATAAAGATAGTTGCAAAATAGTGCACTTACTTAAAATCTAAAGAGAGTGTTGGAAGAGGGGAAGTGAGATATTAATTCACAAAGAATGGCTTTCCTTTGGGAGCAGACTACGACATGATGGACTTTAGAAGCTTTGTTTCTCCCAACTTTGCTCTATGAAACAACTGGATAACTTTAAATCACTAGGTTCCCTTATGATCTTCTCCATGCACCTGACAATCATTGGCTTAATTTTCCTCAATCCTGTACAGTTTAATTTAGCTGATGGAAACCTGGCACTTGTGTCATGGTTCATAAGGGAATGGGTCCTGTACTCATACCAAAGTCATCATTAAATGATAATGGACACAGAAAGGAAACCTTCAACTTTCTAACAGAATCCCACTGAAATGAAAAACTGTGAAACAACTTTTTAAAACTATGTGTAGACTCAAAAAGGATGGAAGCATTCATTGACCATTTTCAAACAGCATTTATCCTTTTGTTGCTGGGAGGTATAATGATATGATATGAGTGACAAAGCTGTTATCATATGGTTGTATTTATTGGTACTCTGTAGTGAAACAAATGTATTAAATCCTTTGAAAATCCCTTTGCATGGATTCTGTGCCAATTTGATTTAGTTGGTAGAGGATACACAGGGAAGTACCCAATGAATATTTCCTACTGCAGAAATATAGGAATAATTCAAAGCACAGGGAAACAGGTCAGGTTCATGTACAGCTTACACATGTACACATATTGATTTGAACAGAATTTGCATCTATATACAATTGCAAGGGACCAAAATAGCAACTGCAAAATTCCCCTGTATCTTCAAGGCAGGTGAAGAAAAGGGCAGATGATGGTTGGCAGTTCCTTGGGAAATCAGGGGCTTATTTGAGACCATAGAGGGCAGGTGTAATAAAGTAAAAAATAAAGGAGCACCCTAATATCAATAACAGCCCAGAAGTAAAAGGGATTTCACCTTGGAAGCCACAGAGGAAAGTGGGATGAGTAGTGAGGGGCTACTTAATGAGAGGCTCTAGAATGAGGTAACAAGGCAGAAATTGTGTGGTGGTTCAGTACTTTGTGGGGGAAGCCAAAATCACAGGGAGTAGACAACATGAAATTTATAATCTATTTAATGTCACTAGACATATAGTCTGGAGGACCAGCATGGTGTTGTGGTTTGATTGTTGGACTGCGGCTCTGGAGACCAGGGTTCAAATCCCCACTTAGGCATAAAAACCCACTGGGTGATTTTTGGCAAGTCACACTCTTTCAACCTCAGAGGATAGCCTTCTATCCTTCTCTCTGTCCCACTACCCTCTCAGGCATGTTTGGTGGGAACAAGAAAAAAGGCCTTTTCGGTGGCTGCTTCCAAGGTCTGGAACTCGCTCCCTAGGGAGGCCAGGATGGCTCCATCCCTGCTGTCCTTCTGGTGGCAGGTAAAGATGTTTCTATGCAGCCAGGCATTTGCATGACAGGGATGTTGTTTTGTTTTGTTTTTTGTTTTAAAGAGTTTTAAACTTTAAATTTTTGATAATGCAATGGTTTTAATGGTTTTAATTGTTTAATTGTTTTTTAAACTTGTATTTTGCATATTTAGTGTTTTAACTTGGACTGTTTTTGATTTGTAAGCCACCTTGAGTCCCTGTATTGGAAGGAAGGTGGGATGATGATGATGATGATGATGATGATAATGATGATAGTAAACCACCTTTGAAGAAACCTACCAAGAAAAGCCTATGATAGGTTTGCCTTAGGTTCACCATAAATCAAAAATGACTTGGAGGCACAAAACAACAACAACACCTATAGTCTAATCACTTGTTTATTGCCCTTTCCCAATTCTGCTTGTTATATGAAGCAAAGCAGACTGTATCCTGCTTGTATTATCTGTGCTCTTTATACATTCTATTTTAGTGGCTTGCATAAAGTAGGATTTCATGGCTTTTAAGCTTAGTTTCTTAGTGAAGGAAGAGGGAAGGGTGTGCCAATTTTAATTAGATGCAAGACCTAGACTAGACTACCAGTTTAGACATATTCTTGCACTACCACTGCCAGAACATACTGAGGGTGGTCAGCCTTCTTTGCTGCTGTTGCTAGTGATCTGCCAGCTTTTCTGACATTGACAGAATTTTATTTTAGGTGACTTAATTGTGTGTCCTTGGTAAGAGCAGGAATAACAACAGAATGTGGTCTATGACCTTGTGCTGTCAGTGTTGATAAGCTGAGCTATACAATCAGATTTAAAACAAATGAAAGTTTCTGTCAATAGTTTCTGGGACCTGTTTTCTAAAACTTCCTTGACATGAATACCAAGAATGTTTCTCTAAAACTCCCTTTCAAGAATACTAAAATGGAAGGATATCTTTACCTTAGCTATTTGTAATGCATCGGCCTCAGCTCAAATACAATGACAGGTGCTTGGCCTGAACAGAAAACAATGGTAGAAGAATGTCAGAGTGGTTTACCACAAGTCTGGTAAAGTCAGCAGTGGCCCGTGAAAATGAATTCCATGTGCTGAGCTAGTCAGGAATTGTTAGATTTGTTTAGAATGTTTATTTGTTAAGCTTTGTGACCAGCATCATTACTCTTCATTATTATGTCACTGAGCAGTAACTTGTTAAAGATTAAAGGTTCCGATTGATTGCTCTTGCCTAAAGTATGTAAATATCTTGGAATCCTGACAGTAATTTACTGGCCACTTCTGCCATTTTCCACGGAAATAGAAATATTAGAAAGCATGGAGTATAGGTCAGAATGACTGATCCTGCAGTCATGATGCACATACAAATCCCATTGATGTCAGTAACATTTACCTACTGAAAAGCAAAAAGGGTATACAATTGGCCATAAGAGAGAAAGCTGACCTGAACTTTAAAAAATAACAGTGACCTTACAGATTCTAGTATTATTGCTATAAACCCAAAGGAGAAACTATGATCTAAACAGATTGAAGGTGATGTAAATAAGAGCCTATTCTGATTATTCATTTTGGGTACTGGTAAAAATGTGCTCATACCCACGATTTTTATGTTACAATCATAGAATTCAGTGGAAGTAGCCAGTGGCTTGTGGTATATTGTATATATATCAAAACAGGGTTTCCTAGACCTTGCTATCTATTCATCTATTCAGTTTAAGGATGTATTGTGCTTTAAAAGGCAGTAGTGCACAGATCCCTTCAGTGGGGCTTTGGAAAGAAGCGAAAAGCCTCCCCCCAACACAGGCACAAAAGCCTTGAGATTTCTCCTTGTACAGTGGTGTCTGAATGTGGTTTACATCCCCAATTTGGCTCTACATTTTAATTTTATTTTTTTCCTGAAAAAAGAAACAAACTAACTTTCTAGCTGAATTAGTAGTTCCTAACGCATTGCTTGTTCACCAGTTCATTGCAAGCTTCCATATCACAGAATTACTAAGAAGTCTGCCAAGTGACATCTTGCTGCGTCTACTACTTTCTACAAGAAGTGTATTTGCAAGTGCTAAATTTGGAAATTCCATCTTAGAAGCCAAGGTCAGATGTCAAACATTTATAGTATGTCTTCCATCTCCTTTGAGAATAGGTATTTCCTTCTTCAGGCCTGTGAAACTGCACCAAACTTTGCATGAATTGGGATAATATAGGGTTTCACGGATAGGATAGCAGCCTATTCTGAGCAAGTTAAATCACAGACCAGCCATAGAAGCAGATTTTTGGAACTAATAAAATGAGTGTATGCCATTTGCTTTCCATTATATTGGCTGCAGGTGTTCACCTCTTCCTCCTAAGTTTCAAAAAGTCTTACTGGACCATTTTTAAACTACTTAAAGACTAGAGACCATATCTATTAAGCATTTATAGAGATTACAAAACTACATTGCAGTTTTCCTCTTCCCAGTGCAAGGGTTCAAACCATTACAGTATATTTATTCTCTGCAGTGTTACTTGTAAGCAAGGTGAGTTAACATTTTATTTGTAGAACAGTACCTACAAATACTGATTTATACAACTATCAGAATACAAAACCACACGTTTGAAATTAAGTCTGTATTTATTACAGGAGAGAATCTTCTCTAAAAATACAGACTTAATTTCAAAAGGAACATTTTTAAAAAAAAATACTGCAGTTGTACAATCGTGTAAATTTATAATAGCTTCATGCCGCTGTTTTCCAAACCTATTCATGGGCTAGTAACAGTGCAAAATTTTATACAAATTATTTCTATGGACATTGTGTGAATGCCTTATTCCACAGATGGTCTTAAGACCAAATCTGCCTGGCTGCTCGCCATTAGTGATAGTACCATGGCAATTAGCAGTAATGCATACATTGAAATACCAAGGTGGTAGTGATATTTCCAATGTTAATAGTCCGGTGAACTATTAACTCTTTCTAATTTTGTCCTGGTTCACTTGATTGAATGGCCAGTTTTGAAAGGTAACTAGAAGACAAATAACTAGGGTTGGTGTATTTACTAAAGGAGTGAACCACACACATATTTTATCAAGTGTTGTCCTCTCAGCTCTGGCCTGGGGCATCAGGTAGAACAGGTGCACTTAGAGTGGAAAATATGAACAAGGTGATAGTAATCTGCTTTTATTTCACCCCATGAAGACCTTTGGCCTGGGCTTTTTAACAGAGAAAAGATATCACATTCTATAGCAATCTGAATGGTGCCACAAATGAAACTGAAATCTCCAGCATTGCAATTTATGCAAACCATTTCAGCACAATTCAGAGTAAAATTCAGAGTATAGAGTATGCCGTACTGGGGAGAGACAACTGTTAAATTCTTTATGTTGTACACCATACCAAGGCTTCCAAGAGGAAAACAGCAATTGAAAACAGTGAATACTGGTGACATATGAAACAGGGAGCTGATGTAGTGTAGAACTACAAACCAGGAAGCCTCTTGTTCAAATCTCATTTCTCTCATGAAATTGCCAGAAGGCCTTAGGCAAACCACTTTATCAGCAGCGCTCCTCCTATCTGCAATATGTGGGCAGGGACAGGGATAATATTAACTTAAATAGTAATTGTAAGATTTCATTGAGATTATGTATATAAAACACTTTGAATGCTTGGAAGTACTACACAAATGTTAAGTGCTGTTTTTGCAAAATGTCAAAATGAGAAAGACCCAAGACTGTTGAAATAATGAATGTGACACTGTTTTGCAGCAGCTGGCTTTCCCAAACTAGACTCCTATTATGGGCACTTCTTAAATATTTGGAAAGAATATCTCTTTTAACCCAAGTATATTTGTCTCCTCTTGTATTTTTGTGATGCCTTAAAATTGCCTCTGTGGTAATATAAGATCATTTGTGTGAGAGAAGAAATGTCCCATAGTGAATCCTTCCTAGATTTGTAGATGTGCCTCTCTCATCATTCTGGGGAAATAGCTATCAAGTTTTGATCATATAAAGTCGGGATGGGGATCATGCAATCATCCATACTGTTGGATTGCACATCGTAGCAGCCCCAGCTTGTATAGACAGTGGGATAAATTCTGGGAGTTGCCGCCTACTGCAGTCATGTCAGATAAATTACATAGTGTGAAACCAAGGATCTCCCTACATAATATGTTTGTCGCTCTATTGCTCTGACTGACTTTTATTATTCTTATTTTCTCTGCAATTAATAAATCAACAAGCCTATGCATTTTATTATCTACAGTTGGTTAATTCTCTATTCTACGGTTTCCTCTATTCACAAATACCTCACATTGTTCTCCTCTAATACATGCAAACTCAGAGAGTTACCAGCTTTTAGTTGTCTAACTTTAAATTGATTAGAACACATTAATTTTTAAATAAGTGTCACATATCCTTAACCAAGCACTACAAGGTTGAGAAGGCGTCATGGTGTTAAAGTCTGAACCAAAACTAAGTGAGGAGAATTTTAAAAATATGGGCTGCCCTTCATTAGCCCTCATGATATCTCCTGACAGGCAGTGTGCGCTGATGTTGCCATGCCAGGCCAGGGCAAGACCGGCTGCCATGCACCATTTACCCTCTGTCAGCAGCTTCAGTCAGTGCCTGGGCAATACTGTACACACGAGTCTGTCATGCGTCAGCCTCAATTAGGCTCAGTTTGCTGCATTTGGGAAAAGCAACAGCCCTACTGTTAACCATTTTTGTTCTCTCTGTCATTCTCATTTTCTTATTTCATTCAACTGTCTTTGCAAACTGTTTTTGATTTGACAGTGGTATTCCTATGGTAATTCCTGCAAATAGTTATAGAAATATAGTGTATAGTAAATTGATGCAAAGTATCAGTAAAATTCCGCTTGGCTTTTTGATGTTTCCTTGCATCAGTGGAAGAATGTACAAGCATTCCTTTATGACTTGCCACATGGCCAAGATTTTCTAACGTCAACTAAGATGGATGGGTCAATGCTGCTCTAATGTGTTCTCAAACTTTAATCTACCACTACCTGTGAATGAATAGAATGGAATAATAAACACTTTTATTGATTTTGTTTGCTGTTTTGAATGTATTTTCATGCAGAAAAGTGTTGCATGATAGTAAATAAAAGAAGGACTTTTGAATTAAGGGGAAGTGTATCTGTTTCTCATAATCACAGAAAACCAACAATGGGAACAGATGAGAGCGAAAAACTTACATGAGGTGTGTTTGTATTTTCTTGCATGCCTCTAGTGAAGCATTTCTTGGGGAGGATAGCCTTAGAGGGGAAGAGACATGTGAAATTGGTTTAAACGTAGTCTTTGCAATAGCTCAGCAAGTAATCCCAAAGATCTTTTTTGTGTGTGTGGCTGCCACCTCAAATATCCCACACATGACACTTTTAAATGCATAACTTTTTTTTCCTGTTCAGTTTCATTTTGTTAGTTTGAGCTGAGGGTTTTTTTTTATTTTACTACCTTCTTGCCTTCTAACATTAGATATCCTTCTCAGTTTTGTCTTATCTGTATATCTGATAAGGATTCCCTTTTCATACCTTTGTACAAATGATGGATTAAAAATAATTCTGAAGAGT
This sequence comes from Sceloporus undulatus, assembly GCF_019175285.1. NCBI lineage: Eukaryota > Metazoa > Chordata > Lepidosauria > Squamata > Phrynosomatidae > Sceloporus > Sceloporus undulatus. The sequence goes on along the minus strand of NC_056524.1, from coordinate 202,797,433 downwards.
ACCAGGCCCATGAACCCCAGGTCTTGTGGTACCCCCTGGAAATCTCCCTCCAGTTTGTTGAGGAATTAATGGTTTTAAATGTTTTTTCTTTCAGTAGTTAATCTTTATACAGTATATTAAATATGAAAACATGCTGCCGTAGTTAGTAATTTGCAGTTTTCTCATTGTGAGGTCTCACAAGAGCCACTGGTAAGGGAATAAGATGTTCTGATATGACATGTTCATTACAATCCCCCCCACATAGACACAGAGAAGTCTTCTCGGCCTCACCCTTCCTCCAAGTGTAGAACACACATGACTATTTATGTAATAAAAAGGCTACTGTGCACTTTAATGGACAGTGCGACATTTTTACAGCTCTCTATCCTTGAGGGATTTATAGAGCCTTATGGACCTGGTCAGTGTGTAAAATCACACCAGCCCAAGAGACTGTTGTCAGATGTTGGTAACAAGTCAGTGTTTGAAAGGAATCAAAACAATATAAATCCTGAGAGATGTGTGGCAGCAGGAAGTGTTCTAATGGGGAGGAAGACAGGGTCGGCCACCATGCAAGAGAACAAGGAGAAGAAAGTGTTTTTCTCCCTTTCATGCGTACAGCGCCAGCAGGGGTAAGCAGGTTTCTATAAAGAATCTCCTCCGTGGATCAATCCAGCAGAACAGATGGAGTGTGTAGATATTGTACATCAGATTTCCATAGCATGTGGCAAAACAATACAATATGGCAACTGTTTAACTGCACAACTTTTAAAAACATCCATAATTATCAGGAGTTAAGAAGATTTGTGGGTATAATGATTTCCTAGCAATATGTATGCAGGGTAGATAGCACCTTCCCTAAGGAATACATTAGCAGGAACTGTGAAGTTGTTCAACATCTTGAGAAAGAACTTTTAACTATGATAGTAATAAATGCTTAGTGTAATTAATTTTATAAGGGATGGTTTCTGTTTCTGTCCTGCAGTACAAAACCTGGCATTATTCTCTTGAAGTAGAAGCATACTTCTGTATAGAATCTAGGTATGCAGTTGTCAGAATGATTCACAGATATGTCATAATTCTTGAGTATAAAATACTATCAGCAATGGACAGCAAAAAAGCGTATTTCCCCAAAACCCTTCAGTGATCTAGCTGTTTTAATCACATTCTTTTAATGGATATATTATAAAGCATTTGTAATCACAGAAAAGCTTAAGAGAATTTCTATGAGAATGAATAGTACTTAAACTGGGTTTTCTGGTTCATTAAAACAAGAAAATCTAAATTATAGCCCAGGTGGTAGTTTTCAGGATATGATAAACATTGTCTAAAGCTGTCATCCTGAGTGTCACAGTGTTTGTATGAATATTTTAAGACACAGGGAAGACATTGTTAATGGACATGCTTTTAAAAGGTCACAGGTTGTAGTTAATTTTGAAAACAGAAGCATTTGGACAAGTGGTTATTATTTTAGGTGGATTATTAATGGACATTATTCAGAAATAATTATTTTCTAGCTTGGATAAGAAAAGACACATAAAATCCTCAAGTCAGTTATGGGGGTAATTCTGCTATAACATTTTCCACTCATGGGCTTGCTTTTTAAAGTGATTTTGATGATACTGTACTTCGTATTATAGCCCCTTAATCTTATCTCCTGCTATCACAGATGCCCTGAGTAGTAGCAGCAGCAAAACTTTATTAGACTAGTCCATCTGGTTCATTCACACAAAAATAAAAAAACAATCATATTCCATGCATGTCAGCCAGTTCATAATACAGAAATAATAGCACATTGTCCAGGGCAGATTATAAAGTAAGTCAATTAAGAAGGTCTTTGTGTTCCTGTTCTTCTTCCCTCTGCATTTGGGGTCACTCTATACTTTAATTCTAGGGAAAGCCATGCAGGTGAGCAAGGGGCAGTGGCAACTCTTTCTTTTGCTTAACATTAATCACTTACTTTATATACTTATGGGCCAAATGTCAAGTATATGTCAAAAGGAAGTAGAGCTGAGGGGACCACAAAGTTCTGATGTTAGCTGGCCACCTGCTGAGGCAACAACAGCCCAATAATCCCAGCCCTGATCAAGTTTGAGCAGCCATAACAGTATCCTTCCATTCAGAGACACAGCCATGTTAGTCTGGAATATCAGGATGCAAAGGGATGGATCTTAAAGAACCTTTCAGACTAACTGAAAGAAAGAAACTACAGTAGTAGCATCAGTTTTTTAAACTTGGTCTACGCGCTCAGAGTTCTTCCATCTAAACATCTGAATTTCTGTTTAGAGAGAGACCTGCTAAAAATTTCAGCAGTGAATGACTCTTGCACTTGGAGATACAGTATACTGTGGTTTCCTGATGGCACTATAGTGCACACATTTGCACCAAGTTTCAAACACAGGGCCAGCTAACATTTTGCTGCTTACAGTGAAGGAATCGGACAAGATGGCACCTTCATCACCAATCCACATATGAAAATTGATTAGACTGGCCAACTTAATTCAGCACTGGGGATAGACTAATGCTATCACCACCCTGAGGCAGCAGACAGGAAATGTTATGTGGCATTACACAGCGCTGTCTTACAGCCTAATTACTGTTCCTTCCTCTGTAAGCTACAAACAGAGTTCTAGAAAACTTTCTGAACTATGAGTAGTGGTTTTCTGAGTGTTGGTTGCAATATAATCTGTCAATACCAGTGGGGTAGGACATAGCCATGTGATCAGAAAAAGTACTTATTTTAATTTTTAAAAATTTTAAAACCCAATTCTTTAAACACTATTTAGGTGTTACTTTTTGTTAGAGAGGCGATGTAGCACCTAAGGAGACAGAATTATGACAGGAAGAACTCCATTCATATCACCACCTTCCCATTTTCTAAATCCTGTAGTTACTTGACTCAAACTCCCATCCATTGTAAACCTTTGGCCTGTCGGCTTGAACCAGCACTGAACACAGTCACTAGAATATGGACTGGTATAGCTATATGCGATCATATCATACAATCTGAAAAGAGCTGCACTGCTTTCCTCTTTGCTCCCAGGCCCTACTCAGAATGCTGGTATATTACCTACAAAGACCCAAATAGCTTGGGACTCAAATACGTAAATATATATACAGTCATACCTCCGCACTGACGGCTTTGGCATTCACGGATTCAATTATTAGCAAATCCCTACCTGTATGCGCATGCACACACCCCTCCCTCTCTGTCCCTCCCAGGCTTTTCCCTTGTGAGTCACAGAAAAGCCAGAAGGGTGAGCACACACAGCTAGGGATTCAGGAATAATTGAGCTCACTAAAGCCTTGGGACTGAAGGAGAATGCAGCCAGCACGTCCTCCTTCCTTCCCTCCCAAGGTTTGAGAGAGGTCCCCCGACTTCTCTCAAGCCTTGGGAGAGAAGGAAGAAGTGGCCAGCACATGCTCCCATGCCCTTCCAACACCTCAAACAGCTTCCTAGAACTGTTTGAGGCTTTGAAGGGGAAATGCAAGCATGCATGCACTGGTCCCCATCCATTTGCGAATTTTTCAGATAAGCAAAGGTCCTCAACCCCTAACCCCCACAAATCCGGAGGGAAGACTTATTTTATATAGTACATACTGAGATCACAAAATACCTCTGTTGAAACAGCTTCCCTGGCTACCACTTTGTTTCTGGGCACAATTCAAAGTGTTGGTTATGACCTACATGGATCAGGTCCACGCTGCCTGGCAGGCCATATCTCCCTGTAAGAGCTGTCCCAGGCTCTGAGATGATCAGGAGAGGCCCTTCTCTCACTCCCACCACCATTGCAAACATAGTTGGTGGGGATGCGAGAGAAGGCTTTTCTCAATAGCTGCCCCTAGAATTCCCTTCCCACGGAGACCAGACAAGCCCTCTCCTTGTTGTTCTTCCATTAAGTACAAAGACAGGCTTATTGTTGAAACTAATGACCACAGAGGATTTACAAAATTCAACCTAGAAGATATCATTAAGTACAACCTAGAAGATGAAAATATCATTAAGTACAAAGACAGGCTTATTGTTGAAACTAATGGCCACATAGGATTTACAAAATTCAACCTAGAAGATGAAGAAGTTGAAATGGTTAATTTCAGATTTAACTAAAAGATAGTTAAATAGTAAATCAGTCATTGATCAAAATCGAGATTGCAATCAAGAAATTTCAAAAGAAGACTAGGACTGGGGAGAGCAGTATGAAAGAACTAGACAGGATCCTTAGGTACAAAAATATAAAACTTAACACTAAAATTAGGATTGTCCAAGCCATAGTATTTCCCATCACCATTTGCAGATGCAAGAGATGGACAGTGAGGAGAGCTTATAGAAAGAAAATCAACATGTTTGAAATGTGATGCTGGAAAAGAGTGCTGAGGATAATATGGACAGCCAAAAATACAAACAAATGGGTCCTAGAAAAGATCAAGCATAAGCTCTCCCTGTAAGCCAAGATGACTACGTTCAGGCTGTCAAATTTTGGCAACATCATGAGAAGACATGACTCACTATAAAAAACAATAATGTTAGGAAAGGTAGAGGGTAGTAGAAAGAGAGGAAGACTACATACCAGATGGATGGATTCAGTCAAGAAGGCCTGAACCTGCAAGGCCTGAGCATAGTGAATAAGAGCAGACCTCTTATTCACAGGGTTGCCATGAGTAAAATCTGTCTTTAGAGCAGTTAACAACAATGACAAGTCATTAATTGTCAGTGATTCTCAACCAATAGGCATAGCAGGATTTCAGAAGAGATGTAGTTTTTAAAAAACCTACTCAGTTATTAGGCTGTGTTTTTGTTTGTGTTTATTTGCTTTTTTAAAATTTGGAAAATGGGGGGAAATAGTTGTACCTCTTCCTCTTTTAATATGCAACATATTAAACCATCCTATGAGATACACCAATTGTTTTTTTTTCTGTTGTTTTCCTTTATCTCAGAATTAGACCATGGTGCAGAGTTTGTGATGTGGGGATGGTGGCTTTGTACCCTTCCTGAAAAGCCGAGAGACAGTATGATGTGTGGGTAGATATTAAGCTTGTAGGTCACCTCTGAACAAATTTGAATGAATCACTTTGTGCTCTTGTAATATTTCCTAGGTTGCTTGGATTTCAAAAAGAAAACTCTTTTTAGACAATTTAGTTGTAGCCTTGTACTTCAGAGACATCTCACTGAATGTATACCACAGAACCACATTTTTGATGAATACCTCAGAACTGAAAGCTAGTATCTGAAAGCCATGACATTTTTCTAACTTGAACCACAAGGTTAAAATGTAGAGGTGTGCCTGTATCCATATTAACTGAACTGAAGACAGAAAGTCTGAATAGAGTATTGTGTGTGGAAAGCCTAGGAGCAAATCTATAAAGCTCATGGTGGCTTTAGTGAGTATCTGTCTCTCAGCCTAACCTAATTCTTAGGTCTGTGGCAAGGCTAAAATATCATTCTTAGTATGAAGGACAGGATAAAAATACAGTAAATAGTGGATCTTTATGGTCTGTGGCCCTTCACCTGTCAGTGTATGATTATGTACAGCTGGTTGCCAAAACCAGCTAAATTATGTGTTTGTTGCACAACATATACAAGAATGCAAAATGTATAAATGGTTTAAAACTCCTACAGAATAGAATCCTATAGATAGTCTTTTGTAGATCTATATTGTGTACATATCCAAATTTTAAAAATGCATATTTCGAACGAACTCTGAGAGGTGGCACCATGAGGTTCCAAACAACTTTTAGGTTATTTGGATTCTGTGGATCTTGGGTTTTGTATTCTTAATCTCAAAGTACATAAACACATGCCTTTGTCTATGTGTCCAAACATGAAAAATATTATGATTCATAAAATGTTAGAGTAACTAGTACAGTTAGTAGAGTTAATACAGTTTTTGTTTTTGTTTTTTAAAGGAGAGTCTGCTATCTGTTTTGGAACACTGTTTCATTTAATGAAATTCTACATTTTTAATCAGATTCCATTTTTGGCAAAATTCAAGAGCAGCCTACACTTAATTGTAGAGCGTAGTGAAATGAAATGAAATGCCGTAAATTTAGCATAAAGTTCTTTAGCAATTAATTCAACAGATCCATAAGACAGAGGTCAGTCTTGTATTACAACACCACCACTGTCATTTATTACAACAAAACACTGGCCTGTTTTGAGGCACAAGTCAAAATGCTGACTAAGATCTAAAAAGCCTCTTAAGGCTTGGGTCCAAGTTATCTGAGGGACTGTATTGTCCTGTATGAACCTGCCTAGGTATGAAGATTTGTTTTATTTTTATTGTGATAATCAGAGAGGCCCATCTCTCGATCTTACCATCCTCACAAATACATCTAGTGGGAATATGAGAAAGGACCTTCTTCCAGTCTCTGGAATTCCCTTCCTAGACTGGCAGCCTCCATACTGACCTTCCAGCATCAGGCAAAGATGTTTTTGTTTCAACAGGCCTTTTGAAACTGACTGCTTATGGGGAAAGGGGTTTTACTGATGTGTTGAATTTTCTATATTTGTTTCTTTTAGTGAGCATGGGCTTTTAAAGGGCTGTAAACATTATTGACAATTTAATTATATTTTGTGTTTTTAGCGATGTGGAATTAGGTGATGACTTACAACAGTTAAAACAAGTACAGATGAGTTATCTTGAGTCTTCAGATGCGGGAAAGGAAATAACTACTACTGCTGCTGCTAGATTCCTTTCAAAAACCTGTGCAAGCTAATGGGGGATGAATAATATCATATGATTATCTCCATTATGCTTTGCTTGTTGTTGTTTTTTAATAGACATCTCTCTTTGTGGCCACCTTTGAAAAAATAGACTGCATCTGCACTGCCAAAATAATGCCATTTGGCACCACTTTAACTGTCATGGCTCCATCCTGTGGAATCTTGGGATCAGTAATTTATTGTGGCACATAGCATAACACAATAATAGACACGTACAAATGCCACCATTGGGGACAACTGCACTGTAGCCCTCCCTCCCTCCCTCCTCCTCTGAGGCTTTCTTCCCCAGGCTTGGCTTCGGAGGCAGTTCAAAGGCAGAGGCCAGAGGCCACAGGGATCTAGAGCTAGGGCCTGGGCTTGGGATGCAGAGCCTGGAGGTTCCATCCTGGGTGTTGGGCCTGGGGGGGTTGCTCCGAGGCCCTGGCTCTGGTTGTGGGTTTCTCCAGCCGACGGGACTTCAGCCTCTGCCTCCAAATTGCCCCCAAAGCTAAGCCTGGAGAAAAAGCCTCAGAGAGAAGGGGGAGAGGAAGATAGAAAGGAAGGAAGAAGGAGGGAGGAATTTTGTGCATTTGTCCCTAATGGTGATATGGTCACATGGCCACGTGGCCCTTAGGGAAAATGGGACTTGAGCATCCATGGATTTTGGTATCAGTGGGGAGGGTTACGGAACAGATAATAATACTTATTTATTTATACCCCGCTCTTCAGCCAAGGCTATCAGAGCACCTTACAATGTGTTAATCCCTTGCAAATCCCAAAGGACAACTGTATCTAATAAACATATATGGAAAAATCCAGAAAGACTTACACTGCATCCACACTGCAGAAATAATCCAGGTTGACACCACTTTAACTGCCATGTCTCAATACTATGGAATTCTGGGCACTGTAGTTTGTTGTGGCTCCAAAGCTGTCTGACAGAGAAGGCTTAACTACATTATTTCTGCAGCCATAATTTCTGTTTGGCCCATTGTTATGACTGATTCATTTCTACAAATGGTTACTTTTCTATAAGCCACTCTTGTTTATATAAAAATAAAAACTATTGCTCTTCTATATATACCAGCATATACAGATGTTTACTAATACTCTTTGTTATATACTGGCTTTATTGTGATATTATTGAAAAAAAAATAAGCAATAGTTATCATATCTTCAGCTACCAAATCTAGTTGTCAGCTCTTCTACTTTACTTTCCCCTTTCAGTTTATGAAAAAAATGGGATAGACTACTTTTATATGAAAAAAAATCGTCTGTACAACTGCTAAAAATTCAAAGTATGATTTTAAGTTTATAGACTGTAATCTGCTTGATTTCATTCGAGCTCTTTCGTTGAACTTACTAGAAGTTCTCAGAATTTCTCAGCTAGTGAACACAATAAGATTGAAACTTTGTACTTAGAACACAGTGTAAGGATAGAGTTTGGAAAAATACCCAATAAATTGTATAATTTCCAGCTGTTATCATCATTTAGGGATTGTGCTGGAGATGCTTAACAAAAATGTAAGTGTACAATTTGTAATTATTAACAACAGCAAGCAGATTACTTGAAAACATATACTAAAAAACAGGATTGGGGTAAAAAGAGACAGATCCTGGGTACATATCCACTGAGTGTTTAATATCACTTTTAGATTTGTATGACAAGACAATTTGTCTCTAGTGCAAAACAACACTGTAGAGGCCATATGGATTGAAGGCCAGGAGGATCATGGGTGACAATCTGTTCCAAGCCACTGACACTGCATGCCCCTGGGCAAGTCACTTGACTTTCTTGTGCCTCTCTCAATCCAGCTGGAAAATTGGGTAACAAAAGCAGGACCTCCCAGAAAACCAGATGCTACCTTACAGTTGAGCCTGTCCCAGATAAACAAATTATAAAGCCCTGATAACGGCTGCCCTAGAATAAAGCCTGTTTTTTCCACTTAGTATGAAACTAACGAAAGATCAACATGTAGCCCAGGGATCTTGAAGTGGTAATTTGTCTTGGATTCAGGTGAAAATCCTATTTAGAAGATGCAATATGTATAGTTAGGAGAGAGGGTGAGTGTTTCAGTAATAGAAAGAATCACATATAGACATATTCAGAGGGCAGAGTTAGAACCAGAAAAATATGAAGATGCTAGAAGGGATATTTACACTGATGCAAGGAGTAATATTAAAAGAATAAAAAGCATAAAGTATAAATCTCCCATTGTATTACTACAAAAGAACTTTCTATATGGTCACTTTTCACTTTTCTTAAGATTTCCATTTTGGTGATTAAACTTACAGATTTGTGCTTTAAAAAACATGCTGTGGGTAGTTGATGATTCAGATTTTTCTCTTTGTTTTCAAGTTCACACATGTGGTAAGGGATTCTGGAATTAGCTGTTGCTTACCTTGTCTGTTGTAGGCAAGCGCACATGGCTTCAGTGGAATCAGTTAGAGCAGAATCCCACTCTTTCCCAGTTCATTCTCTGTTTATTGGCTTGGTTACTACAGATACACTGCTGCAATTCAACACTGAAAGTCTGTGTTTCTCCAGCCCTCGTTCACCATCTTCCCAGTACTGATGCTACTAAAAACATTCAGGTAGAGAGAGAACAGGAAGAAAAGTAGACAGCTGGGCAGGCATAAAAAGACTTTGTAAAATAATAACTTGATCAGAGACTTTGATACCTGTGAGAGTAGAGGTAAGAAGAAATGCCTCTCCTTTTTGGGGTGGAAAAAAGCCGACGTTTCCACCGCACTGCTGCCTTTTCAGTGCTCCCGCGGTGTATGGAGTATAAATGCCATGCCACTGGAGCACCACAACATTACCTGCTGTCTGGTTGGGTGGGCAGCATGACACTGGCTTCAGGGTGGCAGCAGGGTGTGTGTCATCTAAACACCATGCTCCCATGCCGCCCCCAAGCCAGTGTATTATGCTGGTCTGTTTTGCCATCTAGTCTACTAAGATCTAGTGTAGTGTTAGTTAGAAATATGAGTGATCTTGGTGGTGCTGTATTCCTTGTAATGAATTTGCACTGCTACCTAAACCCACAATTTAGAGATGATTTTGCATATGGTATTGCCCCGAAGTATGCAACAGGTTGTTTTACAATAGCTTTGGTTGCTATGGCAGCCAAACCATTAAGTTGTTGTTGGTGGCCATGACAGATAAGAATTTTTAATAGTACAACAATGATTACTAATTCTGCAGAGAGCAGACAAGCCTGCCCTTCTAGCATAAGACTAGTATTCAAAACAGTCCTTGGCATGAGAAATATTCATTCTGTTTATTTTATTTTCCTATATAATCACAATCTTCTGACTGTTTCTTATAAATTGGTTTTAATTTTATATCTGATGTTTTTAATTCTATGTTATGCTGCTCTTTGTATCCACGATGGATAGGATGGTAAGATGCAAATACTTGAAATAAATACTATTCCTGATGCAACAGTGAAAGCACCCAGATGATTTCAGCATTGCATTTTCCAATGCAAGGGTCAGTTGCAGGGTCAGGGCAGGAGAAAAGAAAACCCCACACATTTCTTTAACAGATGATAGGCAGTACAAGTGTGAGCTCACCCATGGATTGAGTTCTCAGGTATCCAGTGCACACAGTAGGTTCCCACTGTTTGTACTCATAGAGGAAAACACTTACCAGTTCCTTTATTCATAACAAAATGGACAATTCTTCTCCTATGAATTAGACTCCTTGGTGGAAAACTTAAATATAAAGTGGTCCAAAGTGCTTTGTCTAATTAGACAGTGTGAGGTGATTTAAGGAAATGGTATGGCTCCCTGTTTCTGAGACTGTTCTGTTCTGTCGTCTGGCATTAGTGGCTCTAAATACATACAATTAATGTTGTTTTAACACAGTTTGTTTTATTTATAGCAACCTGTTCCTATAAAAGAAGGTGGTTATAGATAAAAAGTAGTCCAGTTGTAGATGCACTGAACAACTTTTAAAATAAAAACCAGGGACAAATTAGGGAATGCATAATGAAATGGAAATGATCGCATAACACATCAGACTAGTTGTGGCTGGAATGGGTGGTTATTTAGAAGAAGGAATAACAAAATATAGTTACTAACATGAGTTGATGAGATGATAAAAATATGTGTTCTTACTGTTACCTTTACGTTGCAAGTTGTTTTGTGACTTTCATTTCTCTGTGCTCTTTGCAATGGCAGAGTAATAATAGATATTAACTGTTTTGAAACATTTTGGGGAAGAAGGCTATAAAGATGTTGTTCAAACACTGCTTCCATGTTGGGATGGGGAAAAAATGAAATGGAAAACTGATTAAAATACAAAGTTTACACTGTCATTAAAAGCTGGTTAGAAAATCATGTAAACCAAATAACTAAAGAATTCTAGCAAAGATATCTCAAAATTCTAGTTACATCTTTTAAATATATATAGTTATTCCAAGCTTGTTGCTCTAAGAGTTTATAGGCAATTTCATAAAGTGCTGTAGATCACTTTTAAAAGACATGATAAATTGCCACTAATGGCATTATGTATATACATAGGGACTCTTTCTCCACTTCATTTAGGTCCAGCAGATGGGTGGTACACCTGGAAAGACTTGCAATTTAATGGACCTTTTTTAGCACTTTTTTGCCTCGTATGTTCTGGATTATGTATGATTGATGGCTTTGAATGTGTTGGTATGGAACACATTGAGGTCTTAATGCTTTTAAGCCATTTGCTTCCCAGCCTATGTAAAAAGATCTTTGTGTCTGAGGCTAACTGTTTATCCTTCTGAAGTAAACACACTCACAGTTCTGGGACTTTGCCTATTAACAGTGTAAATCCCATATGCTTTCAGTGGAGAGGATTTTTTTCCCCCTTAATGCTTTTAATAAATATGTTCTATTTCTCTTTGTTCAGGTACTAAATTTTCATCAGTGCTTTAAAACACATCAGTGGTATAGGTTCAAAAAGATAACACCCTAAGGGGCGGGATATAAATAAAATTATTATTATTATTATTATTATCATTATAGTTGTTGTTGTTGATATTGATAATATAGGTTGAGTCTCTCTATTCCAAAATTATGAAATCTGAAATGCTCCTAAATCAAAATTGTTTGGAGCTACAACACAAGTAATATAGTATGTACATTTGCAAGGCTGGAGAGGTATGTTAGGCTGGCAATGGAAGTGACCAAGAGTGCTGTGAATAGTGGTTGAACATGAAAGCAGATGGCTGGAAGTCCCCCCAGAGATCTCCTGTATGCTAATCAGGTTCCTTATATAAAATAAAATGGTACAGTGTTTGTGGGCTACACAGAGAGCAAGATAATGAGATTTCAGAAACCTGCTTTTAAAAAATGCATGGAGTGAACTTTCCAATGACTTGGGCTGGTGGTAGGCAAACACCACCAGAAGCTGGTGGGCAATGGAACCCATGAAGAGCAGCCTCAGCAGCAGAGGAGCCTCCAGATTGATGGTCAGCCTGACATCCAAGTTTCTCTCTCCAATTTTCTCGTTTTTCACGCTAATCAGGTCCCTTGTATAAAATAATGCAGAGAGAGGCAGTTGGAGAGAGCAACTTGGATTTCAGGCTGCCCAACAGGGTAGGGGCCACCATTGCTGTCGAGCCCTTACAATTATTTGAAGAACTTCACCATCATACCTCCAATTTTGTTGACATTTTAACTTTTTTCAATCAAAATGTCCCCTACACTCTTAGGGTAGAGATCCACCATGGTTCAAGCATTACAGTACAACTCTAGAGACCAGGATTCCAAATCCCTCCTCAACCAACGAAACTACGTGTTACCTTGGCCAAGCCACACTCTCTCAATATCAAAGAAAAGTCAAAGTAAACATACTCTGAACAAATTTTGCCCCCCCCCAAAAAAAAACCACGCCGTATTAAGTTTGCCTTAGGGTCATTGTATGTTGGAAACCACTTGAAGGCATACAACAACCACAACCCAAAGGGTGCATTCAGCTGTTTTATGCTGAAGAGAAGCCTTTTTCTGAAACATAAGGCAACTAGAAATCACTTTTAGCATTTGGGGGGGGGGGTAATGGGGAGAAATCCTTCAACAGCCTACGGTGCCCTAAACATGACCAAAAAAAGCTCATTGTGCCAACTAGAGAGCATTGGACAGAATTTTGAAGGAAGAAAAAAACTGGCAATGAGGACTCGGGAGCTACAGAGGTCCTTGCTCTTGCTTTTTAGGAAGGTTTAAATCAAATGTGTCAATATGATTTTCTGCTGTGTGTATATGTGTATTAACTGCCTTCAAGTTGACCCCAACTCAGAGCGACCCTATGAATGAAACATCTCCAAGATATCCTATCCTGAACAGCTTTGCTCAGGTCTTGCAGACTCAGGACCATGGCTTCCTTGATTGATTCTATCCATCTGGAATGTGGTCTTCCTCTTTTCCTAACTGCCTTCTGTCTTGCCAAGGATTATTTTCTTTTCTAGTGAGTCATGTCTTATTATTTGGCCGAAGTATGACAACCTCAATATAATCATTTCTGGCTTCTAAGGAAAGTTTAGGTTTGATTTGTTCTAGACCCAATTTTGTTGTTGTTGTTGTTTTACCAGTCCACACTATCTGCATTATTATTATTATTATTATTATTATTCTATTTCCCACCTCTCCCTGCGGATCGAGGTGGGATCCCATCAATATCAGAAATACAGTTTACAAAATACATAACAGATTAAAAACATCATCATATAACCACAGTATACAGTAAAATACAATACAATACAGTACTAATCAATGCTAGTCAGCCAGCAATATTACAGTAGGGGGGAACAACGCATCTAATTCATCTGTTTTTCCATATAATAAACGGGGTGGGAATCTTCACTATAGCAGGTCAGGTGGATGTGCCCGCTGGAAGAGATCCGTCTTTAATGCCTTCTTAAAGGCTTCTAATGATGTAAAGAGACAGAACTCTTCTCCAGCACCACATCCCAAATAAGATTATTTTCTTCCTGTCAGTTTTGTTCACTGTCCAGTTCTCATAACCATACATAGTGATGGTAAATACAATGTCATTGACTGTCTTGACTTTATTATTCAGTAAGATATATTTGCACTTGAGGCTTTTGTCTAGTTCTTTAATAGCTATCTTTCCAGGTTCTAGGTCCAAAACACACTGCAGAAATAATACAGTTTGAGACAGCTTCAACTGCCCCGGCTCAATGCTAGGGAATCCTGGGAAATGTAGCTTTGTGAGACATTTAACCTTCTCTGTCTGGTACCACAATAAACTATAATTCCCAGGATTCCCTAACATTGAGCCAGGGCAATTACTTCTGCAGTGTGTTTTGAACCCTAGTTCTTCTCATTGCTTGACTGCAATCTCCATTCTGGTCAATGCTGTTTGTTTACATCACTATATTTAGATACATCTTGAACTGAGATTCTATTACAGTATGAGCCTCATATCTGTGGGAGTCCTGGCCTTACCATGGAAACATGGAAATGCAGATATCAGAGAAACCTGTTGAAATGGGTGACTTCTATTGGAATGTGACCATAGAATTGCTCTAGAAAACCTAGAGATTCCTAGAGAGAACATCTCTTTAGGCATTGCTAGGTCTCTCAGAATGTGGTAAATGTACACTGGAAACATATTGTAAAATGATATGAGAGGACCTAGGAAATGCGTAGAGAGAACATATTTCTTTTTGGATATGGGTAAGTGAAACTGTGGGTACTGGTCCTGTAGATACAGGGGTCATATTGTAGGGGATTCCTTCTAGTGATTTTAGATATATAATGTGTCAACAAATCTCTCCACTGATAGTGTGTGACTATCTAAATTTATCATTGTCTGCTCAGTCCTTTCCACTTTCTATCTGTTTTTAAAATTATTAGTATTTGTTGCTATTTCAATTCTGCAAGTGAAAGGTGCTTCTGAATTATTTTTTTCTTGGTTGTCAGCCCCTACCATTTTCCTTTACATGCTCAAGCACAAGCAGCATGTTATAAATCCAGTTTAGTCAGGTCTTGTGCTGGGAGAACTGAGAAATACTTAAATCTAACCATCTTTATATCTGAGATGTAGAGAGATCTTATAACACCTTTGAGACTAACTGAAAGAAATAAATTGGCAGCATGATCTTTCGTAGACTAAAGTCTACTTTCTCACAAAGGTGCTACAAGAGCTCTGTACATCTCTGATTCTACAGACTAACACAGCTATATCTTTGAATCTTACACCTTTATATCTAATAGCCATTAGATAGTTGTACCACTTTGCCTCTCAGACTTCGTAAAGTTCCTTTGATGGATTACAGCTGCCAAAATCCCAGTGATTGCGGATTTTAATCCAAAAGCAACTTTACCACAAGCTCTGCTGTCAGTTCCTCCACTACAATAAGTGTTTGAATCTGTCTCACGTAGACCACATGGCCTTCTCTGCAACTGATTCTCCAAATCAATCTCCTGTATGACTGAGAAGTAGGAACTATAGGGATGCACTAGCTTCAGACCATCTGACATTTTGATTTTCTATGGCCTTTTTTTTGTTTGTTTGTGTTTTTACATATCACTGTAACTGAATTCTTTCTGATCAATATTGATCAGTGATTGTGAGGACAAATCAGAAAAGAATAGACAGGCCAAAATAAAGCTGCTTTGGGTCACTTTGGAGGTATGCTGTTTAAATGACACACGGATCTTAAGAGGCCAGAAGCTGTGCCAAAGCTGTGCTCCAATCCTTAGGACTGGAGCATGGCTTTGGCGTGGCTTCCGGCCTTTTATGATGCATGCAGCATTTAAATAGCATACCTCCAAAGTGACCAGAAGCAGTTTTATTTTGGCCTGTCTATTCAGGCCCTAAATCACTTTACACTGCCAATGTTTTGAGTAACAAATATGAAAGATAAATTGATTCAACCTTCACCTTGTAACTGAAATATTTTGAAGATGAGTTAACCTGCTATTATGTTAATTCAACTAATGCTAAACAATATATTTTTAATGTTCACTTAAGCAAGTGAAGTCAGATACAGTACTTCATTTAGTATTTGACTCAGGATTTCTATTCTAAAGTTTCCAGTTCTGAGCTACCAACATTGTCTCTGTAGAATTTCTGTCTTCCATCCTGAATCATATGAGTTTAAAACTTTTTAAAAAAATCTATTTTCTTCAAGTACTAAGGAGAAAGGTCTGCGTGTAATAAAGAAGCAACTTTATTTTTGCTTAAAGGGTGTTTCAGGTGTTTTTTTTTAAATTCCCATTTAGCTCCCTATTGATCAAAGGATGGAGGTTTAGTCAGCATGATGGCTTAGAGGGATAAGATCTTAAAACTGTGAGATAGAATCTTGCTTCTTACTGCCTTTACTGTGGAGGCTGTAGGGGATTCCTTCTAGTGATTTTTTTAAACTTTATTTTTAGATATATAATTTGAGGAAGGGTGATAGCAAAAAATGTGGTTGCAGAGAGAGACACAAAACTGAGCAGTGAGTACAATTCTCATGGAAAAGTACATTTGTACATATCTGTCAGCATATATGACAGTCATGCTAGTTATCACATTCTTTTGAATATGTACTGGAAGAACTTGAATCTTGTATGTGTAGATATCTCTTCCCAGTGAAGAAACCTTAAAGCTGGCAGTAGCTTTATGTAATTATAGCCGGCTCCATTGACAGAGCACCATTATATTTGTGTCCTTTACAACAACCTGAACACTGTTGATACTAAATAAATTGATTTGGCATGTATTGTTCGCAGTATTGGTTGATAGAAGTAAAACTGTTTTTCTTTTTATTTGGCATACTACCTGTACATTCATTGGCCCGAAAACTCTTCTTTGTGAAGGACAGGAGACACGGATTGGGTGGAGGCACTGAAAAATAAAGGTGTAAAATATGAATTTGGGATAGGTGATTGTTATGCCATTGGTTGCTAGGGTGGGACAAAGAAGAAGAGCATGTGATTGGAGACATGCAGCATTTTATAAATGAGTAGGTAGACAGCTCAGCTGCTATTGCTTCCTCCTTTTCCACTCCACTTATATAATTAAATATTTCTGTAATCATCCTTCACATTTTGGGACCTTGCACTTGTCTAACTGAGGAAAATAGTTTCTGGATAACTTTTGCCTTGTTATGCTGAAGGATAGCCTGAGAAATAATGGAGGCCTTTCCTTCGTTAGGATTATGTCATGAGGCAGGTTGTTTGGGAAATGACATTGTGAAAAACGGGCATTGCTACTAATAATGATTATCATAAGTATAATTTTCATATAACTTTTTTGCTTCATCAAATTATAGTGTATGGAATTCATATTTTCTCCAGAATGGCTATATCTGCTCCCAAGAACTATCAGTTTAACAGAGAGAAAAGAACTTGATCTCTCTATCTTCTGTTAGTTCATAAATTTCCTTTGGCTCACTAAATATTTTAAATCTGTGTTATGAAAAAGCTTAACATTTTTCTTGCCCCTGAGCACACAGCATACATGCTTAAGCAAGACATCCAAATGACCCTATTGAGACTTTTTTCTATTGCTTGTCTTTTTGAGGTCTCCCTCCGTGCTCTGACCAAATATTGCCTGAAACTGAAACTTACACCTATGAAATGAAGCCCTGTGGCCTGGCTGAGATGGAGCTCACTGTTGTAGGTTGTAAAATACACTTTCCCCCTTAAAGCTTATATTCCCTTGGCCTTCTTCATTTCACAGAGTAATGATTTTTCTTCCGTATTTATTTGCAAAGAGACATTTCTTTGCATTGTGTTCTTCTATTTGCTTTAGAATAGGCAGCCTTGGACTACATGATTTGTTTGTAGCTGGTGAGGGATTATTATTATGGGTTTTTTAAAATATATTTTACCTTTTATTTACAAAAGTCAAAGCTGTGAAACAAGGTTATCTCCCTCTGTTTAATCCTTAAAAAAGACAACCCTGTGAGGCAGGTATAGTTAAAAGTGAGTGACTGGCCAAAAGTCAACCAATTAATTTCGTAAGTAAGTGAGGATTTGAAAATGGGTCTCCTAAATCCTAGTCTGACACACATAATTACTACATCATGCTGGCTATTACCACACCATTCACTGAACTGGTTTCTGTCTTATGTCCTTTGGACTGACATCAGTATATAGGTATATAGATGGGTTCTGTAGCCCCATCCCACTGCATGTCATTACTTTACACCTTATCTTCCTCCTTCCTCAACTGTGGGCAACAGAACTACTTGTTTCAAGTCCCACATCTATTCCTCTCTTCCCTTCTGAATACCAAGAGAGATGTGGGCAAGCAAAGACCAGCTCAGATCCTATACAAGCTACACTATAGCCAATACTTTCCACAGGACCAGTTGTAAACCATTTGGAAGGATTTTTTACTAGTTACTTGTAAGACACCCCAAAGGATTAGTAGGCCCTCTTCATCTTACTTTCACAAAAAGGTATTACAGTCTGCCCTCTCCTTACGCGGGGATCCGTTCTGGACCCCTCCGCGTAAGGCTAATTCCGCCTGTGCTCAAGCCCCATTGGAAACAACGGGGCTCGTGCGCGGCAGCATGGCAGTGCGACAGCGCACGGGGCACAACGGACACGCACACCCATTCAATTGAATGGGACACACCGCCCTGCGCACGCCCCGCAGCTTGAGCGCGTAAACTCAAGTCCGCGTAAAGCGCGCCCGCATATGACGCAGGCACGCTGTATACTAGTTCTTATCCATTGTTATACTTTTTCTCATTGTCATGGATAATATTCAATTTGTCTCTCTCAATGTTAAGGGCATGGGATCTTAAATATCTGAAACAGCTTAAATCGCAAATAGTATTTTTACCAAAAAAAAAAAAAAAAACACTGTAAGGGTTTAAATCTAGTCCTGCCTTAAACTATTTTCAGTATCCAATATGTGTCTGGTAACTCCAAAAATTCCAGAGAGGTAGCTATTTTAATTAGTAAATCTTGCCCATTTCAACTGAAAGAAGTAAAGGACCCGGAGGGCAGATTTTTAATATTACAGGACAAAATCTAGTTTATCACAGTTAATTTTTAAGGCCAATTTACTGAATGCTTGGAGGGTGCAAAACCCTAAAAAAACAGAACTATTATTTCTACTCCCATACATATTACACATATTCTAGGCTGGATTATCTTTTTATTTCAAAATAATTAATTGGAGAAATTAAGAACATGCAGATAGAAACCGTTCTGTTCTCTGACCATACAGCAATAATTCTAGATTGGCAAATTGGCCCTCCAATGCCAAAAACATGGCTCTGGAGTTTTAATCCCTCACTGTTATCATATACTGCCTTTGGGAATAAAATAAAAGAGAACAAAACTGTTTTTAACATGTCTCAGAGAACTGTTTCTAATATACATTACTATACAACCAGAGGTTGCTTATGTTTTGCAGTTTGTTTATTTTTTTCAGTTTCCAAGATCATCCATAATGAATAAGTGAAAAAATTAATCCATTTGTTTATGCTCCACTTTTTTGATTTCAACAAATACAATTGAAAAACCAGAAGTAGGTTTTCTCTAGGTCACATTTGTGTTTATATTTAGACCATTCAACGATCTTACTTTGTACTCATCTTTTTTTTTTCCAATCAGGGAATCTAAGGTTATTATTAACTGAGTTTAGAGTAGAATGCCACCATTCACCTCAGTCTTCGACAAATCGAAAAATTCCTGTGATACAAGATATGTAAAGGATAACATATGTTGGGGAAAATCAGGATAATCCTACCACCCAAGGAATGTGTTCAACATCTTTTAATGGATACACCCCATAAATTTGGTTTAATTTTTTTGGAATAAATGTTAATATGAGTGTATTTTCTTAAATCATCATTAACGCTACCTGTAATTTCTTTTGAATGACATTTCAAAAGACAAAATAAGAGTAGGTTGCTCATAGGATTTTGCATAAGTCATTTATTTCAGTACACTATTTGCTTTTATGATGTTTATCCATCGCCCACAGAAGGGTGTGAACCTTATTGGTTTTCCACTCTGTAAAGCAGCTATGTATTTTTGTGTTGAGCATTTGTTTTTCAGACTACATAGTGTGTTCAAATATTTCCAAGCATAAAAACAATGAAGCTCAATTTAATGCTACCCAAAAATGTGTATGTGTGTAGCTATCATCTTAAAATTAAACATTAACCAAAACCATGGTTCATACTATTTATAGGGGGAAATGTGTAAATTAATGAGTTTGCATTATACGTGTGATACATGTATTTCACAAACAGCTGCTTTTAGTATTACAAAAGCAAATGCTTTAATTGTGATTGACTTTAAGTTAGTACTTGGAACAAGCTCATGTCTTCCAGATTACTGTTTCTTATTAGTTGCTATGTAAGTCAGTAAATAATAGTTGTTGTTGTTATTATTATTATTATTATTGTTATTTTATCCTGCCCCTTCCTCAAAACTGGGACTCAGGACAGCTCACAACATTAAAAATATAACAAAAGCATACAGAAATAGTACATTAAAATAGAATTAAATTATTACAATATTAAAACAAGTTACCTTTTAAAAGAATAAAATACAAAAAATAAAAATGTTAAAAAATACTTTAAAACAATGCAATGCCATCCCATTTTTTAAAACTTTCTGTTTTAAAAATTTTACAGCTCTTTTGGTACTATTACCAATACTTTCTCTTCTTTTTCCATTTGTTCCAAGCTTTAGGATATAAGAACCTTAATTTAGGAAAGCATACTTTCAGGGCTGCATAAACAAAATACAGTAGTACAAACAGCATGTTCACTATGCTGTGTACTGCATACTCTCTTTGACAGGAGTTTCAGTCCTAACTCCTTAGTTGCTGTTATAGGATGGTTAAAATAAGCAAATGTTGGTAAGTATCTGTGGCAGAAGTGCATTTGTTGACACTGAACAATGCCAAAGTCAGAACAAGTTTACCACTATGTTGCTCAACTATCCTTCTTTCTTTCTTTCTTTTAATTAAACCATTGTTCTGACTTGGATTTGCTTGTCGTTTTTTTTACTGACATACAGGTGCATTAAAACTTCACACATATATGGTCTCATATTGTGTGTGTTATCCATAATCTTCGAGTAGAGGCAATTTAGATGAGGGAGGGTAATGAAAGAATATGCTTCATAAACTGAGTTTGAAGAAGTTTAGTAATTTGGGGGGGGGGTCGTTTGTCATTCCTACACATTCTTAATTGAGCAGAAGTTGCTGATTTCTCAGTGACAACAGTGGCATGTCAATGGTACTGACATGGTAAAGCTGATCCTTGTTTGGTGCAGGAGAAACCAAAGCACACTTGACGAAAAATCACTGTGGTCACAATCTATTTGAAGCTTCTTGGTGAATTGTATTCTAACTATTTAATAGACTAGTTGACAGATCTGTGTACATTATTTCATTACATACTTTACACTTGATGATACTTTGTGAAATGACTTTAAAAAAAAACTTTGGTGCTTAAGGTGATGTAATGTAATCATCTTTAATCTGTGTTGGCCTATACCAAGGTCTTTATATGATAAATGTAAACATATGAGTGAAATGTATTGCAATTTACCTTACTGTGACAGAAATACATGTTGATAAGTACATACAATATATACTCTCCTTTTTATATTTGAATTATTATCTTCTTAAACCACATGCTAATATCTTTAGTTTCTTATAAAAGATCCATAGGTTGTAAGACATACAAATTTTATGTTCTTGCATAAAGAATTATAGAATGTACAATTGATTAATGTTTTTTTTTTACTAATCTTCTCTGTTAAAATAAAAATTGAATTTTCTTTTTGAAGAAGTATTAGCAGCATTATTGAGACTGCAGTAGAGGTTGCTGTCAGAGGAACTGTTCTCTGCATTCTGTGCTGTTTACCTGAGGTTATATTCCAGATGCTCTCAGAACAGTTGGGCTGATTATTAAAAATGCCTCATAGTAACTTCCAGCCAAAGTTGATCAATACCTAGTGCAAAGCTTTACATGTAAGAGAGTTATTTAAACACCAAGTGCCCCCAGGATTATAGAGAATGAAAAAATAATGCAGAGCAAATATGTTGAAGGGTTCAAAAGAGTAGAAGAATATATTTTCTTTGTGTTGGAGGCAAGTTGGGGTTGTTTAAACTATGAGGCACTAACACAAAATAAAAGGGTGCATATGCTCCACACTAAAAACCAGTGCAGAAACAGACTCAGGTCTTGGCATGTGTGCCTAACCTATAGGACTTTCTTCTTCATGATATTGTCTTAAATTGCCATTATTGTGTTCACACAGAATTTTGCCAAATTTTGCTAAACAGATTATAGTCCCGCAACATACTACCATAACAGCCTTATAAAACAGACTAGGAGCTGGCTGAAATGGTTGGTTACGGCTGGAAGATGGAAGCTTGCTATCACTCCCCAGTTAATCCATGGCTGAACTAAAATTTCACAGGGAAACTTCCAGTTCAAAGCATATGGTCTCAACTACCATACTGCACTACTTCCTAAATGCACAAGTCTTAGCTATAGATGACTTCTGCATAAGGCAAAGTCTGTCAGGTTTGACATGTGAGCATCTCTGACTTTGAAGTTCAAAGTGAAAAGCACTGTGCATGTTTTAAGATGTTAACATTTAATATGAAACACACACTTATAGTGTTGCCTAAAATGTTCATTTCCACTGGCATTTTAGATCAGTCTTAACTTACCATTTAACTAACAGTGGTAATGTGAACTTGATTATATGAGCAGCCTGATGGTGTCTAAATCAAAATGCAGGAAGTTTTTCAAACTCAGTAGTTTCTATTCTGACTGACAGTGGTTCCATACAGTTTCAGGCAAGAATATTTACTTCCCATGGTTTCAGGGAAGAATCCTACTTAAAGACATTGGTGGCTGAATCAAATACCTTTTACACTAACAATCTATCACAGAGCTACAGCTGTTTTTCAACTTCTTTGGTAACATTTTTGGAAAATACTATTGTGATCCTTTAAGAGTTTAAATTGTAGTTCTACGTCAGGAAAAATTAATTCCCTTGTTAGATTACATTTTAAATTAAACTGAAAAATTGGCACTGGAATCTACTGACTGTCTACTAGAAAGCTGGGTGAATTTATTTGTAAAGTCAGCAGGGACTGGGGATTCCATTAGTGTACCAAACTGCCTGATGCCTACTGCTTGACTGACAAAAGGAAGTTCAGTTTGGATGTTTTAGCCTGCATGTTAATAGTTCTGAGGGACATGAATACATGTGACACAGCTGTCTTGTCAGGAACAGGTCAAGACAGCTCAGGTGCAAAGAACAAATTTGTTAGGAGTGTTGAAAAATCTATTCATGAGGGCTTTAAAGTGAGTTACATGGGAAGGGAGACAGTATTTCAGGGGGCAGAAGGATACCAAGTACTGGGAACAGTGGCCTCAAGGATACAGGGGAATCGGGCCAATAGATAGGAGCCCAACAGTGGTCAGAAATAAATAACATAGAATCAGCTGAGAGACACATGGTCTCAGATGTTTCTACACAAATGCACAGAGTAGGAAATAAACATAAGGAACTTCAGCTCTTAACAAAAGCATGCAAGTTTGATTTAATAGGTATCATTTAAACCTGATAGCATGAGTCTCATGATTGGAACATAGTAATGGATGGATATAGTCTATTCCAAAGATATAAAACAAACAGGAAGGGGTGAGGAATACTGTTATATGTCAAAGATGTGTACATCTGTGTGGAGATTTCGGTCCAAAACACACTGCAGAAATAGTCCAGTTCGAGACCACTGTAACTGCTCTTGCTCAGTGCTAGGGAATGCTGGGAGTTGTAGAACTCTGGCACTAGAGTTCTCTGACAGAAAAGGCTAATGTCTCACAAAACTAGAAATCCCTAGCATTGAGCCATGGCAGATAAAGTATGGTCAGACTGAATTATTTCTGTAGTGTGTTTTGGACCTTAAAGAATGGAAAGTAGGTTGAGAGTATTCGGGTAAAAATTAATGTGTAGTAAAACAATAGTGACTTCTTTGTGCAGGTCTACTATAGGCTCCCTACTCAAACTGAAAATCTGGTTGATGCGTTCCTAAAATAAATGACCAAATATTGAAAAATAACAAATATAATAGTTATTGGAAACTTCACCCACCCTGATACATTTTGGAAGTCACATTGTGCCAAGAATGTATGAGCCAAAAAATTCCTCACTGTCCTTGCAGAGAATTTCATTGGACAAAAGGTGGAAGTGCAACAAGAGGAGCAGCTGTTTTGGATTTGATTGAATCAACAGAGGTGAGGGAGTAATAGTTGGATTCTTTGATGAGAGTGACCATGACGTCTTAGGATTTGTTATACAGAGGAAAGGAAAAGCCAGACCTAGTCAGATGCAGACTCTGAGCTTCAAGAAAGGCAAATTTCTGTAAGCTTGTAGAAGTACTGGGTGAGATTCCCAAGATAAGGAAATGGTAGGGCCACTGGGTAGAAAACATGGTGAAATACTAACGGGACAAAGAGAAGTCCAAACTGTTCAATGTCTATTTTGCCTCAGTCTTCTACCAAAAGAAAAACAGTGCTCTAACTGGTGAAAATAGAATAAATCTTGCAACAGGAAGTCTATAGCCTCTTATGTAAAGATGTAGTAAAGAATACCTAGGCGGGTTACACACCGCCATTAAAGTATGCGCGGAGTGCGTACTAGGGTTAGGGAAGTGCGGTGCTTCCGCACTTCCCTAACCCTAATACGCGCTCTGCGTGTAAAAAAATGACGGCGGCCATTCCAGACGGCCGCCGCCATGAGGACGTCACGGCCGTGCTGCCTCTATATGGGGCAGCGCGGACGTGACGTCCTCAATTCGCGCCAGGGCGCCTAGTGCGCCCTTTGCGCAGACCAGGAAGGAGCTCCGTTTCGGAGCTCCTTCCTGGTTTGCGGCGCCACTTTGCGTCACTGGGCGCAGCCTTCAGACGACTGCGCCCAGCAAAGCAAGGGAGAAAGGGGCCAAGCGGCCCCTTTCTCCTTCTCCCCGCCGCCACGGGGTGTCCTTGGGGCTTGAAGCCCCAAGGACATCCCTTTTCAGGCTGCGGGGAAGCGGCGTTTTGCCGCTTCCCCGCAGCCTGAAAAGCGGCGGATCGGGGCCTCAGCAGCTGCCGTTCTGACAGCTCAGGCCCCGATACACCGGGGAAAGGGGCGGGTACAGACCGCCCCAAATGGGCGGTCTGTAACCCGCCCTAGCTACTCTAAATGAATTAAGGTCTCCTGCCTCAGATGAATCACTAAAATACTAAAGGAACTTGCAGATGTAATCACAGAGCCACTCTCAGTAATCTTTGTGAATTCTTGGGGGAACAGGAGAGATACTAGCAAATTGTAGGATGGCAAATGTTGCCCATATCTTCAAAAAGGGCCAAAAACAGAACTACTGTTGACTTGACATCAATAACAAGAAAGGTTCTAAAACATAAACAGTCAGTCTATACACACTTAGAAAGGAATGCTGTGATTACTAAGAGCCAGCATAGGTTTCTCAAAAATAAGTCATGCCAAACTAATCATATCCCCCACCCCTTTTTTAAGCAGAGTTGCAAGTTTGGTAAGTCACAGGCATGGTGTGGATGTAATATATCTTGTACTCAGCAAGGCTTTTGTCAAAATCCCCCATGATATTTTTGCAAAGAAGCTGGTGAAATGTAATTGGTTGACAGACCAAATCTAGAGAGTGCTCACCAATTGTTACTTTTATCTTGGCATGTCTCGGGGTTCCTAAACCTGGTTTTGTTTAACATCCTCAGCCCGAATTAGTTTAACATCTTTGTAATTGAATTAGATTATGGTAAAGAAAGCATGCTGTAGAGAATACACTACATGACAGGAACAGCATTCAAAATTACTTTGACAGATTGGAGAGCTGGGCCAAAACTAAAAAATTAAACTTCAGTAAGGGTAAACATGAGGTACTACATATAGGCAGGAAAAATGAAATGCACAAATATAGGATGGGTGACACCTGGGCTGAAAGCAGTGCATGTTTAAAAGATCTAGGGATTGTACTAGACCACAAGCTAAATTTGAATCAACCATGTGATGTGGTGGCAAAAAAGACAATGCTGTTCTGGGCTCCATCAACTGGAGTATAGTGTCCAGATCAAGGGAAGTAATACTCCACTTTGTTTTACCTTAAACCTTACCTGGAAGATGATGTCTAATTCTGGGCAATACAGTTCAGGAAGCATATTGACATGCTGGAATGTATCCAGAGAAGAACAACAAAGATGTTTAAAGGTCTGGAAAAAGAGCTTTACAAGGAACAACTTAGGGGCTTTCTACACAGCCCTTTGGGACGTCCTCCGGACGTCCCATTTTAAAAAAGGGGCGTCTCTTATAGACGCCCCTGTGCCTAGTACGGACTCCGTCCGTACAAGATGGCGCCGGCCCTTCTACATGGCCGGCGCCATCTTTACGTACTGGATGCTGAGCGTCCAGACGCGTCGCGCCGCTGCTGACGTAGCGAGCGCGCCCCTGGCGCCTCGCTACGTCGCAAACGCGACGCCAAAAGAAGCTCCATTTTGGAGCTTCTTTTTTCGGTCCGCGCGGGAGTCGGGCCGTCTGAAGGCTCCGGCTCCCCCGCGGACCTACTGGCGGCGGCGCCAGACCGCTGCAAAGCGGCGGTCTGTACCCCGCCTTAGTGAGCTGAATATATTTCACTTAAAGAAAATAAGACTGAGAGGTAACATTATAGCTATTTTTAAAAATCTGAAGGGTTGTGGTGTACAGAGCTTATTTTATGCTGCTCCAAAGGTAAATCATAAACTAATATATTCAAATTACAAGAAAATAGATTCTACCGAAACAACAGGAAGAACATATTTAGTGTAAGAGTAATTCAACAGTGGAATGAATTGCCTCTTAGGCAGGTGGACTGTTCTTCTTTGGAGGTCTTCAAAGAGGGGTTGGATGGGCTTCTGAACCAATTTATTTGTACAAATGCCTTTGTCTATGTTTGCAATATTCAGGCAGTATGTTCTAAGTATTTTCTATAAATCCGTGTAATACACAGTACTGATATTCTGGAGTATATTATTTGACATTTTAAAGACATTTGAAGTAAGTAGATGAAATAAGTAGATTCCGTGTTGCATGGAATTTTACTTAATAGTGGGCATTTTGCAATGCTTAGATGAGCTATACTACCTGCAGATAAAATTCTGTTTTATTCATAGTAAACTTTATGTAAACAGAATGCTGCTAAATCTGATCTTCAAACTAGGAATACTCTGTGGGTAGGCAAGTTATTGAACCTAAAGTTGATCAATATAAATACAGTGAAAAATTCTTTTAATTATAGCATCTTACATTACCTTCCAGGATAAGTAAAATTTGAAGAAATTTCAGTTACATCATAGCTTTCATACAGAAACTCTAAGTGGCCTCTAACAATGTTGTATAGGAGTATATATTAGACTGAATTGTCACACAGAATAAAACTATATGAACTAGTTCTCTGCTACACTATTAAATGCCCTTTTGACTTCATTTATATAATGAAAACAACTCCTTCAGTAAGTGAATGGAACAGTATTTTGTCATATGAATTACTGGAATTAACTTGCAGTTCAGGATCAGAGTCATTAATATTTTCATCAGTTAGTCTTTATGGTATCTTTGAAATACATTGCATGCATTCCACTTCTGTCAGAATACGTTGACAACATTATCTAGGCCCAGCTAAGTAACAGACACTTAGATCCCATTCCCTCAAGGGATACATTAGCAATTTCAATGTTGTTTGGAACCAGTTCCAAAACTTTAGTTTTTACTTCAAAAAAAGTCCCAGGTACTAGTTTGTGAAATGGCCAGTGTTATCAGCAAACCAGCAACTATACGACTATAAAACCTTCTTCACTTTTTTAGGACTTTGTATGTTTGAATGACACCTCTGGGTTTATTCTTGGTTCCTTTGCTCACTGCTTCTGTTCCTCTAGAACCAAGTGTTTCTATTTTCTCTGTAAATAAAGCTTTTCCAACATACCAAAACATCCTGGTCCACTTTTTTCCTTGGAGAAACCAAAGAAAAGTGAGAGAAAGCAATGTTCTTACCAATTCTAATCACTTTCCCTGCTGTCATAGAAATTCTAGTATATTTGTTTTAACAGGAAATGTAGCTACCTCTATTATCCTGATAATGTTAGAGAAGTGAAAGTGACAATAAATTCACTTATGAGCCAGTGTTAGAGGCAAAAACCCAAACTGTTTTTCAGTTAGTATACTTCAGAAGACTGTTGCTCTCAAGAAGATATGATATGTTTGGTATATCACATATTTTCCTAATGCTCTTACTATGGCTTCCTACTTTTACCATGACTTGAAACAAATCGGATTGGCCGCCATTCGTGTCATTTTAAAATTTTCCAGTCCCATGACACCAACCAAAAATCAGTTTTTAGATAATGTTAACTCAGGTGTGGTACTGTATATGGATTTCACCTGGTAGATTTTAATTCATTCTAGTGGATTATATTTTCTACTTGGCATTTCTTAGTCAGGTTCAATCTTGGTTAAAATATAATTTTAAACATGAGTTAAGATCAGTTAATCTGCTAATATTATTGGAGAACTGACACAGTTGAATACTTGTGAAATTGAGAGAATTCCATGAGTGGTTTGATTGTTGGTCTGGATGAAAAGAAAATGATCAGTCAGAGACAGAACTACATCAGAAGTGGATGTAAAAAATGAGGCATACTATATAAAGTTGCTCAAAAATCACAGTTTTTGTCAATAAGCAAGTCTTGTCTCTAATGCATTTTGGAAGATAGTAATGGCAAACCCCCTCTGAAGAAACTTGCCAGGAAAACTCCATAATAGGTTAGTTTTAGGGTCACCATAAGTTGGAAACAACCTGAAGAAACACAACAGCCACAATCCTACATGTTTAGATTGTTTTGAATTTGAAATGTGGTCTACAAAATTTATTTTTGATGGCCATTTAAGCCTTAGCATCTGCTGTTCTAAGAAACAAAGTGTGAAATCATTTCTATTCTATAATTCCATTAAAGAGGAAAGATTAAAGAAAATCATTTTTTAAAAACCCCATGAATTTTGAAGATCTCTTACAAGAAGAACAAGAAATCCCTAACAAGGAGAATATTTGATACATCTCTAGGATGTATTAAAGGATCTGTAGAGTTTGTTTGTCAAGAGTGGCAAACAATTTTATTTTCCATAATTATTGGTAATGATATTTATTAAATGATATTTATTAAATAACTTAATTATCATTTAGAACAAGATTTACTCTTTGCTGATGCACATCTTTTCTTTCGTTTTCAATCTTTCTAGGGGATACTACTTTTTATTTTTTTAGAAAAGAAGGGAGAGAGAGAGAGAGAGAGAGAGAAGCAAAAGCATGACAGTAACACAGTTAAACAGTGCAGGATGGAAACCAGAAGAGCCCATGGTCATGTTCCACAAGATTGTTTGTACAGAGAACATCACACCCCTTCTGGCAATCCAGATGAAACCCTCCTTTTCTAAGTTTGCTTGCTCTCATTTCTAACTGACAATTTAAAACTATTTTATGAAACTCTTCTCCATTCCATTTACAACATACAAATATCATTTTATGAGATGTAAGTTTTTTGTAATATAGCTATTGTTTCTCTTGAGACCTTAATAGGGAGGCCAAAAATATGTTAGTTATATGATAGAAGTCATTGTATCTTACATTTTAATATGGTTTTATGAAACTAATAAACTGCCATGGCAATTGGAGGCTACACATAATGATACCATACAGTTTAGATGCACTGCTAGATTCATTTGGTATAGCTCAGTGTGGGATCAAATTAGATTACATTAGTCCATATCTCCATGATATACTCATCGTGTACCAATTTAACCACACATGTAAGTTGCATGGCTGTAGCAACGCATCAAAATTGTATTTCCTCATTCGTTTTGTTTTATTTTGGTGTTTCAAGTACTACTTTTCAGCAATTATTTATTGTCAGTAATGTTTACATTTTTATGAAACTCAATTATTCTATATATTATGTCTTCTACTTTAATGTGATGAAATACTTGTTTATCAGTTTATGTTACACACTATGTTCTATGAGCAAACTGCTACAGTTTTTCATACTTCTGCCAAAAAAGGTTTACTTATTTTATGGTAAATAGCGAAATCATGCTATTTTTCTGTTTCCGCTGCTATAATAGTCCTTATATTGCTAATTGCTGCTATTTAAAAAATACTTGGAAATGAACAGCCTTTGTTATAGATCTGGAAATATGGAAACATATGTATGTAAATTCTCAGTACTATAATCGTGACTAACAAGTCATGGTTATAGTCACTGTCCATAGGAGCCATGCCAGTTGCTGAATGAAGCAGTAATTTTAAAAGTTAAAATAACTGCCTTCAAGTCTTGAAGGTTGTCATTTGATTAAATATCTGTGAATTCTGTTTGATGTCTTTTCTTTATAATTCAGACCTGATTCAATGTATAAGACTTATCTTTAATTTTCTGGGAATCAAGCCTTAATTTCAGTTCCTCTATATATGCTTGCGACAGGCATATTAAAGCTCATGTTGTTTGTTTAAATGTTTTAGTTTTAAACTGTCCTTATCTCCCTCCATTTGTTTTTCACTTGGAAGAAATTCATGTTAAGGTGGGAAAAGAGGGGAGGAATCCATTATATTTGAAGGAATTTGGTAATTTTGTTGTAGTTCATTGCATGGCAGGTGGTAATAATGTCTATGCCAGTGCTGTCAAAATATGAAAATTAAAGTGACGATGGGTTTTAATGAAATCCATTTGACAAATATAATTAAGGTGTTTTAATATGAAGGCCTGTAATAAAGACTACCGGTGGACTCCCCGAGGTCCTGACTAATTGTGTAGATTGCTTTTAAGCTTTGAATAGTTTTATTGGATAATGAACTGTTAAGAAGTGTTAGATCTTTCTTAAGCAGAATTTGGATTGAAAAAGAAGAGGAGAGACAGGCCTGAGGTGTGGCATTTTAAACATAATTAGAAGAGAGTTTTAAGTTAACATCTTTGATCTTGCTGTCAGGTTTTGATTAGAGCTGTAAATGCTTTAATCAAGTGTAGTGTAGTCATTACATTTCTAACTGTTTTAAAACTGTGAAATTACTGAGATGCTGACATCAGTTTAACACATTATGAACATTTGCAGCAAAGTTGTGTTGGTAAATTGGGATTTCTATTACTATGGCAGAGTGTGATGATTTTTTTCCAATGTATAGTATGCATGCATAATTATAATTTTTTGATGAACTAGTTGTTTGGTTAGAGCTTCTTCTTTTGTTGTTGTTGTTTAGCAATGAGACAATGAAGAAACGTTCCATACATTTGTTAAAAATCTTATCATTCACCGGAGCCAGAGCATAACATTTGCAGATAGATAGATAGATAGATAGACAGATAGATAGATAGATATCAGCTTGCTGACTTCTACAATGTGCAGCAAATTGTTTCTCTGTGTGTGGAGCATAGCCATGTGGAAGTGCTTTGGATGGTGCTCACATGGGAGTCTTACTGTTTGAATCACCCCCTAATAAGCAAATATAAAGGAAAAATGAAAGGCAGATTGTTCCTGCAAGAGCTGTTACAATAGTGGCTATGTTTTCTTGGAGCCTGGCTCTGTAGATTCTGCATCACATCACACAGGTATTAACTACAGAATTATGCTTGCTGAGAATGTAACTTGTTTGGTCTGTGAATGTGTATTTGAAAGCAAACTCATGGCTATGAAGATAGGCTTGAAAGCAATATGGGGAAGCCTCTGAATCATGAGGGTGGGATGGGGGTATCGTTGCCAGAGAATTCAGTGCTCTATAAAACTTACCGCGATGATTAGAAGAAACTAAGGACATTACATGGGGTAAACAGAGTTTGACAGTGGTCTCTTGAGAATTCTTAGAGTTGTAATCCAAAAACATAACTTTTCCAAGTTTTCGGAGTAAGTACTTTTAAATGTATTTTTACAGAGATCATAAAATCTAGCATTTCTTAAGTTTTATTACCTTATCTATGTACCATGGATGTATTGCTTTACTGCAGCTTGAATTCAACTGAGTTTGGCCATGAATCCATGACACTAAGTTATGATCATGACATCTGATTCTTGCATAATGATCTGATACTCCAACAGGGATAAAATAAAGAGACCTGGACTTCTGTGATACAAAAGCATCTGAGGACACTTCATAATAATAATAATAAAAATAAAAACACTGGTAAAGCAAGGCTAGGACTCTCCTTGTCCCTTCTCTGCTTAACTTGTCACCAATAGCACTTATTATTTTATTAAACAGCCTTTCAAGTTTTAAAGGCTAGCGCACATATGTTTCTAAGGTCATATGGTCCACTTCATCAGATGCATAGAATCTTAAATCAAGTTGGCAGATTTACAAACACTTGCTTGGATGAGTAGGTATTGTAAACCATGAGATCAAAGAGAATTTGAAGTGCAGAAAGTGTGGGTGCACTAACCTTAACATCAACAAAACAATGGTTGGGTAGATTTTTGTTCAACTATTTCATGTTGGAATATGTCTCTGAAATTCCATCATTCAAGAATGTTCACTTTAAGGTCAATCACATGATGTCCTGAGAATGTTCTCCAACTTGTTTTTGAATATTTGTGTCCATTTATTGTTTTGTGTAGTTACTGGCCACTATGTCAAATGAAGAATGCAGCAAGGAATTGGTGTACTATATGTTTCCAGCAATGTCCAATAGCATTTTTCCAAACATATGTGCATAAATGTCACTGTGAGTTAACATTTTGATGTCTGTAAAAATGTCTGTCATAATACATTTGTTAGTCTTTAACAGTGCCACAAGACTGTTTTCCTCCCTTGATGACTAACATGGATATCTGAAAACTGTCAAAGCTCATATATCTCGTTTTTTGTAACATGGTATTTATCTATCGGAGTCTGAAGATTAGAAGGGAAAGATCATTCAAAGATTGTGCATGGTACTGCAGAGTCACCATGCGTAAGGGATAACTCGAGGGCAGTTAATAATAAAAAAACAACTGCAAATGTTGCTTAGAAGACACATGCTTTTCATTGCAGTGCTGGCTATGTCGAATATGCCCAGGCTTTCAATGACAGCAGTCATTAAAATGTGTGTAAAATTAAAGATGTTTTAAAATTAGGGGGAAAGTGTCATCTACGTTAGTTAACAGCAGGATCAGAAGACTCAGTTTTGCTCTTGTTTTTATCTGAGGAAAAAGAACTGTACTGTACATGGCAGATGCTTGGAAACTAGGGTCATTGTTTACAGCTCTTCAGGTTACAAGGTTGTACATGTTTTTTATATCTAGTTCTGTGAGTTCTGCAACAAAATGTGACTCTGAGGGATGTAATGTCTCACCTGCCTGGAAGAGGGTTAAGATTACTTTAGCAATCCAACAGAGAGTGAAGTCAGGGTACGGTAAGATCCACGACTGTACTCAACATATTTCTGCAGGTGGTGGAAGAAGGTGTGGCATGGCACTGTTCACTGATTTCTCTTGAAACCCTATGTACTCCTCGTAGATGTCCATAGGGTATTGTGGAAGGGAGTGTTAATAGAGCTAAAGGGAGACCTGGTAAAAACTACTGCTATGTACCCATCCTTCAACAGAAAGTCTGTCCACTTGACTCTAGTGTACACTGATGGAAAGAGCCCAATTCATGAGTGGACAAGTCTGCATCCAGCCTAATTTTCTTTAAAATATCAAATGTTTTATTTGTGGGTTTTTTAAAATAAATTTATATATCACATATGTTGCCCTTAAAGCATCCAAGGATTCCTCAGTTTATTGCTGCTTTTGAAATAAGGCTGTTAGTGATACTTTCTTCCATTAGTTTTCATTTACAGTAATTCCATTAGTCAGTATTCATGTCTTGAGTATGTTACATCATTTTTGCTTCCAGAGAAATAATTGAAGGCAACCTATTTACACTTCATGTGAAACTACCTGGGTAAAAATGGATGATGTTCAACATCAGTTTCTCCATAAGGAAGCCACTGAATATAGTAGAAGTGTGATTTGTTTGTTTGTTTGTTTGTTTGTTTCTTAGGGGTAGTTAGCCATACGTCTATTTGATTATTTACAGTGATATGTAACACATGTGTTTGGTTGATGCTGCCAAAGTGGTAATTGTGCTGATGTTATACATTCAGATGAAGTATTAGGGAAAGGGGCAAGAACCATAATTTTTTAACAGTATTATCAGGCCAAAATATTAATCTTGATTATACTATATTGGATATTTATTTATCCTACCATAATGTAAATTTACTTCTTAAGTAAACTAACATGCATTTGAATTATTTTTTTGAAGCGAAATTCTACTTTTTTTAGGGCAAAGTATTACATTTTCATACAGTACTGTACTGAAGGCTCATGAATAATTTTAAATTCATTCTTTTATGTTTGCACTTTTAAGATAGCTTTTCTTCTTCTTTTTTTGCTAGGAACCTTGAACAATCTCTTTACTCAGCAGTCTTCCGCATTTTGTTTTCTCTCTTTTTTAACCTTAGAACTCTTATGTCTCCAACTTTGCAATACATTTTTTATACGTGGCATTTTGTTGTCAAGCAAACGTTCATTCTGGAAGCAGGAAATCGAAGTTAGTGAAAGGACTGGCTAATTATCATTTTTCTCAGGCCAACAGAAACATGCTGTTCTGTTGGCTTTGCAGTGTTTGTAATTTATACCCATTAAATTGATGTTTTATCATCTATTACTGATTCCTAGGCTTCTGTGTGCACTTATTGGCTGTAACAAGCATTTTGTTTTTGTACAGGAGAAAAATGGTCTCAGTCACTTCTACTGTATCTGAAAAGGAGAATGGGATTTGCAAATGATAAATGGGGAAGTTGACTAGCTAACTAATAAAGATTTGTCTTAATCAAGTATGATTTGTCAGAACAGGAGCGCGTTGAGGTCAGGGCACATGCAATGAATAATACAGCATTCACAGGAGAGGAGGACCAGGCAAAAGGCCTCATAAATATGCTGTGATTACCCAGTGCTAATTCATATTCAAAGAATGAGTGGCACTGAAGCCAGTTCCTAGGTTTCTGAGCAGTTAACCTGTTGTTGTTTTTTTTAAAAAAAATAGTCTCCAGTCTTAAGAAAAGTTTGGTGTATTTTCCATATGTATGGTTTTCAGTGTCACTTTGCATTGATGTTTGTGGTTGGTGATTTGAAGCATCAGTTATTAATATAGCCATACTTCTATTTATTTTTACTTATTTTTATTTTACTATTACTTTTAACTTTATTTACTTATGCTACCAGAAAGAGTACTGTCCTTTTGTCTTGTGTAATCATTGTTACTACTTTGGAAGAATGCAAAATCAAACAGAAAGTACTTGTCTGTCTTATCACGGTTTCTACTATGCAATGAAACAACTTGTTTATTTCTTTTGGGTGCCACAATAGTTCACAGTATTCCTAGAATGATGTGCAGTCAAAGCTTCACTCTTTCTTCCCTTGTCTTCCTGCCTCAGTTCCCTCTGTAATTCCATGGTGTTACACTATATCAGCCTTCAATAGAATCTTTACCAATATTACAAGATGTAATATACACAGGCAAAATAAAGTGGCTCCTAGCCACTTCAAAGGCAAGGCATTTAGATGATGCATGAGGCAAAAGCGGTTGGGAAGTAAAATGAAGCTGCGTTCCGAGGTTAAAAACTGGAGCAAAAATTGGCTGGGATGCTCCAACTCAATGTGGAAAATGTGCACTTTTGCATCATGGCCCAGTGCTAGTGTGGGACTGCAGCGAAGCAAAAATGTGATCACCAATAATGTAGTGGATGTAATTATGACATATACAAACCAGACAGTCCATCCATGGATACGGTTGCCATAATTGTCCCCTAAAACCCAGGACAAAATGTGGAACAAAATCTAGACCAAACTGTAGGACACCTGCAGGACAAAACTCAGCCCAAAATGTAAGACTTTAAGAAAAATGGAGGACCTTAAATGTCCTACATTTTGGGCTGACTTTTGTCCTGCAGATGTCCTACAGTTTGATCTAGAATTTGTCCTACAATTTGTCCCAGGTTTTAGTGGACAATTATGGCAACTCTACCATGGGGCATGTATAGGGAGCCTCCATGATTGTGTTTTCCAATGTATCAAAGGGGGCATGAGTGCACGGATGCACTCTACATGTGACTGTGTGACCAATCCTGTGGGTGGGCATCCAATGGAATGGCATCTGGGTGGGAAGTGGGAGTTAACTGGAGGTTGGTGCATTTGTGCAATGGTGCACATGTAAGATGAGCAGGCAGCAAAATTATCATCACCACCACCACCACCAAAACATGGTGCAGCTTGATGCTGCACAGTGCAGACAGCCCATGGGTGTTCAGCCCGCCTTGGGAGCAGGCCATGTCCACAGTGCGGGTTCGACCAGCTTTCAGAAAATGCAGGATAAAGCCACTTTTTCCTGCCTATCTGCTCCGGCCCTACGATCACTCAACTGCCATCTTTATTAGATTTCTGTCTTCCTCTTGTTTGTCGTATTTCTTACCTACTGCCCCCCTCCCTTACTAGCATCACTACATTTTGCTTGTTAGAGACACTGTTTGTTACTCTTCGTCTTAGGGTATACCCTCACTGCAGAAATAAAGCCATTTGACACCACTTTAACCACCATGAATCTGTCCTACAGAATCCTGGAATTAGTAGTTTTGGTGAGGCACCAGAGTTCTCTGACAGACCAGGCTGAATACTTTACCAAACTGCAAATCCCAGCATTCCACAGTTTGGAACAGCTAAAGTGCTGTCAAAATGCTTTATTTATGCAGTGTTGAAGAGCTGGCAGTCATTTGTCCTTGGAAATCATATCTTCATTCTATTGCTTCAGCCTCTTTTTGGCTAGTTCAGGTGCAACCAGTTAATAATAATAATAATAAAATTTTTATTTTTATACCGCCCTTCCATAGATCAGGGCGGTTCACAGCAAATATCAATAAAACACAACATATACATTCAGGTTAAAACAATTACACAGCAGCAAAATAAAACAGAATAAAACCCCCGTTAGCCAGTCCTCTTTGCCACAGAAGAGGAAGGGAGGTCCACTGGACTTTAGTCGGGGAATGCCATCTGAAATAGAAAGGTTTTTAGGTCCTTTCTAAATTGGGCCAGGGAGGTGGCCGAGCGGAGCTCTGTGGGCAGCGTGTTCCAAAGGGCCGGGGCGGCGATGGAAAAAGTCTTCCTCGTGGTAGAGGTCAACCTAGCCCCTGGCACCCTAAGTAATTGCTGCCCAGATGTTCTGAGGGTGCGGGACGGAATGTACGGGGAGAGGCGGTCCTTCAGGTATCCTGGGCCCAAGCCATTTAGGGCTTTATAGGTCATTACCAACACCTTATATTGTGCCCGGAAGCGAATAGGCAGCCAATGCAAGTCTTTAAGCATCGGTGTAATATGGCTGGCCCTGAAAGTTCCAGTGACCAGCCTGGCTGCCATATTCTGTACCATTTGTAGCATCCGGGTTTGGTATAAGGGTTGCCCCATGTAGAGTGCGTTGCAGAAATCCAATCTCGAGGTTACCAGAGCATGTACTACCATTTCAAGGTCCCTCTGGGCCAGGTATGGGCACAGCTGGCGAATGAGCCGAAGCTGATAACAGGTGTTCTTGACCGTCGCATTCACCTGAGCAGTCAGGTGAAGCGACGAGTCAAGAAGCACCCCCAGACTGCGCACGGAGTCCTTCACAGAGAGCGTGACCCCGTTCAGGACAGGTGGAACTACCGCCATTCCTGGACCAGGGGAACCTATCACCAGTACCTCTGTTTTCTCTGGATTCAATTTGAGTCGGTTTTCCCTCATCCAGCCCATTACTGACTCCAGGCACGCCACGAGAGGAGAGACGCCATCCTCAGTCACTGCATCAGTCGGAGACATAGAGAAGACTATTTGGGTGTCATCAGCGTACTGATAACCCCGCGCCCCATGTCTCTGGATGATCTCTCCCAGCGGTTTCATGTAAATGTTAAATAGCATGGGAGACAGAATGGCTCCTTGAGGGACCCCAGTTATAAGGGCCCTCTCATCGGAGCACACATCTCCCAGCTGCACCATCTGGGACCTCCCAGAGAGGTAGGACCGGAACCACTGGAGCGCAGTGCCCCCGATTCCCACCTCTGCCAGGCGCCCCAGAAGGATACCATGGTCTATGGTATCGAAAGCCGCTGAGATGTCCAAGAGCACCAACAGGGACACGCTTCCCCTGTCGATGCCCAGACAGAGGTCATCGACCAAGGCGACCATGGCCGTCTCAACCCCGTAACCCGCCCGGAAGCCAGTTTGAAATGGGTCCAGATAATCCGTTTCATCCAAGACCGCCTGAAGCTGGATTGCAACTGCCCTCTCGATCACCTTCCCCAAAAATGGCAGCAGCGAGACTGGCCGATAATTATTATGTACCAGGGGGTCGAGGGAGGGCTTTTTTAATAAAGGTTTTACTATGGCCAATTTTAGTTCAGATGGAAATTGCCCTTCCCTCAAAGATGTATTAATAATCCGGCGTAACAATAAAGTTACCGCCGGTCCCCCCTGGGCCACTAGCCATGAGGGACAGGGATCGAGAGAGCAAGTTGTCTTCCGAACACTTCCGAGGATCTTGTCCACATCATCGGTACTTACCAACTCAAACCGATCCAGTTTAATAGAGTCCACGGAGGCTCTGGACGCCTCTACCCTAGGTTCTGCTTGAATGTCAGCGTTAAGACCTTCGCTTATCCGAGAGGTTTTATCTGCGAAGAAGTTATTAAATTGGTCGCAGCAGGCCTTAGAAGGTTCAAGGATCTGGTTCGGGGCAGGAGGGAGCTGAGTTAGCTCCCTGACCATCCTGAACAACTCTGCTGGACGCGACTCCGCGGACGCGACACGAACACCATAGAACGAGTTCTTAGCTGCTCGTATCGCCTCTCCGTAGTCCTCTAACAGTTGGTCTAGGAGAGCCTTGTCGTCTAAGCAAAGGTGTTTCCGCCAACGGCACTCTAGCCGTCGCAGTTCCCGCTTCCTTGCCCGGAGATCTTCCGTATACCAGGGCTTACGCTTGGAGGCGGGCTTGAGAGGACGCTTGGGAGCGATACTGTGTATAGCCCTAGAGAGACCGGTATTCCAGATACCAGTCAGGGCATCAACAGAGTCGCCGTCACTTCCAACCATGTATCCCTCTAAAGCTTCCTGGAACCTTTTGGGTTCCATCAGCCTTCGAGGGTGGACCATCCTAACAGGTCCACCACCCCCGGGGGGGATCTGGGTAGAGACCTTGATTTTTGCCTCCACCAGGAAATGATCCGTCCATGACAGGGGGAAAATATTAGTTATTTCCGCCCACAGTTGGAGATCATGGACTTGATATTCAGCTTCCTTCTCTGATTTTAGCCTGAAAACAATGGCAACTTGTTCCTCTTTCTAATCTGTTTGATTAACCTGCACAAATGTATAAAATGAGTTGTAGGATGATCTACAAATTGCATTGCCTGTGTTGTGGCTATTTCAAATAATATCTGTATGATTACCTCTTCAAGAAGAAAGAGAAAGGAAAGGAAGGAATCATATCAGCTCCAGAGGAGAAAGATTGAACCAGTCAACCCAACCTCTGTAATAGTGTCCACAAGACTCTCTCTAAGGACAAGCTTTAACTACACAAAATACAAGCTTTACCTAGAAGAGCTACAAACAGCTTGTTCTATATTGTCTTAAGTCCCAGATTGGGAAAAGAGGAACAGAAAGTGCAAATCATGGGTGAAAGTCCTAGTCTTTAGTCTTTACTACTTGCTAATGGATTTTCCCATAGAACTCATGCCTTACAGTGTGTTGCTCTATCCTCTCCCAAACTCATGACTGGTTAATTTTGAAAGGAATGACCTGTATATAGTAGGGACTTGATGCAGAGCAGGACATTTACATACCTCAGGTATTCTGACACTTCTTCAGGTATAAGGTAATCAGCCTTCAAACAAAGATAGCAACCACCACTACTCATTTCCTCTTTTCTTTCTACATACACCTTGTGTTCAGTCTTTTCAATACATTCCTTTCTTGACTTCTTCATTACGCAATCTGAGCTGTATAGTGTAAGATAATCAACAGTTTTATGCCGCATTTTACAATTTCCTTTGTACTTGTTTGTGGCCATTAACTATCATTCTTTTTCATCTAAGATCCTTATGATGTAAATATTGCTGTTGATTAGCATTGTTTTACATATCTAAATATGTCAAATAAAAAGCTATATATCCATTGATTTGGCTAAAATCTGATTTCTCTGGTTTCAAACTATGTATTCCCAGGTCTATAAATCTGAGTTGTCACTTCAGTAATATTTGACAATCAGTCTTTCCCTAAAAACACTACACCCTTTTCTACCTCCACCCTTCTAATCTCTTATTGATGTAACCAATGTTTTATACAATTCTGTCTTCAAAGCTTCTAGATTCCTAAAGTTACTAAACTTACTTTATATAGTACTGTAGATATTAAAGGAAAAATATTCATTTCCACCCCCAATATGTTCTAAATCTCTTCTTATATATATTTTAAATGCCACTCCTGTAACTTGGGTGCGTTAAAGATGCACCTAAAGTCCGTAGTAGGGTTAGGAAGGGGCGTAGTAGGGTTGAGAAGGGTCATCACTTCCTGATGTCCCTCAACCGTAGTACGGACCGAGTCCGTACAAAGTGGTGGTGCCTGTCCACATGGGGGCTGCCTTTTTTATGTCGTGAGACATTGCGCGGCGGAAGTGACACCACAAGTGTGCGACTAACACCTCACGGCGCCACTTCCGGGGCGCAGAAAGAAGCGCCATTTCGGCACTTCTTTTCGGCTGTGTCCGGGAACCGCGCAGTTTGGTTGCTGTGGTTCACGGACACAGCAACCGGCGGCGGCGGCAGAGCACCCTTCTTGGGCACTCTGTAACGCGCCTTGGTCTCTCAAAATGTGATGTGTGTATCATTATCAAAAATAACATATTTTATCCAGTGACTAATTCATTAAAATTTTAATCTTAAGTATACATCCCACAAAGAAAATCCCACAATAGGATTTATTATTAATCTATTTATATCCCACCTTTCTTCTGGTATGAGAACTCAAGGTGTATTTCTGAGTAGAAATGCTTAGAATGACTTCTCAGCTTTTACCTTCTGATCCTAAACATTTAGAATTTATTATTATGGCACTGGGCCAAACATTTGAGATAGTGTTTTCTTGGCCTAGTAATATAGCTCTAATACTAAAGAGGAAGTAGACTGAGTCTCCAAAAGCTTATGCTACAACTTCTTTCACAGTTAGTTTCAAAGAGGCTACAAGATCCCTTTTCACTCCAAAACTAAACGGCATCTCTAAAAAAGTGCCCGTTGGATACAACCATTGGAGTTCAACACCTTCCATCAGAGGGGGAAACCTTTGGGGCTAAATCTTTGTTTTAATAATCTAAACAAGTCAGTTTTAAGAATGTGTTGCCCATAAGATTAACTCTCATAAAAAAATAAAATTATATAACCCAGCAACAACATGAAACTGAGAATACAGTCTGCTCTTGCCTTATGCGGGGGATCCATACCGCCCCCCCCCCCCGTGTAAGGCAAAAAGCATGTGTGTTCAAGCCCCTCGTGCATGCTGTGTGGCTGTGCGCACACACTTTTCTCTCAATCTCCCGATGGCTTCCGCGTAAGCTGAAAGCCGCCTATAACAAGCCCATGTATGCCGTGGGCTCACTGTACATATATGTAGCTAAAGAAGGTAATTTCTGCATTGAAGGAAAGATGTTGAGACTTCCATTTTAGAGTAAGCACAGTTTAACATGATCTCCAAACCATAAACAGTTTTTTTAATTGTATTCTTTTATTATTATATTATATTATGTTACATCAAAAAAACAAGTAATCTCACAAGGAGATAAAAAAGTAGATACAAAAAAAGAGAAGATATACAGATGTGAACCTGGAATATCCCCCTCCCCATATATATATATATATATATATATATATATATATATATATATATTACACATATAGTCACTCTATATCATAATCCTGTCACTTCTTCGATGTCAAATTTATACCAAACAGTCTTCCTTAATACCAAATATCTTACAAGACGACTGTATTACTGGGTTCCATTCTTCATTTAATTCAGCTTCAGACTTATTATTTGAAAGTCCAAACCATAAACAGTTTTTAATCTTAAATATGGTTAGTTGACACAAGCTTCATGAATTGCTGGTTGAAGTTGACTTGTTTCAGCTATCCATAGATGAGACTAAGCACACTGTGTCTGAATCTGAACAACACAGTTTGCTGTGATTATTTATTTTTTTAAAAGGAAAGACTTCCAAATTTACAGGTGCTGCTTGAGTCTGCTGCTGGGTGCTGCTGGAATCGGCAAGCCTAAGGCTCACTGTACTTCTATTGTGTAACACTAGGTTGATTAGGATTATATCTGAACCACCCAAAGATGCCACTCTCCTTTGCTTAGTACTTCAGCTTCTCAGGTTAAATCTAACAACATTAAAACAACATAAATCTGGATCTGAAGACATTTTTTCCTTGTCCCTTAAGGCTTTTATGAAATTTATACTTGACGATATGTTATCATTTCATGACAGCATAACAAGAATGAGATAGTATGTCTTAAATCTTTCTGTCTTTTATCAGGCAGCAAAATTTGTATTATAATAATGACATAAAAGTATTTGTACTTTGTGATTCTATATAT
Source organism: Sceloporus undulatus (assembly GCF_019175285.1). Classification (NCBI taxonomy): domain Eukaryota; kingdom Metazoa; phylum Chordata; class Lepidosauria; order Squamata; family Phrynosomatidae; genus Sceloporus; species Sceloporus undulatus. Next base: position 202,755,054 of record NC_056524.1, on the reverse strand, counting down.
TTTATGTATGATATTAAAGTAAAATGTTTTTCCTTTTTAAGTTTTCTGTCAGCATTGCTTAATTTTGTAATTGCTTAGTTGCTATGAAGTAACAGAGCCTTAGTGTTTTAGGACTCAATTTTATACACATAGCCATTTAGATTAAAAAGAAAAGACAAAAACTTGCTCCAGAGAATTTATAAGGCATAATTTAAATAGACACTGTAATGGTAAAGACTGTAGTATCTATTCTAGAGGATGTTTATACTTGTTCAGCCTGCTGTCTAAGTGCTAACTGGTGATGGTCAAGGCCCCTGTTCTTCTACTTATGATAATCTTTAAATTAGACAAAACAGCCCTTCAGATAGAAGACACCTTCTTTAAAAACATGACTATCTTCAGATAGCCCTTCACTATAAAATATTTTCTGTTTTCATTATAAAAGAGAACACATGGTACTAACAACACTACATAGCTTGAAAGTATACTAGTAAAATTCAATGCAAGGAAGTGCCGAAGTTTTAGACACCCTGTACATCACTAAAACTGATTTTTTTAAAAAATAAATGTATCTCAATGATTAATGGTTCTGTACAAAGGCGTTCCTATTGACATTGTTTCAGGGTTTGTTTGTTTTAATCAATTGAGCACAAGCATCAGAATTTGGATTACCAACACTTTTGCATGATTTGAAGGAACTTGCATTTGGAGAGAAAGTATCATCCCATGACTGCATCAAGAATGAGGGCTGTAAAGTCCTGTTGCAGGAATAAAATTACTCAAAAGGTTATTTGAATTCACATCCATGTACTAGCTGTGTCAGAGGATGTAATGCTATTAATATGTAAAAGTCTTAACTGATCGCAGTGCTATTTCAGATGTTATTTTATTCTGATAATATTCTAACTGGTAGTAGCCATTTTAGAGTCATTTCATCTTTCAGTATAACATTCAGGGGGAAAAGGTGTGATAGGTGAGATTTGTTAGTCTTCTGGTTATTTGTATACATTTGCTAGGCGACAACACAGCTATATCAGTTCTTTGAGTTCTGTACTAGTTTGAAATTCACGGCTGAAAGTATCACCCCGAAATGTCATATCAACAATTAATTTTGTGGTATACCAACTGACGTGGTCTCCTTCCTTTATTTATTGATATCTTCAGTCATTGGCAATGAGAGAAAAATACACTATTTGTCAAAGCTGACAGAATTCTACTCTTGGTTACTGTTGATGCCACTGTTGTCTTGATAGCTAAGTGATAAGCTTGGCAGTTAGAAGCTACCAGTTGACAAAGTTGCTTTCTTTTTCAAGGGTTCTCTGAAGTTATTTTCATTGTTCATTTTTTTTTCTGCCAGAGCAATATTTTACCTCATTTGGATTCTTTTTTGGTCATTTGTAAAACTGGTGTAATGCATAGGGAGATTTTTAACAGCTTCGCATTTGTGTTCATGTTTTACAATAGAGTGTGTGCGAGAGTGTGATTTTATAGTTCCATCCACATTGAAGGCTCAGAATAAGTACACCAAAAAAGTAATTCCACTAAGCAGAATAAAATAAAATTTGGAGGGGGGGGGATTAATGGAAACTTTACTCACATTTACAGCTTCATCATGAGCCTCAAAGGTTTCAGTTTTTATTTCAGGTTTTTATAGACATTGAAAGAGGATGAAGAATGTACAGTATATGTCCTCAACTATATGCAATAGGCAATAGTTCTCGTAGTTACTTAGATCAATAACTGAATATCTTGGCATCTTTTTTCACCTGTAGGAGGCACTATTTGCACAACTAAAAGATCAATGAGCCACAAAAATGAGAAAAGACTATGGGTATAGTGGCAGAATTCATTACCTCATAAGGTTTACATAACTTTAAAGTGGATGGTGAAAACACTGAAATAAAGATTTCCTATATGTTGGTTCAGTCACAAATCAAAATGGAGACTGCGGTCAAAAAATCAAAAGAAGAGCATGACTATGCCAGGCAGCTATGAAGCAACCAGGCATGATCTTGACATATAAAAATATATAATGGAATGCCAAAGTCAGAATCATCCATGCTATAATATTTCAAATTTCTGTATATTGTTGTGCAAGCTGTACATTGAATGAAAAAGGGAATCAACTCATTTGAAATGTGATGCTGGAAGAGAGTTATCTAGATGCCATGAATTGCCAAAAAGACCAAAAAATAAAAAAAGCCCAAGAACAAATCAAGCCTGAATTCTCCATGGAAGCCAAAATGACTGAAATGAAGATACTATAATTTGGATATACTATGAAATGGCATAACTCATTAGAAAAGAAGATAAAGGCAGTGTACAGACCGCCAGAAAGATGCGCATCCCCAGTGCCTCTTTTTGCTCCGCAGGAGCGCCGCAACAACCAAATTGTGTGGCGCTGCTGCGGAGCAAAAAAGAGCACCTGGAAGTGGCTCCTTTTTCCGGCGCACTTTCACTGCCCCAAAGCACCAGCGATGACGTGGAGACTTCGCAGCTGCACCGCTCCGTTTGGAGGTGGTGCAGCTGTGACTTCACCGTTACGCACCACATCTGGTGGGCGCCTGCAGCTGCGGCGTCCTCGTCACGTGTGAGGGTTGCCAGCTGTGTGGGCTCTCCGCCTACCAGGCAACCCTCGCACGTGATGAGGGCACCTCAAAGGCCTGTCTGGATTGGGCCAAAGAGTTTAGTAAAATTGAAAGCAATAGAGAAAGAGGAAGCCTGCATTACAATTAGATTGTCTCAGTTAAGGAAGTCACAACCCTGAGTTTTCAGGACTGTGAATAATAGAGGTCTCTCTTTCATGGGATTGCCACAAGCCAAAAATGCGACAGTACAGTCGCCCCTCCATATTTGCGGACTTGAAGCCCACAATCTCACTCTTCATGGGAGGGACAAGTTGCCATCTTTAAAATGGGCACGAGTACCATTATTCTGTATGAGACTAGCATATGTGCAATTTGCTATTTTTGCATCGGGGGGGGGGGGGTACAGAACGGAGCCCCCATGAGTTGAGAGGGGCGACTGTAATTAGTATCAACAATTACTTATTCATTGTCAAAAGTCTGACAATTTTTATTGTTAGAATTTTCTTTCTTATTTGTTAACCCATGTAAACCCAAAGGGTGACCTTGGGCAAGTCACGCTCTCTCAGCTTCAGAGGATGGCAGTGGCAAATCTTAGTTCATCTTATGGTCACCATAAGTCATAAATGATTTGAAGACACAAAACAACAAAAGTGTTTTCCCCTTTGTATACCCTTTGTATACCCACTGCCATATGGTTTTCCCCTTTGTATACCCACTGCCATATGGTGAAATGTATAATCTAATTTTTTTCTTTAAAAAAAATTAAACCAGCCAAGAACAGTGCAGGTGATAAACACCTCTATACTTTTGGCCTTTTCAATTTCAGGATCATAACTACTCACCCTTCTAATTCTTTTTTAAATGCTCTTGTAAAGCTTAAAGAATTCCATGGTTTTTGATATGCAAGTTGTTTAAAGTTTGATTGAGTCTCTAGTATGCCAACCTCATCACATCAAAAATTATAACTAGTAGAATGGATCCAGAGTTATGTCTGTATAACAGAGCTGGCAGAAGAAGATTTGCATTCCACCTTTGTAGCCCTTCCCCTACCAGAAAGTGCCTGCCTCCTTTAGCAGAATCCCCAAACCTCTGTACAGCATCTGAAGGGGAAGCATGGTGGTCTATTTGTTGTTGTGTGTCTTCTGGTTTCAACTTTTTCTGAGGCTGAGTGTGTCTGTGACTTGCCCAAGGTCACCCAGTGGGTTTCCATGGCCAAGTGGGGATTTGAACCCTAGTCTCTAGAGCAAGTGGTCCCCAAACTTTGGTCCTCCAGGTGTTTTGAACTTCTGCTCCCAGAATTTCTGACTCTTAGCCAACTGGCTTGGGCTTCTGGGAGTTGAAGTCCAAAACACCTAGAAGACCAAATTTTGGGGACCAATTACTCTAGAGCCATAACCCAGCTTTCAAATGACTACACCACAGTGGCTCTGGTCGGCTTCTGCTTGCCCCATTATGTACACTTTACTGTGTATCCAACCAACATAGCTCATAGGTAGGCTGTGATGCCCTTTCTCAACCTAACTCAAAGAACAGACTTTATGAGTGAGTTCAGAAAGTGTTTTATTGGACATTAGGTTCAGTACAGTGGCAAATCTATTGCCAGATCTGATGTTGCAATATAAATTTTACTTTTTAAGAACTATGCATAAGTACTTCCCCTCCCAATGACCTGCATTCTTTCCCACGCAATGGCAGGCAGCTAAATGACCTGAAATCCCATACAAACATCTCCAGGCAGCTGCTAACCCTTCCCTACACATCAGGCCCATTCTAACATGGCTTCAGAGCAGCTAAGCAACTTTACATGCCTGAGTGGTCGCTCTGACATAGACAGGGGAAATAGTAGCCGCCCCCCCCCCCCCTTTACCAGGGCAAATATAGGCTGTACTGAAAAGAGAAAGAACTAGAAAGTCTTGCCAGAAAGCAAAACTACTAAATACCACACATGGCTCTTACATGATACTTTCAGGTCTACTATGGTTTCATTGTTCTAAATATTTCCTTTTTGGCTTTTATTCTGTATGCAGTTTCATGTTCCTGGTGACAAGTAGTTTTTTTTAATGGTATTTTTACTTTACATTGTTTAATTTGTTATCAGTTTTCCAACTGAATTGAAGTTAAATGTTCAGTTTGTCATATATGGTAATACTATTTTTCATTATTTGTATTTGGTTCTTCTTCTTCATGCAGAACAGATTGGTCAGGACATACTGGAAAACCTCAGCCATGATAGAGAAAAGATTCAGCGTGCTCGAGAAAGAGTAAGTTTAACAATAAGAAACTGTTTATTTGCAGCTCTTTACATACTGATTATCACCTGAATTCATCATTCATAGAAATTAATCACTCATAAGTAAATGAGAGCTTAGTATTTATCTTTCTGAAGATATGGTTAGAGATGGTTCTTCACAGGTGCTCTATACTTTTTGCTTTTGGACCATGTCTACATTTATATTTCAGTTCGAAGACATGGAACTTCTCAGTCTCCCACCTAAGATTCTTTCAATTTGAAATATCCAGGATTCAATCTTTGGACTATCAGAACACACAAAGCATATATTCCAACAGTGAATTGTGATTGTTTTAGTTTGTTCATAATGTGTATCAAATGACTTCATGTCTTAAACCTTGGGCAACCAATACCATTCAGTATTGAAATTATTTTGGTACACGGAGGAATGATCCCATTCAATATAAAGCATCTTCCTATGTTCATCTAAAAGAGAGGTAAGGAAAATGCAGCCTCAAGCCTGTCCAGCCCTCCCACCACCACCACCACCATTTAAAAACACTTGGAAAGCCTCCCAACACCACTTGGAGTGGCACCCCTAAAAAAAAGCCTCCCACCCCTAAAAAAAAGTCTCTCGACTAACTGAAAATTGGGCTGAAGACCCTAAAAGTAAAAACTGAAACAGGCCCGGTACAGACCGCCCAAAAAGGATGGTCTGATGGCACCCTGGTTTGCTCCATGAGGAAGCCTCAACGGATAAACCATGCGGCTTCCTCGCAGAGCAAAAGGAACCCACAAAAAGCGGGTTCTTTTTGAGGTGCCATAATGCTGCAGTGTGCCAATGGTGCACTCTTGACGTAATTATGTTGCCGCAATGTGTGGATGCTAGTCATCCATCGCGTCAAAATGGCAGTGCCCATCTATACAAGGCGCCGCCATTTTGACGTATGGAAGACGTGCTAGGGTTGCAGGGCATCTGTAATCAACAACCCGAGGCAACCCTAGCACATCATCAAGATGTGCCACGAAGCCCGTCTGTACCGGGCCACAGAGTTCCAATTGTTTCTAGAAACATTTGTGGCTGAAAGAATAGTAGTGCAACCTGCCATGGGAGCACAAGGCTAAACTTTAGTCCTGCTGCTGCTGCATTTATCGGTCATAACCTAAGAGATGTCCAGCCTTGTGTATTAAGATTAAAGGAGCCCTGATCCAAACATTTGAAGTCACTATGCTGAGGGAAGCTATCCTAGATAATAGTGTTCAGTGGTCAGAAAGGTCACCATATTATGAGATGCTGACAACATGAATTGATTGTTCAACATCAGAATCATCACGCTGATTAGTTTTTCTTAAAACCTCCTCCAACCTCTTATTAATATATTTTAGTAATTTATTTTTATGAAAAAGACTTAATAATAATAATAATAATAATAATAATAATAAATTTATTTATATTCTGCTTTTTCAGAAGGAATCAAAGCGGATCACAACAGTAAAATGACACAGCATACAATTAAAACTTCTATTGTTTATGCCATTCTCCATGCTGAATTGTCTAAGATGAAAAGTAGGACCATTGTTAATAAATGTAGCAAGAAATGTTAAAAGTATTCCTTGTTATTAGATCATATCATGGGTTCTGCTGCTAAACTCAAGTGCTGAAAACATGTTCTAAGACTGAAAGCTTGCTGAAGCAATGTTGTGGCAGCTTAATTGTTATCTGTGGTTTCACCTTTCTTGAATTTGTTTTACTGATTATTTGTTAAAGCTCTAGAAAGCTCTAGAACAAGGTTCCCAACTGGTCCTCTGAGGCGCCCTTAGGGCTCTGCGTGCACTTCCCAGGTGCTCTGCAACCACTCCAGGACACTGAAAGAAATAAAAATTGAATGAAATTAAAGAATAAGAATATATTCTTATATATACTTCTAAACACTATTAACTTGTAAGACAAAGGGTAGGCCTCTTAGGGCTCCACCATAGAAATAAGGGCCCTGCGAGTCAAAAAGGTTGGGAACCCCTGCTCAAGAATAATTTTTTTACATGCAAATAAGGAAATTTATTTATGCTACAAACTTGTGAAATTTTTTCCATAGCTGAGAGAAACTGATGCAAACTTGGGCAAGAGTTCAAGGATCCTCACAGGAATGTTGCGAAGGTAAGGGCAAGGTAGGGACCCTCTCACTTCCTTTTTTTTCTTCTGTTCATTAGTATAGATCAGGGATAAGGACTGTGTAGCCCTGAGGAGGTTGTTGAACTGCAGATTCCATCAGCCCTTTCTAAAATAGCCAATGGTGAGAGATGATAGGAAATATCCAGCATCTAGAAGATCTCACTTCCCCATACTTCATTTGGATTTTAAATTAGATAAAATGCAAATATTTTAATTGTAGTGTGTAACATTTGGAAGTCAATTCTTTGTACTTTTACTAGAATTGTTGTGAACAGTTTCCCACCCCAATCCTCAGGGATAGGGCAGATAAATGAAACCTGTTTAATCAAATATATTAAACTGCTCTAATCCCAAAGTATCGTTTCTAAAGCTAGGGCGTTGCCTATAGGCAAATAAGCCCAGTTACACCTCTCATGCTACCGCCAGTATATGTGAAGTTAGCATACTGGACCATTTTATAGCCAGTATACCTCTACACATTTCTGACCTTTCTTCATCGAGAAACACAAAATTCCAAGCTTGCCTACATTACTTATGACTAAGAGACAAACTGGACCTAGTGTAGGCAGACCTCAAATATTATGCATAGCAGTCCTTTAAGCTATAAATACTCTGGTTCTGTTTGAGCAGACTTCCCTATGTATACATGTGTCAGTCATGAAATCAAGCTGAACCAGGGTATCAGGGTATTAAATAGCTTTAAAAGATTCCTATATGCAATATTTGAGATCCAATTTTCAGGATACTAGGTCCCTTTTGCGGCTTACTACTAAGTTAATGAAGCCAGATATTTGCACTTGATCTAGAAAAGTCAGAAACTTATATTATGGGACAGTGTGCTAAGTGTTCATTTAAGAATATGAAGAACCCATTTTTAAACTGCTTTGAGTCCTAGACTGGGGAGAAGGCATGAAAATGATAATGATAATAGAAGAGATGAGTGAGCATCATTTTGAAAGTGAAAAAAACCAATCAAGCATTTTTACCATGAGAAATAGTAATCTATCATCATATAAAATATTAACTGTGTACCTCTCTGTGTGTACACATTGTTTTTAATATGTAAATGTAAATAAATCAAATGAATGAATGACTGACTGAATGAATGAATAAACAAGATTAAATTCAAGAAAGAAGAAGAAGTACTATGAAATGAATCCTGTTACAGTGCGCCTGTTTCATACGTGGGCATGCTTTACACGGCTTTCATAGAGGGTGGCGCGTCCTATAGGGAACAATGGGGTGCATGCCCATGGCGCGTGCGCACTGCCGCACCATCACATGCACAAGCCCCATTCATTTAAATAGGGCTCAAGCGTAGGCAGAATTTGCTTTACTCAGGGGAGTCCGGAATGGATCCCCCATGTAAAGTAAGGGCGCACTGTATTTGTCCCAACTGGACTAGGCCCATTGAATGAATGGCCTATGTTAAGTTGACTGATGTAAATCCCATTGTTTTACTGAGTGTACTCTAGTTGGGAGTAAGAACTGAATTTAGCTGTATGTCCTTATCGATGGTATAACAAGGTACCAATATGAAAGTATTTATCAGAAAAATAAATCAAATAGCTACTGGTGGTTCAAATTGGGGAGCAGGCATAAGGACAATAGCTAAGATGGAAAAGAAGTGATGGCGTGGAGAATATGGCTTCATCCATAACACAAATTACTACAGATGAACAGCCTGCCAAGTAGAAATAGCAGTATGTGAAGTGGCTTAAGCTGTACACCAGTCCTTAATCTTTTCATACAAAAACCTAGGGTTTGTTTTTTGTTTTTTAATTTTCTTCTTTATTTACCTGACAAAGGTTGAGATAACAGCACCTCTTGCTTCCATATCACAAATCTCTCACAATTCAAACTCTGAACCGTAGCATACAAAATTCTCTGATTAAGAGTAATATGTAAATGACACAAGCTAAATGCAAAATCCATGGAGAAAGGAAGCAGCGATTGAAAGAGATGGTTCAGCGCCTGTAGACAATCAAAATAATAATAAAAAACTCCATGGGCAAACTTATATCCTCCCCAGGAACGGCCATGCGACATGAGCTGTAACGAATATTCTGCATATGTCTCCATTTTGTCAAATCTCATTAAAGGGTTTTCTTGCTTTACGTCAATTGAGCTGTCCAAAAATCATTCATCATTTTTAGTGTAAAAAAAAAGCCATACACTTATTTAAATAATATCATATTAATGTTAAAGTTCAGCTGTCATTTAATAGCATGGCTTAATCAGACATAGCATTTAAGAAAAATAGTTTTTTCGAGCTTTACTTCGCTTTCAGGTTGGCAGATTCAAATAAGGATTTATGGGTTTCTAAACCATGTATTTTCCCCACATCTTTATGCTTGATGAACCTCAGCTTTTATTTCGAATGAGTGCAGTCCGTTATTTTCAGTAAAATAAAACATCTTCTCATATTGTGTTTGAATACATTTGCACGTAATTTAGTGAAGGCAAAAGAAAAACATGTTGTAACCTCTGACATTGTTGTGTGCTTGAGAGTTGCAGCTAGGACTCTTAGTGTATAACTATTCCATAAGCCAAATGAAAAATGTGACCTTTGTGAAATATTCATGGGTCTATGTTCTCAGACAAATGGATTATGTAGTCAGGTGCTTTAAAGGACATGTCACTTTTGTTTGTGCTTGAGAAGCACATTTAATTTCTTTTCTTTCTTTTTTTGTGCAAAAAAATTAATTAATTAAAAGTCTCCACATAAATTTACCCATCAGGGTAAAGAGGCAAGTTGAAATTTCAATCCAGTAGAGTAGTGCCCTGGTGAAAATTGTATAGATTTGCATGTTTCTATCCTTTTGCTAATATGGATTATACTTTGGGGGGGGGGGCACCTGAAACCATACAGGGAAAATTATCCCATGTCTCAAACTGGTAAATTCATGATGCCATTTAAATTTGTTTTATATACATAAGGGCAAAGCTGGGTAGCTGTTTCCCATAATCAGCAGTTTCAAATAGTTTATTAAGGATCACTCAAAAAGCAATCGTAAGGAATAAAACAAAAAGCTTTTTTCTCGAAGATCTACACCAGATACTACTACTACTACTGGAAAATCATAACTACCAGAAAGTTGCAGTTAAATTCTTTTTGATTTTATTTCCTTCTAGATGCCATGCAGACATGCACTTATTTGCGGATATGAGTATTGGAACATTTTATTCCACCCAATTACTGTACTTGATAGAAACAAGGTTGCTGAAGTGGGCAAGCCTTGCTTGCTGTATGTTGAATCTGCCGATTCATTTTGAAAGCAAATGTTTATCATCTTGGTAAATGGAATGAGAGTCTCTAGGCAGTTTGTAATGTAATTATTAAAGAACTCAATCAGAAACTAATTTCTTTTGTTTGTGATATGTCTTTGTGTCTTGAAATTTCTTTTCTCAAGAGCTTGGAAATAGTTATTCCTTTTTTTCGGATAATAACTAAGGTACAACTAATTTATATTGTAACTTAGCTTGTTTTGCATCACAGAACATTGGCTTTTCAACAATAACTTTAGAAGCTCTGTTCCTCAACATTTAATGTTTCTTCTGCCCTCAGTACTTATTTGGGAGCTGACAAGACAGAAATCGTGGGAGGAAATTTTACTAAAATATGTTTGTTGGGGGAAACTATCCTATTTTAGAATTTAACATTGTCTTATACTTTTGTTAGGACAAACTGGGATGCCAGTATCAATATGCATTGAATTGGCAGCTGTAAACAGTTCTTCCCTAACTTAAACATACTTGTTGTTAATACATCTAGCCAACTTCTGACTTATCTCAATGTTCTGTGCCCTTGGAGTTCTAACTCATAATTGTGTAGAGATTTGTGTAATTGTGTGGAGATTTGGAGGAAAAACCTATTTTATTGACTCTTTGAAGGATCTAATCTGTATGTGTTCAGTCATGGGGATGTTAACATATAACATGGACGTCTCTAAATAACAAAGCCTGTCAACTGCAATTATATTCCAATCATCATTAGAATTATTTTTATACCTTCAAAGAGACAGTTAAGGTCATCAAAAAGCAAGTCAGTATGCTACTCATACCTGGTCACATACAACGACAACATCATATTTAACTTGTTTCTACAGTTTCCAACTGCATTTGCAATTATGAAAGACTGTCAGAAAATGCAATGTCCTATTAAATCTATATTCTGTGGAAATTCATCAACTTTTCATTCTGCAGTCATAAAAAACAAAAGCTGTGCATGTCTTTGGTTAGTTTCTAAGCAACAGATACAGAAAGAAAACAAAACTAACATGTTATCAGACATGAATCATTATATCTTTAGATACACTCAGAGACATGTCCTCTCAAGTATTTTTTTTCTGAGAGATCTCTTGGAGTCTGATGGATGAGATGCAAACCAATTGCACTTTTGAGTGTGCAATGTTTCCCTGTAGTAGAGTATCTCACTTTTTTTAAGTAACACTACTTTTGGATAATTCTCATCTTGAAAACCGTTATACATGAGGTGTTAGGGAACTGGTGAATACATCTGCCTCTATAAAAGACCCCTTTTAAAAATTAATTTTAACCAGGATAGGGGCTGGAGCTCTGGTTGATGAAAAAAGAGTAATATACATTCAACACTCCAGTGATAAATTGGGTGATTTGCCAACACCTTCTTGACAACCACTAATATATGCAAGAATAAAGCCTGCTTTATCCAGCAGTCTAGTTGGTCAAATTCCTTCTCTTATGTTATTCACAGAAATTGGTATGAGTTCCATTCCTTCCTAGGGTTCCAGTAACCATGCTTTCCTTTATACTTAGCTATCTGTCTTCACTATTATTTATACTTCCAATCTGTAGTCTACAATTGTATTGTGAATTGGATTACAAATGCAGAAAGCATTAGAAGGTATTTAGTGCAAATTTTATATATTACACAAATTTCATGTTGTCTTATTAGCAAAAAGCTATGGTAGCATAGGAAGAATTTATATAGACAAATACAGAGAGGGATGCAATCTATCTAAAAGATTAGGAGTTTTTCAGTTTAAAAACTCAATGAATATTTGCACTCTGTTTGGGAAGATTAGAATATTAGTAGCGTGATTAAGGGGGGAAATGTTTTGCAGGGTGGGATGTGATGGACAAAACATCTGGAAGACTTAAATATAATGTCAGTGTAATTCCTAAGGGTAAACATAATTCATTATTAGGCATTCCAACCAGAAAACAAGTAAACCTTTGAGAAAGTTCAAATAAAAGAATATAGTTTCCCGGATATAAGGGAGTATATCAATTTCATTTAACTGGAACAATTTCTTTTAAAATACATCCAGTTTATTGAATTCCATGTTTCCTATTTTAACAGCATAACCTGCTGTAATTCTTTAGAAGACACTATGGTATAAATTAAAAAGCAAATTAACTGTAGTAAATTACTTTGTCCCACCCCTTTCTGATACCTAGAACAGCCAGGATGTTTATTTTTAAATTATTGTAAACAGTTTGGATCCCATGATAGGAGAAAAGCAGGATGTAAATTGAATGAACAAATTAATATGTATTTAAAAATAATTATCTACATTTCAGGCTCATTCTACTTTCAGGCTGTATTAGAATCAAAGTATCATAGAGTTAGGAATGACCACAAGGGCCATCCAGTCCATCCCCCCTGCCATGCAGGAACTCACAATCAAAACATCTCCAGCAGATAGCCATCCAGTCTCTGTTTAAAGACCCACAAAATAGGTGACTCCACCACTCTCTGGGGGGAGTGTGTTCCACTGTCAGACAGCTTTTACTGTCAGGAAGTTTCTCCTAATGTATTTGGTAGGTGACAGCAGTTAGTTCTGATATAACCTGTTTTTTCAATGCAAATTGTCAATAACGTGATTAAATAATAGAGGAATGCTGTTCACAGAATGTCATTTTTTAATTTGCTATAGTGAAATCCCCATCTAAAGCATTCAAAATTGGCGAATTGGCCCCTCTTTATATCTCAGCTGCTTTGCAGCAACCCCCCCTCCCATAATCTTAGTGGTTCAGTTCCAAGAAATAAGAACCTCATCAGCTCCCCACCTAGTTGAACGAAACCAACCCAGCAGCAAAGCTATGGCTCCCTATGTTGCAGGAATCTGCGTTTGCCTGGGACAGAAATTCACTCATCCCATTCTCTCTTCTGCCATTTTCTCCCACCAATTTTCCCCAGCCAAACAAAGACTCCTGCAATATGGGAAGGTGTAGATTTGCTACTTCAGTTGTTGTGTGCCTGTGCTACTGCAGCAGCAGCAGGGGAGGCTGGATGGTCCAACAAAGTGTGTGTGGTGGTGGTTGGTGACCAGAGGGGCAGAAGAGAAGCAGGACTTTGACAGGAGATGAAGAGGACTGAGATACAAAGGATAGTGTGTGCAGAGAGATGACAAACGTTTGCCATCCCCAAGAAATTATCACTGATCTTCATCAAGTAGAGGAATTAAAAAAAAAGAATCATAGTTTTAGTTATATGGACTACAGGTGACCAAATAGGTGTAAGTATGCAGTAATTAGCTTTACCAGGTTACTTTTGTTGTTGTTTGTTGTTTTGTTGTTGTTGATGATGATGTACTATTAATTCATTTTTATTTTATTGCCTTATGTTCATACAGCTGACTAGTAACTCTAAATTTAAATAAGCTCTTTTCAACTGTCATTTTAAATCGACTAATTTGAAATGTGATTTGATGAGAGTTTTATAAGTATCTTGGATTGCCAAATGAAGAGCTAAATGGGTCCTAGGCCAAATCAAGCATGAATTCTCACTATAAGCCAAAGTGATTAAACTGAAGCTATTTTACTTTGGACAGATCATACAATGACAAGAATCATTAAAAAAAATAATGCAGAAAAAATTTAAAGGCAGTTGGAAGAAAGGAAGACCATATTACAAATGGGTTTATTCAATAAATCAAGCCAGGGCACTGAACTTACAAGACCTGAACTGTTAATAATGGGGTGTTTTAGATGTGTCTTCTGAGGTTATCCTAAATCAGAGATAATTTGACAGCAAATTATAATTTTAATGTTAGGTTTAAAAGTGGAAGCAGTACAGCACCATTAAGGGGGCTTTCACCACTTCACCTTCCTTCTGCACCTCTTACAACCAATCCCTTATTGTTCTAGAACTTTCTGACTGTTAAGAGCAGATGAGTAAGTGGGAACACTACAGTGGGAAATTCTACTTTGCTTAAAATGTAGAACTCCACACACATTCATAGCTGCAACTCTTAGGTGTAGATGTTTTAATTTTTAAAAAATAAAGAGCGGTACAATGGTACTGTTGAATCTATGTTACGCTTATGGCTATATGCAAAGCATGATGTTTGTTTGGACAGCATGCTTGGTTTATCCCTGAAGTTTTTTTTTCTCTCCTGTGCACACATGATTATGATCTAAGTGGATCTTTTTGTCTGATGTTTCCACATGGTTCTTTTAAAAAAGTGTTGTGGATTTGTTTTCATTATTTTTCCTTTCTATATCATCTGGAATTATTTGTCCTCCTCCATCAACCTTGACCATCTGTACAGCTGGAAATACCATTATCCAAATCACAGTTACAAAAAGACAGGATCCCAGTGGATGTTTCCCTGTACTAGTTCATTCAGCCAACATGTACAAAGAATGTGATACATCACACTGGGTTAAATATCATCTAACCCCTGTGGTTGCAGTGTTCATTGAGACATGCTTAGTATCATTAAGAGGTTAGAGCCTTTGAGGAGATTGTAGTTTGCAGCTTCAGCATGTCAAAATACACAGTAATGTGCCAAAGTTGCAATGCACACCCTAAAGAACATCTGCGTGCGTCATAAAAATATTCTTCTCTGGCCAGCAAAGAGGTGCTACAAATGGCTGAAATATGAAGAAGCAGTTGCTGCACAGCAGACTTTGTTCAACTGTTACTAAAGCAATGATAGCAAATTCAGTTTTTGACCAAGAGTTTTTAGGTTTTGCCAAATCTAATCAACAGTTAATTTCATCTCCTTCCTTGTCATTGAAGAAGAAATATAAAACAGCTAGACATAGGTAAATAGGATTAAACCATCCGTATCTTTAAATGATACCCTGCTATTTCAAAGCATTCATTTGGTCTGTTCACAGAAACAGACTTGAAATGTCATACAGACAGGCAACTGACATAAGACATATCTAGTACTAGGCTTAAAGTTTTTATTTATATTTTTATGTTGGCAAATTGGGATGAAAAATGACTTGTATAAAAACTCGTTGAGCACTAGGCTCATTAAAAACTTGTAAGTTTAATTGATGTGAGAAGTAAGTAAACTTAATAATAATAATAATAATAATAAAGTTTATTTATATCCCGCCTCTCTACAAAATGCAATCGGGGTGGCTTACAAGATTAAAATATACAGTCTGAACCCTCACCACCACCACCCCCAAATACAATTAAACAATGTAGAATTTAAAACATAAAACATACTTAAAAAACATTCTCATCTTTTTTGTCACCACTATGGTAGTGATGGTAGAGAAACATACTTAAAGGAATTAGCATTTAACTGGATTCAATATGTCCCTTAGAAGCTTCCAACTAGCTGCTGTTCCCTACTTCTTGCCTCTTAGAATTATATTATTTATTGTACGGTGCTGAAGTTAAATTTAGCCTAAGATTTTGTGACAGTAAATATTACATTTTTAAAAGAAATCTTAAATTAGTCCACTGTAATGTGCAGGGTTCTAAATGGCTATAATTTTTAATTTGGCAATTTTATCTGTTGAGTTGTATAACTGCATTCTGCATATACCAGTGGAATATGCAATGGTCTATGGAATATTTTTCTTTCTTTCCATCTATATCACATTTTCATTTTAACAGAATTATACCCACTATAGGTGGTAGAAGGCCTTTGACCAAGTCTTCTGTTTAATAATATAATCTCTAAAACAATACATGCACTTTACATGGCTATTTTTTTTAAAGGCCATATTTTTGTTAGAACATTTTCTCTGTAAATTGGTTCATTCATATATCAGCTTGTTTCTTGTTTTAAATGCCTGCTGTGTTCATAAGATGGTACAAAGCAGGCTCAGTAACAGCTCGTATCTTGTGCAGGTGGTCAAGCTAGTTGCCTTACAAATCAAAAGTCAAAGTACTGTGAATCTTCCTTTGAAATGGCAGTTAGTAAGACAAAGCTGGTCTTATCTCTACAACAGAAAAGAGTTACAGATATCCATCATGAACTTTTGAGAACAAAAGACTGTTTCATAATCATCTAGCATCAAATAATGCAGACATTTCTGAAAACATCCTTGGGATATGCACACTGTCCTATTTAACTGGATCAATTTTTAGAAATATTTTAGAGCTATTACAAATGAGGTGGCATTTCTAGGTCTGTAGGGACCACTGATCTGACATTTTACTAGACAAGAAGTTGTTTTCCTGCATCATGAAATATTTGGAGAGGCACAGCTTGAATACTCCAGATTAAAATGTAGCCACATTACCCAACATTCACTTTAATGACTTCATAATCATATGGGGTTACTTGTGAATATAACCATGAACTGTAGTCAAAAAGAGTATATAGCAACAGATTTGTGATCAGATTCTGTGGGGATAATGTCAAGAATATTCATGTCAGTATCTTTTCTCCAGGTAATGTTTCCTGTTATAAGTAAGCATTATTCAAAATACTATCATACTATCAAAATATGTTTCCTGTTGGTCTTTGGCAGGATAGCATGTTGCCAAAAGAAAAAAAAGTAGTGAAAGCCCAGGCATAAACTAACAACATAAAATGGTATTCCTAAAGTGGAGATGCAAATCTTCTCTTCCCTTATCCTTCTACTGTTTCGTATCAACTAAAGTGGCCCTAATGCATGGACTTGCTAGGTGTTAATTTTTCCCATAAATGTAAAACTTAATGACAAAATTACCACAGGGGCTTCACTTACATAGATTTTGCTTGTCTTCATTTTAGATCATAAGACTGGTGTGACTCTTATGACCTCTTTATAATTGGGTGTGTTTAATCTATGATATAAACTGATGAATCATCATCTGGCAGCCATATTCTATAATCTATAAATTGAGGAAAGCAAATGTATGGCTTTAAAACATATTTCTAAGTTACTGTGTTATTCTACTGTTTCCATTTTGTCAACTAAGGATTTAAGGGACTTTGGGTCTGATGCTGTTTTACTAAAATGCAATATTCTTATCTTGTCTTGATTATTCTCTGGTATGGACAGTATGCAAAAGAGCATAGCGAGTTTTGGGTTCTTTGATTGTCATTGTAAATTTACCCAAAATATTTTTAAACAAGAGGGTAGAGTTTAACACACACACACTCTCTCTCTCTCTCTCTTCCTTGGTGGAACCTATATGTCATTACCAGGAAGGGGAACCTCTAGTCTACAGTCCTAATCTGCCATGCGGAGGTTCTCCCTCCATCACAGGCAAACTTCTTTTATTCTTTTACCTAGTCAGTGTTTGGAGACATCCAGCTATTTAAATCCCATAAAGGTTTTGCATGGAAATGAAGCCTTTCTAGTTTGCAGTATAGAAAAGTTTTACTTGGAAGTCATGTTTCACTTTGCAAGGGAGGAAAGGGTTTTTGTTTTGTTTTGTTTTTTTAATGGAACCAGAGCTCTGGTTTGCAGCCTAGGAAAGATTTGTACTAGGGCATACATGGAACATAGTTTGCTCTGCATACCTGGAAATTGTTTTATGAAATCAAATTAATGAACATACAAATAAAAGGGTAAATTGGAACAATTTACATTTGGCCCTGCCTACTTGCTTTGGCCCTGTTTATGCCCTTCACATTATCCTCTGCTGAAATGTAAAACATACATACAAGCCACTTCCAAACTGGTATTCAGCCTGTTGGCCCACTTCAGGTTGTTAATACTCCTGTGGACAATCATAAAAGGTGGGAGACAAATTTTGCCATGGGGCGGGGGGGGAGTATTGCCTAACAAGCTTATCTCATGGCTTAATACTCTGTTTTACCTCTATCCATCTTAATTCAGGCTGCAATCTAATCTTATCAGAAGGTTTTTGCTGCTGAGTCTGCTGCCCAAATACATCCCGAGTGCATCCCCACTTCCAGGAGCACTCCTTGTGGCTCTTTTCGAATCCAGGATTTTTTTGGCTTAAGAAAATGGCTGCTGGAGGCGGGGATGCAACCGGGCTGTATTCGGGTGGCAGATTCGGTGGCAAAAACCTTCCGATAAGATCAGGATGCAGCCCGAATTAAGATGGATAGAGGTGAAACAGATTATTAAACCATATGATAAGCTGCTAAGAAAAGAACCAAACTGGAGATTTTTCAGTATTTCATTTTATCGCCATTTTCAGCAATTTTCTTTCAGGGTGGGGTGAAGGTGCTCCCCAACATACCATTTCCCAGAGTGGGGAGATGAGTGAGAATGCATCCAGAATTTTCCCTATACAGTAGCTGGACATGCTATGACAGGCATCTACAAGTGATCATAGGGTCCTCTGAACTGTTTAACATCCCAAAAAAGCCATTTTACAAAACAGGCCCAGGTTTACTGTTTTTTGGTATTTTAACTGTCCATCTGATCCATGGAATGGTCTGGTCCAGAAAACCATTCCAGCAGAGTTGTCTCCCCTGTGATAGATAACAACAACAACAACAACAACAACAAAGCAACCCCTTAACTAAAAAGTGAATTGACTTATTTAATAGAAAATAGATAGATTCCAGTAACGTCCTGTGGGATATATATCCTGCAGCAAATCTCATATCAAATAATATTTTCTTGTCATAACTTGTGCAACTGTTGAAGACTATGAAAGGGAAAAATAGTTTATCAAAGTAACATTTTCCAGGAAAACTATCCCCCTTCAGGCAATCCTTTCTGTTATGAACATTTGCAGTATAACAGAAAGCAAAGACAAGATGAAAGCAAATAGATTGATAGTTAGAATTATTTGGTTCTTTTTTGTGGTCTCACCAACTCAGACATACTGGTTCTGGGCCTTCGCAGAGCTTCATCTGGTTCTGAAGAGAAATTCTGCAAATGCAGAACCTATATATGTGTGGACACAGATAACCACTCAAAACAACTACAGGAAAGCTACCTGTCCTTGCTTATCTTTGGAGCTTGGAAATGTTGCACAGAGTGTAATGTCTTACGCCGTGACCTGTAGGGTCCCCCCCCCAAAAAAATTACTTACCATTACTCATAAGCAATGAGTAATATAATGCATTGTTTTTTACTATCTTTTGTCTATCTGGAATTTGTTTTGCAGAAAACAATTTCTTATTTTAGGAATGAAAATTTGTGAAAGAGAGAGAAAAAATGAGACCTGTAGGTTATCATAATCTAGTCCCATTGTTTCTAGAGGAAACCAGGGCTTCCCAGACTCATCTATTGAGATTTACGCTGGCAAGCAATATAAGGTTGCATGTGTGAGATTTCTAGTCACATATCACTATCAAGTATTTGGTTGTTTTTTAAAAGCAAATTTCACCAAATCTCCCAAAGTAGCATTTTTGAATGATACATATCTATTATGCCAAGCAAAAGACAAAAATGGCCTTAATAACCCATACATTACTTTTAGCCTGTTACATCCAAGGTCTGTTAATCTTTCTATTGTATCTTGACTGAACTGCACAGTCAAGTCAATATTTATTAGCATTCTTATGCTCACCTCTATATAGAAGTTGAAAGGTTAGAACCTGTGAAATACATGTGTTTTTCTATACTGATTGCAGTATGTATATGTGCGGCATTCAGTTTTGTTGTGAATGATAGGTGCATTAGCCTTTAATGGTTGAAGCAATTAAAAGACTTAGCATTGCACATGGTTAGTTGATTCCTGTTGGGTTAGAATACTGAGTAATTTATTGACCAAGGACAGAAACCAGATGAATTAGGTCACAAATATGTTTGCATATAATTGCTGTCTAATGCTATCAACTCACCTTGGCATTCAAGAAAGTTTTTTTTTTAAACCCTCTCTGTAGGGATTAAAAAATTTGATCAGGCAACTGGTATATTTTCATCCCTGGCCCTGGCCCCATAGATAGGTTAGCCTTAGGGTCGGAAATGACTTGAAAGCAGACAGCAACAAAAAGAAAAAGTGGAAAAAAAATACCAAGTTTAGTTTTAATTATGCTCACTGGGGGACAAGGCAAGGGTGCTGCCTAAAGCCAAGGTTAGTAGATAACTATGAATGAATATTGGGATGTAGTGTGAGAGACAAAGGGAAAATGTGATGCACTGACCAAGAGAGCCCCCATGCAGTCTGGGGGTTTGCTAGTTTTATAATGTGTGTAATGTGCCAGGAAACCATTGTTTCTGTTCAACTCACTGCTGATGGACTGCAGTTTGTTGATATACTCCAATTCTGCTGTTTCTCTTTCAAACCTTCCTTTGTAGTCTTTTTGTTCAAGCACTACTGCTCTGAGGTCCAAGATGGAATGCCCAGGGAGACTAAAGTATTCTGCAACCAGTTTTTGTGTATTCCATTCCTGATGTCTTAGGCAGGTTACAAACCGCCACTTGGGACGCCCGCAGGACGTCCCATTTTTAAAAAAGGGTGTCTCTTATAGACGCCCCTGGCTCTAGTACGGACTCTGTCCATACAATATGGCGCCGGCCGTTCCACACGGCTGGCGCCATCTTTACGTATCGGACGCTCTGCGTCCGAACATATCGCGGCGTCTGTGAGGCGACGTCACAGAGGCACCGCAAGAAGAAGCTCCATTTTTTGGTCCGTGTGGGAGCCGCGCGGTGTGGCTGCTGCGGCTCCCGCACGGAGCAAACGGCGGCGGCGGCAGACCGCCTCAAAGTGGCGGTTTATAACCCGCCTTAATTATGTCCATTTCCCCTCTGGTGCAGGGATGGGCCTCCGTGCCCAGTTTAGAGTGCTGGAGGACATTTTTGAGATAATGTCATAAATCATACTTGGCTACTGGAAGACGAGCAAGTGAAAGTCCCTGTAATATTGTGGGTGATGACATTAGGGCCAGTGATGATATTCCCTGAATAGATGTATGGGCAGGGTTGGCATCTGTGTTTGTGGGAAGGTTTGTACTCATGTCCACATCTGTGTTGTGAGTTCTTTTGTAAGTGTTTGAGGTTTGGAGACTGTCTGTGGGTAAGTAAAGATCTGCCACCAAGAGCCCTTGAGAGGACAGCATTATTGTCCAAAATAGATTGTAGTTCATTGATGGGAGCTGTATATCACCATTAGTAAGGTTCTGTTATTTTCTGTCTATATAGATCAGTGAAGAAGTACCGTAAAATTAAATCTAAATTACCCAAGCAAATAGTTTACTTAAGATGGCATTGTCTTATATTAAATTATTTGAAGACACCAGTTTGAAAGAAGGACTGGCTGAAGGTTATCAGTTTAGCTCCACAGCTGAATGGGAATTTGTACCCAGAACTACAGAGTCTGTTTTCTACATAACACCAAACATTTTGCCCTGGTTTATGGCCATGGCACAAATTATTTCAACTCAGATTTCTCTGTGGAAAGTTGTCATGTGTGAAGATGCCTTCAAACATTATGTTGCATTTGTATGTTATATATTCCAGATAAAACCTTCAGAAATGTAGCCAAATAAAAGGATGTTCTTGTGCCTTTATCATTTATTTTAATTCATGCAGCACAAAGTCAGTGGTCAGTGGAAAGGTGGAAAGGAACCAGCATTTTATGCTTTAACTCTATCCAAGAAGTAAAGCCTTTTCTTGCAATAAGAAGTTCACTTAGTCTTCTAACTCATTTAATTTGTTTTGCCCAGTCTTTTGTGAATTCATTTTAAACCTATTTTATGTCTAGTCCAGGGCAATGCTGACCGTGCTGTTTAGGCTGATAGTGGTACAGTTTGAGGCAAACCACAGGAAATGACTTGGAGAGGTGGGGAATATTAAGCAAACATTGTAGCCCTGTTCTGATGTAAAATGAGACTGTGTTGGGTTTTGTTTTCTTGTACAATGCTCAAAGCAAAGATTTTAATCGGTTTTTGAATTTTTCAGAATTTTGTAACAAGATCACACTTTACAAGAGAGTAGCTACACTGAAGGCCATGAGTACCGTGTGGACTCAGGAGGGTGTTTTTTGCAGCCTATGGAATCCCTAGAGACTACTGATGCCTCTTTAAACAATAAAAAGAAAAAAACTGTTGCTTGTGTTTGGGGACGTTCTATCAGTGAGAGAGAGAAGGATAAAGAAGGAGACCCAGAGCCACTTCCACTTAGATGTTTCCATTTCTCCAATATTTTGGCCTATTGCAACAATGGAGGGTCTTGGTCCCTCTGAAGTTGCCCATACAGCCTAATTTCCTACTGGTTTGGGCCATAACATGAAAACTGTGTGTGTGTGTGTGTACATGAACTTTATCTCCCTCCCCTCCCATGTATACAGCATAAATCCACACTGTTGTATATTTCACCATATTATTTCAAGGTTAACTAACACCAGTGAAAATTTAAAATCAGATCATTTTTGAAATTGCAAAAGTTTCCATTTACAAGTTATATAGACTTTTATAGCATGTACATAAAGAGTGACCAGTTGCATTTCATAGCACACAGTTTGCAAACACTGAAATGCATAAACAAATTGGACAAGAGGATTTTAACAGGAATGTAATCAATTTTATTATTTTGTATACCATGTCTTACTGTGATGGGCGTCTACAAAGGAATCTTGTAGCATCTTTGAGACTAAAAGAAAGAAGCTGGTACCATGAGCATTCATAGACATGAGTCTACTTTCTCAGATGCATGTGTTTGCTGAATAATTTGTATTTACTAACTAGTAAATAATGTGGTGTAGTATTATATATAACAGTATGGGTACACTTTTTATACAAGAAAATTAAATGAATTTAGTGTGCACTGTTTTTCATGCAGTGGGTCTTCGGTATCCACTAAAGTTTGGTTCCAAGACCCACAGAGATGCCAAACTCTGGGATGCTCAAGTCCCCATTATACACAGTGGTGTAGTAAAATGGCATCCCTTATATAAAATGTCAAAATGGTTGAATCCATGGATACAGAATCCATGGAAACAGAGGGCTGACTGTACACCATAGGCAGCTTTTTATCTGTTTCTTGTCTGATGACCATGTAAAGCTTACAGCGCTATATAAAACAACACCAATAATAATAATGGCTCATGTTATTCCCTGCCTTTAAAGGACACAATAAAGAAAATATGAGTGTAATTACTGTAGGAGTACTGCCTTGGATATGTTTTACAATGGACAAGACTTTGTGCATTATCTCTTTAGAGGTTCACTTTACTGTAAACTGTATTAGCTGTAGTCTTTACTTTATTATATGGGCCAAACTCTTGCAATAGTTTCAAATGGGACAGTTAGATGATCAGTACATGGCATTTGACTGAATAATGTTCATTCCTCCTTCCACCTTTGCTATTCTGTGTTTCTGATTTGCCAAAAAGTGCATAGAACACCTTTTCTTTCATCACATAAATCTTATGAAAAATTGATGGAGACATAAATATCAAGGTGTTAAATTTAATCTGTAATACGGAGTACTGTTTTCTCTCAAACTTGCAAATCATATTTGTTCCAATATTCTAATAATAGCCCTTGTAATGAAGGCCTCTTTGGGGATCTTTTCACTTTAATTTTTCTTAGTTATTCTCTTGCTCTGCTCAAATATAACACAGGTCAGAGAAGTAAAAATAATTTAGTGGCCTGTGCTGGTTTGTGCCTTGTTTACTTCATGTAACATTGAGAGAAATTTCCTCCCCTTGAGCAGTTAAAGGTAAAGACCTAGAACTCAGTGAAACAGAAATACGATTATTAAGATTAATATTAATCAATTATTTTAGAGTTGGAAACATGTTTTTATGGTTTCCCTAGTGAAAATATACTACAGAATCCTATTTATATATTGTAAAAATCAATTGTTTTGTCTTTGTGAACTATTGTAAGGGCATTTGCAAGTTTGGCAGTGTTATCATAACTGTTATTGTTTTTATTGTTATTGTACTATGACTGTTACTATTACTACTACTACCTTTTATTTATACCTTATCCAGGACTCAAGGCAGATTACAAATTAAACATACTGTAAAATGTAGTTAAAAGAATATAAAGGTCAGCATTAAAATGGAATTAAAGTATTATCAACATTTCAAAACATGTAAAAACAATTAAAATAATAAAAGGCAGTTTATAAAAGTGTAGTTAAAACAGTATAGTACCTTCCTAAATGTCCTGCTCTTAGAAGGCTACTCTAGCCTCTCTAGGAAGGAAATTCAAGAGGCTGGGACAGACACTGAGCTAGTTGCCCCCCCCCCCCCATCCATATCATTGCATACCTGTGAAGGTGTGTGATTATTATTTTTATCCTCTTAATGTTCAGCTATAAACCTGCCATTGCACTTTCTTTCTTGATTTTCTTCATAGCCTTTGCTATTTTTTCCATATTCTGTCCTGATGGTAGCCTCTTGCGCTGAGTACAAGTTACATTTCAAGCCAATCAAATGTTATGGCACACCCATTTCTTTAAGAGTGCTTCATTGTTTTTCATGACCTATACAATCAAAGGCTTTACTGTAATCTACAAAGCACAGGCTTATTTTCTTTTCAAATTCTTTGGTGCACTCCATTTTCTAGTGTATGTTAGCAATATGATAAGTATTGCCTCTTCCCTTCCTGAACCCAGTTTAAACATCTGACATTTCTCACTCCATATAACATATAAGTCTTTGTTGTAGAATTTTGAGCATCAGTTTGCTTGCATGGAACAGTCTTGCTCCATCTTCATTATGACATCCTTTCAAATATCTGAAATACAGCTATCATGTTAACTCATACCTCTTTTCCAGGCTAAACATGTCAAAAATTCTTCTGTGTCCAGGTCAATAGGGCTTAATAGTGCAAATATGTTTGTTTTGTTTTTTTAACATTATTTTTAAATTGTAAGGGGATGTTCTTCAGGTTGGATTCAGCATGATGGTTGATTTAGTGTTAATCTTTACTCTAATTTTTTTTTGCAGAGAGAAGGGAGCTTTTCCATCATCTGCTTCCAATTATGCAGTCTATTTGATTTCAAAATTAGTCATTAGGTGATTGAAGAATGTGTTTGTGATGAACAAATTGTTGATCTCGCAAAATTCAGTCACTCTCTTGCTTAATTTATTAATGCTAGGCCAAATTTTTGTACACCCTTTGATTCTGCAGCTTCCTACTTTTGCAATCCAATCCCCTGTGATTAGCAACAAGTCCTGTTTTTGTGTGTGATCAATTTCATTCTGAATTCCACTGTAGAATATTACAATTTCTTCTTCTGCCTTTGTTATTGAAGCATGGACTTGGCTTATGGTGATGGTTGTGTGCCTTCAAGTCGTTTCCAACTTATGGCAATCCTAAAACAAACCTGTCACAAGGTTTTTCTGGGCAATTTTGTCATTGCCATCTTGTTTCAATTGGAATTGTCTCATCATAAGTTTTTCATGGTAAAAGACATTCAGAGGGGGTTTGTTAGCCTCCTTCTGTGCTTTTGCCCAGTAGTTGTTTGGCCAGTAGTTGTTTGGCCGCCGGTTAGTCCATGGGGGAGCCGGAGCCTCCACAAGGCGCGGCTCCCATGCAGACCGAAAAAGAAGCTCCAAAATGGAGCTTCTTTTAGAGTCACGTTTGCGACGTAGCAAGGCGCCAGGGGCGCACTCGCTATGTCACAAAGGACGCGACGCGTATGGACGCCCATCTAGAAGGGCCGGCGCCATCTTGTACGGACGGAGTCCGTATTAGGCCCAGGGGCGTCTAGAAGAGACGCCCCCTTTTTAAAATGGGACGTCCTCCGGACATCCCAAATGCCGGTTTGTAACCGGCCTTAGTCTTCTTCCTCAACAAAAGCCTATCTGATGTGGGAGACCCTATCAACAGCACTGCTACTGTCAACATATTATCTTGCCTTGTAGAAGCACACAATCTCACCACTATGGAAAGGTAGTGCCATAGGTGGGAGAGTGAAATAGTACAGCATACTAAATCAGAATGCCTTTATATGTATAAGAGTCAGTTCCCAATTGCCTATTGGAGTAGGTAGGTCTTCAGCTGCTGATAGAAGGACAGTAAAGAGAGAGCAGACCTCCTTTGGAAAGGAATTCCACTGGGGCAGCTACAACAAAGGCCCTCCCTTGAATTTCCACTGAATCTGCTTCAGAAGATGGTGAAGAGTTGGCCCTGCTGATATAGGAAGCTAATGTCCTTCAGATAACCTTGGAAACAAAGGGCAGGCAGCACTTTGCTGCTTCACTCTTCTGTGGTCACTTACTATGCAGGAGAGAGCTTATCTGAAAACAAAGAATTTCCTGTTTAGCAGGAAATTAGGCTATAATAAAATAATGGTGTAGTGTAGTGGTTTGAGTGTTGGACTAAGACTCTAGCTATCAGAGTTCGATTTCCCATTTGAGCATAAATTACCCACTGGGTGACCTTGAGCAACTCACACACTCTCAGCCTCAGAGAATGGCCATGACAAATCTCCTCTGAAGAAATCTTGCAAAGCAAACCTTATTATAACTTTGTCTTAGAGTTGCCATAATTCAAAAATGACTTGAAGACGCACAACAACAACAACAAAAACTTAGCACCATTTAGGGGTGGGGTTTTTTTTGTCTTTGTTATGTGTTTGCACCAGAAGGATGGGAGTGCTTCCTATGAAGGAGAGAATCAGTAACATCACTGCCAACACGGCATCTGATATCAAATTATACCTCAGCATATCATCGTATAGTGGTCACAAGATTCCCTACATACAATACTCAGGAGAATATCACACGGAAGGCTTACCATGAGTAAATCGCCATGAAATCGTCCAAAATTGTGAAAAAGCGTGATAAGGGTTCACACCCCCCGCACGCTTCTCCCGTCAGTAAATCGTCATGGAGGCATCAGCACTTGCTTGTCCCATGAGTAAAGCATCCTTGGAGCTGCCATTTGACAATAATGGAAGATCCCGTTATTGCCAGATGGCAGCTCCAAGGATGCTTTACTCACAGGACAAGTGAGCACTAATGCTTCCATGACGATTTACTCACAGGAGAAGCGCATGAGGTATGAACCCCGATCACATTTTTTCATGATTTCAGATGATTTCATGGCGATTTACTCACAGTAAGCCTCCTGTGTAATATTCTCCTTAGACATCTGTGAAATGTCTAATTAATCAATATTACAGGTTGTGTCTCAGATGTGATGAGCTATTTTAAAATCCAGTGTTAAGGTAATTGTTTCTGCAGCAGAGTGACCTATTTCCTGGGTTCCAAAGATAGGTTAAGACACATATACACCCCAGTAAATTCTAGTTTAGAAACAGACCCCCAATAATATTGTATTATTAATTTTACTTTATATGTGATATCATAACATTTGTGAAAAAACTATGGAAGCATCTCATTGTTTCTAATGGCTTGATATTGTCTAAAGCCTAGCTAATAGTCGTCCTCTTTGGCTTGCAAGAATTTTTCATTTGTTGTTAGATGCCTTCAAATCAACTCCAAATTGTGTTTACCCTATCATAGGACTCTTTTCATTGGGGCTAAGCAGACAGAAGGTAAAATCTGGGCTGCCTCCAGAGTTTCCTGAATCAGGAGAACACTCACTGTAGGCACCGCCCACTCCTACAATGGGCCGAGCACCCATGAGCAGTTCGCACCACACAGTGTCAAGCTAAGATGCATGATTATTGGTTTGTTTGTTTTTTGCCTTCCCCCCAACGCATGCACACCATCACACAAACACACAGCTTGTGACTGCCAGTTACCTCCCTTGTCCCACCCAGCTGCCATCCCATTGGATGCCCTGTGTGACCAGCTACACAGTCACACAAGCAACACACTACCTGTGTATCAATGGAGTAAATGGAGATTACAGTTGGCCCTTCACATTTGAGACTTGGACTTTTGCAAATTTGATTATTTGTGGGTTTAATTAATATGTTCTCTCTAGAACTCTGTAAGTCCATCAGTGCGATTCTGCTGGAAGTTGGCCATAGAATTGTGCTGGAGAACCTAGAAGTTCCTAGAGAAAGCACTTCTCTAGGCATTTGTAGATCCTCCAGTATGATTCTGTTATCAACTTCTGGCAGTTGTTGACCATAGAGTCACACTGGAGGACCTGGAGATTCCTAGAGAGGTGTTTTCATAGGTAAAACGAATAGTGGGTTTTTATTTGTGATTTTTTTCCCACATTCTTGGGGGTCCTTCACCCCAAACTCATTGAATGTGGAGGAACCACTGTATTTTGCTCCAGGTTTTAGCCCGGAGTGCAGCTTTGATTGAGTTTCCTCCTGTTTTGGCTTCATGCATCGTATAAACAGGTAAAGGTCAAGCCAAGTTGGAACTTCATTTTTTTCAGTGTGGTCAGTCCCTCTCAGAACAAGTTGGGTATTGCCTTGCCATAAGCACTAGGGAGTATGATTTGCCTAAGTTTACTGAGTAGGTTTCCATGACTGAGCAGGGATTTAAACTTTTGCTCCCAGAACCCTATGCCAACATTCAAACTACTATACCTGACAGGCTCCCGCAAATAATAATAATAATAATAATAATAATAATAATAATAATAATAATAAATTTATAGTCTGCTTCTCCCCAAGGGGTAGAGGCAGGTAACAACCATAAAATATCACAAGGACATTAATTAAACATAATTCTCTAACCCCCACTTTAAAAAAAACAGCATAAAATACAATCAGTATACAAAAATATAAGTGTACCACTGCACAAAAGCAATGATTTTTGAGTAGCTACAGCATACAATCTGTGTCAAGATTACTTAACTGTCTTGGTTATATCTGTTTTCACGTTCTGAGGGAAGATTTGGAGCCATGTACAAAGTAAATGATTCAGATTGTGGTGAAGAAAGTAGATAGAACCATAAAGATATATAATAGATATGTTCATTATTAAATAATCTTTCTCATAGCTTTGAGTTGTGGTACATGATAGTTCATTGGTCATCACTAGGGATATGACACCACTTCACTAGGCTGTTAGTGGATTATATGGGCTCTTAAACAAAGCTAGTTAGAAATGTCTGAGTAATCCTTTTGGTTCTAGAGATTGCATTCATTTAAAATAAAATGCAGTAAAACATCATCCTCTACTAAAGAGTTTTTCAGAGTTCAAAGAAATGATCCCAGCAAGTTCAAAGAAATTATCCCAGTAATGATCACTATCAATGGCCTTTAATTGAACTATGGTACTTAAAATATGAACACCATCTCAGAGTCAATCACTTAAGTTCATCAAAAGTAATATTCAGGTTGACATAATTAAACAATTGCTACCTTACTTATTCTACCTAAAGATGCCTCCCTTACTTTTGACAAAAGATAATAGAGTAGGTGAACCATCTGTCGGGACACAACTTATAAGCGTTTTAGTCAGCTGTAAAAATTGTCAATGGAAGTTATTCAAGATGTATAGTCTCGATCGTTCCCAATTAGCGAAGAGGTCTTGAAGGCCAATCTTAGCTTTTTTATTAATATGTCCAGTTTATTAATGTATTTTTGATATATGCACAGTGTGACTGCCTGGTGTATTTCATGATGCTTCATAGTTATGTTCCTTTTAATTTGCTTAAAACAGGTTAGCTTTTGTTGCTTAAAATTCAGAACTATTTCATAGATTAATAACATAATGACTCATCAGAAAGCCATGACATGTACCTGAGGTTATCTCAAAGGCTATCCATATTTAACAATGAACTTGAGATAATTCCTTGACTACTTGGCTGCCATTGACCAGTTTAAATATTTAAAGTTTTAATTTGACCCTCTTGCCTACAATACAGCCATGTATAGAAATTGAAATGTGTGTGTACAGAATTGAAAATTTTTAAAATCAAGTTTTAATATTTTTACTAATGCACTATTTGACTGTACTTTACAGATTAATGGTACAATATTAGATACTCAGTTTTAAACTTAACTATTTAAATTGCATACCTCTCATAACTAAAGGCAAACTTACATTCTATTTTATATCACTCTTATTTTATCTCTTCTTGGACATATTGTATCTGAACCATTTCTTAAGCTGTGCCCAGGCCTTTTTATGAACAGTTCTATTGTAATATTCCTATTTCCTAGAACATGGGTTATCTATCACATAAGTGAATTCTCACTGACCCAACTGGTCTAGATATGGAGGACCTCAATAATGCTATGTATGGTATGTATTTGTTTGTATTTTTAAAAGGATTAGGAAACAAGATTAATGCTGATCGGTAGAGGGATTTTATAGTACTTTCAGAAGCTCTTTAGTTTTAACCTAAGATGCTGAAGTTCATGCTGAGTCCTGAAGTCAGTCTTCAAGAAAAGAGAAGGTTTGCATGTGCAAACTTCTAAGAAATATGTAGCTGGGGGATCCTGGTACTATAGTTTGTTTTGTATATCTGTACTGATAGCAGGACTATACAATATTTTTTTAAATCTACCTATACTGATGTGTTTTACTTTCATAAGGTTATTGCTCATTGTCCTTCATAGATTACAAACTTTCCTTAGGGGGGAAGCATGAAACTGATAATAAGCAGATAAATGAATTTATATATTATGTAATTAAATTCAGACAATTATTTCTTTTTTCTGTACAATTCCCCTTATAATGACAAGCTGTGTTTTTAGCCAAACCATTTTCATTCTTTTCTGCAATATTAGTTTTCTTCCAAAATCAGAAGAATCATCATCTTCCTGTTAATGCTGAATGTAGAAAAGTATGCTGAAATACTATAGTCCTTCTTTTCCCATGTAATATCTATTGCCTTTGGGGAGGATGTAACATCAGTGCTCTAGAGAGGAAGCTGTGGAACCACTTACGATCTTTGAGCCGTTGATAGTTGAAATGCTTACAGCTGCTCTTTAATATTTGTTTCAGATACTATCATTTCTTTTCCAACGGTTTATATGTCGCATATAATCAGGATCAGAATGCATATTGAAGGGCTATTAGAGGCCTAGTTATGGGATGCATTTGTACACTCTTATAATAGTGAAATATAAGATACCTCCAAGGAAAGCTTTTGGACCTCTTCATTTTCTAGTTTATGTTTCACTAAATCCTTTGTGTACCTACATTATTGTTTTCGGCTTTAAATATTTTCTTCATAAGAAAATGAGAAGAACTCTGCTGGATAAGGCCTTTTAGTCCAGAATTCTATTCCTACAGTGGACAACCTGATGTTTATAGAAATCCCACATTCAGGTTATAAATGCAATAGCACTCTCCCAGTAATGTTTCCCAGCAACATTGTGTGTACTGTGTGAAGATACACATTCTTTTTTTTTTTCTATTCTGTATATTCAGCAATTCATATCTATTGGATGACCCCACATTTGCATTTCTCCACATAATTTAGTATACCTTGATCATGTTTAGTTTCAAACATATTGCTGCTTATTCTTGAAATTACTTTTACCTTTCCTTCTAGTAAATTTGGTTTTTCCAGATTTGTTACTCACTGTTTGCTAGTAGAACTCATGTTATTGATTTTTGTCCTCTCCCACCTCATCTTGTTTCAAAGTCTCTTCTCTTCCCAATAGAAACAAAATCTCTTGGCATTTTGAACAGTAGTGGTTCAAATAGTTCGTAATTCACCAACCACTTGCCTGGCCTCTTGTTTAGAATATCTTGGTTTCCTCTGTACCTTTTTGCTTTAATAATACAATAATATAGAAAGGCTGGAAGTGCTTTTTTCCCATTCTCTTCCAGGCTCTTTAACAAACTATGCTAAATCTAATGAGGTATCGCTTATCTTTTTAAATCGGCTCCAGCCTCCTGGTCTGGAGCTGAGACGCTGGATGGAGGCGGGGATTATTTCTCACTAAATTATTGTCATACCGCCAGCCGCCATCAGCCCAGATCCAAGCCAGGTCCCAGGCGTGCTCCGCCAGCACTTTTTAGAAGTTGGAAGCTTTAAAAGGTGAGTGATAAGCTCCTAACACAGTTTTGAGTTCATAAATGAGTTTTTAATTTGAGTTGAGTTAGAGGAGGGAAATAATTGGAGAAGGTTTGTCAACAGTCTATTAAAAAAATAAAAAACAAATCCCACCAGAGTTTAATGGCTTTGTTAAAATGCCTAAATAATTTGGTATTATATAATAAAATGCTTCGTACAGCAAAGAATTATTCTATACTGCTGTCTTAGAATTATCAGAAATGTTAAAACATTTTTATAATTTTCTATTATATTTTGGTATAGAATATATAGTCCCCAACCTTTATTTTCTTCTAGGTAATTAATATGATTTAGTTCCTGCCTAATTACTTTTATCCACAGTGCTAAAAGGACATCCATTATTATTCTTCTCATTTTACTGAGGTGAAACCTGTTTGAATGAGCGGTTTAAGGTCAACAAGAGAGTCAAAGATCAGAGCTAGAATCCAGATCTTATGCCCCCAGCGCCCGCTTCTGTTTATTAGATCTTCAGTTTGCACATTAATATCCACCTTAGTCAAGACAGGAATACTGTAGTAGTTCATTGTGTATAATTTAACATGTAAAAATATTGTTTTTGTATGAATAAATGGGTCATCATTGGAACAATTGCTCCAAAATGATTCTTTAAATCAGAACATTTTTCTCAATGGAGAATTGAATAGTTTTCTTCCATATGTACATATCTAATAGGTTTACTATATAAATATGTTCTGTTTCTGTATTCTTTATGCTACATGTCTTCATCATGGACTTGAAACCAATGATCCCATGGTGTAAATAGAAGGCATCTTTCATGCTAGAGGTTTGTTGGTTTTCATCTTGCAAATAGAACAAGACCATTCCACAACTGCACTGACAACCAAATCAGTGGGTTTAGCAGTAAAGATTTTTTTATCTTTATGGACCGATAGAATAGGAAGGGCCATTTATACAGCCACTTGCAAGAACTCACTCTGTTACAGTGGGAACTATAATTCATCATGTTGTACACAAGATCTGTGGGCAATAAAACATACTGGGCAGAGACTACAGTGCAGTTGTGTAGGTAACGGAGCAAATGTGATTAAAGATTAGGGATGACTCTCAGGCAGGTTACAGACCGCCGAAAAGTGGCGGTCTGGCTCCGCCTCCGTTTGCAGCGTCCGGGAGCCGCAGCCTTTAAACCACGCAGTTCCCAGACGCTGCAGAGAAGGAGCACGGAATTCGCGCTCCTTCTCAGGCCCCGGAAGAGACGCCGCGAGGCGCTAGTTACGCGCTCGTGGCGTCATTTCCAGGGCACAATGTGTGGACGCAATGCGTCTGCTATGTCAAGATGGCGGCAGCCATGTGGAACGGCCGCCGCCATTTTGTGCATGCGGAGCACGGAAGCACCACCCCTTCCTAACCCTAGTACGCGCTCGTCACATACTATATGGCGGTTTGTAACCCGCCTACGTTGTGTAAAAAAAGGCACTTCTTCTATTAGCTTACTGAAATCCAATAACTCCAGCAAATAAGTCCAACTAACTTGAAAGGTTAAAAAAAACACCCTTGGGTGCATATGTATATAAACAGAAATGGTTGTTTCTTATGTGTCTAGGAAGTATCTTTTCCAAAGTCCAGTATCTTATTTCATTTGTTCTTCTTACAACATGGATTTTTGAATGGCAGGCTCAATGTAATGTAACATTGCCCAAGATTTTTCAATCACAGCTTCCTGTACAGGGACTTTTAAACTACATTTACCCAGCTTGAGCAAAGTATGTTGATCACCTCTTAGTATTTAGTTCTGGCATAATTGTAGGACATATTACTTTGTCTCTTGAAAAAAGTGAACATATGAAAATAGAGCTTCTTTAGTGTTCCTGTGTTTATTAGTTGTCAAGCCAGCTCTCTTATTCTGGGTATTTCCATGGAAGCATGGAACCATTTGAGAGCTGTCTGGTCCCTATTCTAGCTACATATGCTTTCAGCAGCTCTGTGTCATTTCTGTATGCTACATGTAATGTTTATGCATGTCCATGGTCCCGAAGCAAAGAAAAACTAATACACATTGATTGATTGATTGATTGATGGATGGATTGACTAGTTTTATATCCCACCTTTTTCCTGGCATAGGATCAATGCACTTGCAGTTTGCTTGTATCTTACCATGGTCTAAATTGCATGGGTTCATCTGCATTTGGTGGTTGATACTGTCTTGAAAGAGAACATTTTGCTTCCACACTGAACTAGAGAAACACTATGATGCCTTGTATTTTAGCTTTAAATGAGAGTTTACAGTTTTACTAAGTTATAGCAGGAAGGCATGGGATACTATGTCATGACTCTTTAGAACTGATGATTGATACTTGCAAGAACTTGCACAATTACTTTTGGTCAAATATAACTTTTTAGCCTCAGGCTGGTGATAAAATTACATTAGCGTAGTAATTATTTTTAGCAGTTTTGAATTACTAGCTTGTCTGTTAGTCATCTGAAATTAGCCAATTATAAAGCAACACAAGTTAAACCATGGCACTTGTTCATTGTTTTGATCTGACAACATTTTACTCAGACCCACTTGAAGATTTT
Organism: Sceloporus undulatus; assembly: GCF_019175285.1. Classification (NCBI taxonomy): domain Eukaryota; kingdom Metazoa; phylum Chordata; class Lepidosauria; order Squamata; family Phrynosomatidae; genus Sceloporus; species Sceloporus undulatus. Next base: position 202,720,581 of record NC_056524.1, on the reverse strand, counting down.
AAGCGTTACTGGGCACAAAGGGATTCATAGCTAACCTCTCTGGAGCTGGATTAACAGATAAAGCAACCCTATTTAGCAGCCACATGTTCTAGACTAGAGGAAAGCCCCTGTGTATTTCATTGCTTTTCCATGCTGTAGAAACCTCTCTTTAACTATCTAAAAGCTAATTTTGGTAGCAATTGTTTTGTGTTACCTCTCTCTTCTGTTTGATCAAGTGGTGCAGAATTTAATCAGCTTTCTAAAGAGTCACAAAAGTAGGAAGAAACTGGTTAGAATCTCCTGTTCAGTGCTGGTCCAGAAGACTTCCTTTATCTTACAAGTCAATAGAGTTAAGCAAACATAATCACTGGAATCTAGTAAACTTTTTTAAATCCACATTTTTAGTGGAGATGAATAGCTTATGCATCCTGTTCTTAGAGATACTGATGATTTACTATCGTGAAGTGCCAACTGGCTTGTGCCAACATAGCTACCTGTTTTTTGGAAACTGGATCATGGGACTAGCCAAGCCATTGGGTTTCTTCCAAAGCTACACTACTTTGATGTTCAAAGTTCCCCCATCTCCCAAATACATATACTTCTTAAATGCTCAGTCCCACAGAAAAGCATTTTTTTATTTATTTATTTGTTTTGTTTTTTGGATTGTGTGAATTATCACACACACATATTGCCCTTTTTGTAATAATTTATGCATTGTTCTTTTCCATAAGTTAATATTGTTAACCAGAGATTGTTGTTTCTCTGCAGTTTGGAGTTACAATTAAAATATGTTTTTATTCTTAATGCTGAAATTTAACAAGTTTAAAAATTGTATCAAACCTACTCAAGATGAAATGCAAAAGAAATTTGAAACTGCAAGAGAAGCAGTGTCTTTTCATAGCAGACAGCAGTTTGTAACTGATAACATATGCAGCGGCTAAACTCAGGATGCTTGCATCTGTATTATGGTTGCAGATAGAACCTAAAATTCAAGAAAAGTAAAATTAAATAAAGCCTATCTGTATATTTTTAAATGAGGGTCCTTTTTCTTTCTTTGGCAAATAGAACTTGCCATAATAGAATTACCATTTTAAGCAAGTCATAAAGTTTGTTGGTGCAAGTGTACTTCATTACAAAAGATAAAAAGTTTTTTTTTCCTTTCTCACAATGAATACAGGTAATTTCAGAAGCCAGCCGCTTATAATTATTCACTGTTGAAATGCTTTTAAAAGGTCTACAATGAATACAGTGACCTCCAGTTTTCTCTCTGAATGAATGGAGGCACAAATTCTCATTTTGCTAGAATGTGAATTGATAAGTGAGTTAAGCAAAACATGCATTTCTTCATTACATTGCAGCCTGTGGGTTCATTTAAATAACAGTATCTGGCATAAAAGACACAAAAGAATTATCTAACAATTTTAATATGTATAAATGTATTATTAGTGTTAACAATAGAAAGTGGAGTAAATAAATGAATGCCTTTTCTTCGAGGCATTATTTCAGTTTATTTAGCTTCAGGGAATACATAGCTATGCATCGAACACCTTGGTCAAGACTATTAGCTTGCATAACTTTTGACCTTCAAATTGACATTTTAAAAGTCTTTCCTACATTTTTCCATAACACAGCTATGTTCAGAAATACCAGAAGTAAAATGAGATTTGTTACTTTTGGAAGACGTTTAAAGCTTCCTTTGAATATTTATAATGAATGTATTACATATACAAAACAATGATAGTGACAGATCTTGTTGCAGTATTAAATTACACAAAACAGTATATTGAAGCTTTAGAGCTATAGATTAAGATGAAATCAGTTTCCTAGTATATAGTAAGAAAACAAGTGTATCTTGTCTAATCATTAGACAAGACACACTAAGTTTAACTTATGGTTCATCAGTCACTTGTGATCTTGATGAACTTAGATATTTCTAGAAATTAATATTGCAAAAGTGCATGTTCTGAGGTTTTTGGAAGCCATAGTGATCCCACTATGAGAGAGAATGGGTCTCAAACTATTATCCAGATCTATATTTATCAGTTATCAGAAATTATGAAATCAAGCCAGACCTACTTGCTGCTTTTTGTAAATTACAATGGAGGGGTGTTGCTACCATTTCCACAATCAATAGACAATTTTAAAAAGCTATTTTGGCTAAAATATACTTTTTTATATACCTATTAACTTATTTATAATAAATGCAATGATTTCAGACAAAAAAACATTTTTACCACCTCTTAGAATGTAGGTCTGATAAATCAAGTTCACATATTAAATGAATTCAAATGGGAAAGGTTTAAAAAAGGCCACTTTATAATATTTTAGTATTACAGTGAGTATAGGAAAATATCTGATTTCAAGTTTTGGATTATTATTGTGATGTTCTAATTTGGACTAAACAGGAAATTTTAGTCCATTTTGATCTGTTAAGCACACAAATTCTGTTGAGTGTGGTTTTTAATTTTTATGTTGGAATATTCCTATAAAATAGTACAAAAGACTGTAGAGATTGAATTAGTTCATTGTCTTAGAAGCCAGTTTGGAGAGGGGGGGGGGATCCCACCATCACCCTTGAATGTAGTTTTTCTTTAGAAATATTTGTGGTTCACCATTGCAGACTCTAAATACCAGGCAGTCACCATGTTATTCATTGTTTACTAGCTGTGGTCAGCTAATTGAAAAAACCTGACACATAGCTGGATAAGTCCCAAAAGATTTATTTTCACATCAAATATAGTATTGTTGTTTCAGTCCCAGTTACTCTTGTGACAGAGTTCATTGGACCATTTTTATTTATAATAGCATTTGAAATTATGTACATAGAGTACCACGTGAACAGGTTTCTTTGATTCTTCTACTGCCATATGTTGATGCTACCGACACAAGATTTCAGTGGTCTTTCTGTGTACAAAGATATTTTATAACAACAACTATTATTATTATTTATTGATTTGTTATCTTTCTGTCCCATGGAACAAGGCAGAGAACAGGAACAATTAACAAATACATGACATTGGCTAAAAACACATCTTTAAACAGAAGCTGGATGGCCATCTTGTCGGCATGCTTTGATTGTGAGTTCCTGCATGGCAGGAGGTTGGACTGAATGGCCCTTGTGGTCTCTTCCTATTCTATGATTCTATGATTTTAAAGGAGCAAATAAGATGTACACATAGTAAAACAATCCACATTTAAAATTCATCATTTAAAATTCACAATTTAAAAATCATCTAGATAAGCCTGCTGGGAGAGACTGGTCTTTAATTCTGTTTTAAATTCAGACAGTGTATTCAGCTGTCAAATCTCTTCCAGCCAGTCATTCGACAGTCTAGGGGAAACTGAAGAAAAAGTCCTCTGGCTGACAGTTGCCAACCTAGTCCTGGCTAACTTGAGTAAATGTCCGCCAGAGGACCTGAGTAGTCAGTGCAGACTATACAGGAGGAGGTGATCTCATAGGTAATCTAGGTAGCTGGGAAACAAATTGGAAGCTAGTGGAGTGTTTTCAATATTGGTATATATGATCATTCCTTTATATCCCAGTAACCATTCTGCATGCTGTGTATTGAACTAATTGAAGTTTACAAACTCAGTCAGAGGTATCCAATGTACAGTTCATTGTAAAAGTCTTGTCTTGCGTTTACAAGTGCATGCACTACCATTTTTAGGTCCTCTAACTCTAGGAAGGTGCACAACTGACAAACCAGCCAAATCTGATAGTAAGCACTCCTGGCTGTCACATCTGTCTGTCATTTGGAGTAACAGATCCAGAAGCACACCCAAGCTGCAAACACAGTCTTTGAGGGGGAATGTAATCCCATCCAGAACTGGTTAACACGCCTCCAAACACAGGTGAGGACCCTTGACAGTAAGCACCTCTGTCTTCAGGTTTGATTTGTTTTTCCTCATCCAGCCCATTACATACCCCAGGCATTCATTCAGAGGAGACACACTATACTTAGCTGAGGCTGTATTTGATGGCCATGTTTACTTACTTTACTTCCATATGTCAGGAAAGTGATTTCTTACTTTGGAATCCTCCACTTCTGTTTGTTCATTGCTACCGTTCCTGCAAATACTGAACAGCATTGTGTAACATTCTTCAACTAATTCAGTTGAAAATGTGGGGAGCCTGTTCAGTTTAATGGTTGGACTAGGATTCTAGGAAACCAGGGCTCATTTAGCTATGGAAATCCATTGGCTTGATTCCCTTTCCAGTTGGAAACCATTCCATTTCTCCATATTCTGTCCTAACAGTATCCTCTTGTCCTGAGTACAGGTTATGCATCAGAACTATCAGATGTTGTGGCATACATATTTCTTTAAGAGCGATCCATTGTTTGTCATGATCCATACAATCAAATACAGGGATATTTCCCTTAATTAAATTGATGTCTTCCTGGACATTATTTCTGTAACAGAACATTTGGTACCAGAGGCAAAAATAACATGGAAAGAATAGGGGTACCATAGCAATGAAGAGCAGCTCAATGTTTTTCAGCAAACTTTTCCTTCAGAACTAACAATATGTACATGTAAAATGAAACAATCATGTCAGGTAAGCCTTGCATAAGTAGACAAAAACATTTGGAACCTTCTAGGGATCACAAGAAGGCTTCTTCCAAACTGCATGCATCTTTTCTTATGATTTCCATTTTGACAGCGAATGTTTAGATCTATGCTTTTTTAACATGTTGAAGAGAGCAGATAAGGCAGGGTTATCTACTACTCTCTTCTTCTTTCTCTATTTTTCTGTCCACACATGCTCATAAGGGATTCTGGAGACAGCTGGTATTTCTCACATCTACAATAGAATTGAGTAGAATAAAATCCCAATCTTGCCTAGCTTGGTCTTCATTGATTGCATTGTTTACTGCAGACATACTGCTGTAACCAGACAATGGAATACCATATATTTTCACCTATAACCTATACGTCAATCTCATGTATAGGTGCAGATATCAATACATTGTTTAGCTGATTAACAGAATTTGCTTAACAAGCAGTTTTCATCCTACTCAAAAAAAAAAAAAGGTCTAAAATGAGGTATTGTGAGGAGGAAAATTTCAGAACAAAAATATCTGGCAGGGAAGGATTAAACATTTCTAGCCTCAGCTTGTCCACTCCAAGCTGGACTTATTCCTAAAATATAATGTTACATGTAGCTGCCACATAATGTTTAATTTGCCCCACACTTCCAAGTAAATGCATACCTAGTTGCAAATTAAATCCATATTGGCATCCATGTTTGTTTATGAAATTAAACTTTCACTTAGTGTAATGTATTTTTCTAGTTGACTGGAGGAATATCTAAAATATTTTGATGTTGTGAGAGGACAAAATTAGTGGAGATGCTATTTACATGGGCCTGGTCTATAAGAATTATAAAGTAGTCATGTGCCATGGTTTTCAGAGAACAGTCCTCTCTCTGAATGGCTTTCTTGTCCAAGCCTGATTTAAAAATAAAGGTAAGGAAGAACAGGGAGACTGAAGCTGCCCATCAACAGACAGTATTTGAACAGCAAACTGAGGAAACAGAATGGTCACCTGATCAAAATCTATTGGTTAGGGTAAGACAGCTAGTTGAGGGGAATGAGAGTATCACTGTGGTAGTAGTGATATGATTAGTGGAATTTATGGCCTTGTACAGACAGGCCAAAATAAAGCTGCTTCGGATCACTTTGGAGGTATGCTGTTTAAATGATGCATGTGTCCTAAGCGTCCAAAAGCTGCACCAAAGCCACGCTCCAGTCCTAAGGACTGGAGCGTGGCTTTGGCATAGATTCCAGACTCTTAGGAGGCATGCATCATTTAAACAGCATGCCTCCAAAGTGACCTGAAGCAGCTTTATTTTGGCCTGTCTGTGCAGGCCCTTAAGTAGAGCAGGTTTCATAGTGACAAAGTGTTTCCAGGAATGTAGCTTTCTGCCTCTTTCTGAAAACAGTTGTCAGTTCAATAAAACTTTTGTCACAGGCCTGCATTTTGCTGAATCTCTCTGTTTAAAATTTAAACAATAGAAACTGCGGCCGCCATTAAAGAAAAAGGGAAAATGAGGGGAATCTTTAAAGGAATTTTAAACATTTCTTTTAAAAAAATACCTTTGCCTGTGCAAAAGTATTTGATCTATGAGATCCTTGGAGAAAGAGTGAGATAAAAATGTAATCAATAATAAATACATTCAATGCTGAGTGTACTCTCAAGTTTGGTTCTTTAATCAAAAGATACGTTGCAAATCTGCAGATCAGGATCTTTTTTTTTTTTTTTTTTTTTGGCTTTTTACATTTAAAAAATGTTTTAACGAGACCTAGGTTGGTAAAACCAAGAAGGAAGAGGTGCTGGCTGTTAGCTAGAGAGAGACTCCAGTTCTCTCAAAGGAGCTAGAGTTTGAGGTTTGAAAGAATGATCACTGTGGAACACTCATCCCACTTTGGTTTCTGTTGCCTCTGGTTTCAAAAATGTGTGAAATATATTAGATCCAAAAGAAATATGTCTGAACTCTGGAGAATGATGCCTCTCTCATGCTCCTTTCACTTTGCTTAAATACTATTATCTGTTTCTGCTCCATGAATAATGAATAGGATAACATAGAGAGAAATATCTGACTTCTCTAATTCTTTTTAGTAACTACCTAGCCACCTTGGAGTTGTTCATTTTTTAGTATAGATTTATTCATGCTCAGAAGGCTATACTGCCCTATTTCCAGTTTCTCTGGAGCTGTGATTGTAAGGCACATCACAGCTGACATTTAGGGTGACCAGACCATCAGTTGTTTCTCTCGTGGTCACTTTGGGGGTTACTTTAGAGCAGTGATTCCCAAAGGTGGACAGTATTTCCCCCCTAGGGCCGGTAGAAAGATCCAGGGAGTCAGTGAGGGAAAACAGGCAACACAGGGGCCTTCATTCAAAGTACTGGCACTCAAGAAAGACAAAAGGTACCAAAGGCCTTTGTGGGAATGAGGAATTAAAGCACATGGCAACGGGGGAGAAGCTGCAGCAAAAAGGAGTTTTCATATTTGGGACTCTGATTAAGCTTTGTGAGTTTTGCCAGGACTTGGCTGGCAGGTTGGAACTGAATGGCTTCACCTCCTTTCTTTTGTTGGACAGGCCAAGAGAAGAGGTAGCAGAAGAAACAGTGTTTGTGGAGGGAATGGCATGTCTCTGGGGAAGTTGGGGGAGGAATATCTGGAGTCGATTCTTCAAAAGAGTCCTTTGCCTCTCTCACTTCTCAGATTGAGAGTCCTTCCTTGCCAGGAAGAAGCTTGTCCCTTTGGGCACTTTGGGAGCAGCAACTGATCAGCCAGCCATTTGACTTTCCTTTTGCTATAAGACCAATGTGGGAGAAAAGTTTGGACTGCTGCTGCTGCTGCTGTATTCCCACATGGAAGGAGGAGAAGGAGGCGAGTTTGGTGTGGCTGAGGTAAACACTACTGGAGGCTGGCAACTGCACCAGTAGTAGACCTAATAACAAGAAATTGGTGTTGGGAGGTGCTAGGCTTGTCACCCCAGGCAAAAGGGAGTGATAACCCAATAAAGTTTTGGACCACTGCTTTAGAGGCTTATTGCTGTATCAAGTGGTCATAAAATATCTTTGTGTACACTAAATTACCCTAAACCAAGTAGATTTCTTTTCTGGTCATATATAGGATTTATAAGTCAAATTTGGGAGGAAAGTTTGGGAACCTGAGACATGGGGGGGGGGGGGCAAAGAGCTGCATCGGATGCAGCCTGTGAGCTGCACAAACCCTACCTTAGTACAGTGCTACTAAAAGTTGTGGTTCATGGCCTAGTAGTGTTCGTCCACAAGCCATTAGGTGCTGGTACCTGGCAAATTTCCAGAAATGGAAAAAAGATTATATTGGTCCCTGATGAATTGGGATGAATTGGAAGGAAAATGATTGGACCCACACATCATATAGCTTGAGATCCAATGCCTTAGTAGATATTACAGTCAGCCCACAGTATCCACAGATTTTTTATCTGCCAGTTCAAACATCCACATTTTGAAAATATTCAAAAAATATGTAAACTCCAAAAGCAAAACATCAAAATGTTTTTGCCATTTCACTATGCCCTTGTGTTTAATGGGACTTGGGCATCCACAGGGGTGCTGGAAAATCACAGAGCATTTTCAGTTTTATAAATATATATTTAACTGAAAGAGCAAGAAAACTTTGTACTGTACAGTATTATCATATTTGACCTGGATATATTTATAGCAGATGCTACTGAAGAGGTTTCTACCACTGAAATAAGTACCAGAATTTTACTGAGGAAGTGTAGTATGAAAACCAACATAAAGCTAATAGACCTGGCCAGTATTAACAATGCTTCCTAACTGAATTATTTTAACGTGTGATCTGTTGCTTATGGTAGCTCATCTCTTTACAGCAAAATATTCCTCCTTAGTTATCAGACACTTTTCTCAAATAAATAAATACTTTTTTTCTTGTCTAGGGCTGACTGCTATTCTCTGTAGCTTTATGTACATATGTTTATGTACTTCCTTCTAATAAAATACTGATGGAACTAATGACAGCATGTGTTTGCACGGCTCCACTACAACAACTGGATACGACTCATGGCTCCAACTATTTAACTCATTGGTAGTTAAATTTGTATCAGATGGTATAACTGCTATGTCTGTGTGATCAGACTTAAAAAGTAGTTTATTCTTTTGAATTGGCTGCACTGATAGAGGCCACTTAAAAGAAGAAAGTGGCATGGGAATAGATGCATTGCTTGCAGAATTCCAAGTGTGTATCATAGGGCCCAAACAGACAGGCCAAAATAAAGCTGCTTCGGGTCACTTTGGAGGTATGCTGTTTAAATGATACATGTGTCCTAAGGGGCTGGAAGCCATACCAAAGCCACGCTCCAGTCCTAAGGACTGGAGCACAGCTTTGGTGCAGCTTCTGGCCTCTTTAAGATGTGTGTGTCATTTAAACAGCATACCTCCAAAGTGACCCAAAGCAGCTTTATTTTGGCCTGTCTGTTCAGGCCCATAGATTTGAGGGAAGGCATTAATAGTTTTGTAGTAGGGTATTATACTTGGTAAAGTTGAAAGCATTAGGAAAGTAGAAACACCACATTATAGATGGATTTCCTTAATAAAGGATGTCACAGCTTTGAGTTTCCTAGATACAAGCAGACTTGTTGAAAAGTAGGGCTCTTGGAGGCCTCTCCTTCATAGGGTTGTCATAAGTCAAAGCTGACTTGATTCACATAAAATATAGCCTTGTCTGACACACACACACACACCTTTTCATCACTTCTTTGCATTTTGGCTAAGATCAAGTGTAGACCTCTTTCTCAGTGTTCTTGTTCAATCAAATGCCAATGGCACACACATTTCCTTTGGAGCAATCCGTAACTGTTCATGATATAAACAATAAAAGGTTTTACTATAACCTATAAAGCCTAAGTTGACTTTCTTCTCACATTTTTTGTTGTGCTTCAGTAGCCAATGTATGTTTGCAACATGATCTTTAGTGCCGCTTCCTTTTCTTAACCCAGCTTGGACATCTGGAATTTATCATTCCACATTAGTAAAAGGCTTTTTTCCTTCTTTTCTGTGGCAGAGGAGCTTATGCATACATGCAGTGGGAAGGAGCATCTTTCTGTGTGTACAAAGAAATAAAACTCATTAGCTTGGTTGCTGCACTTGCCCAACTACATGTTCTGTGCTTTCGCCATGCATGAAATGGCTGCAGCTGTTTTTGCTACTGGTTTCCTAGAGGGAGCTGCTGTCAAGACCACCAGATAGCTGAAGAAACACTGCATTAAATTGTTCTCTGGCATTAATTGATTTAGTGTGCAGGGGTATCACAGTTAGTGAAGGAGATTTATTCCTGGGTATTACTTCTTTGACAGAAACATGTAAAGTGACCAGGAAGCTCTTGGCTGCCACTGTGAGGAATTAGGAGGATTTAAAGCTCATTAAAGGGGAGGAGAATTCTTCTTTTACTGGAAAACCAATGGCAATTGGGGTGAGAGAGGCCTTTAACTGCTCCTACTGCCCCATCTGCTTCACCCCTGTATTTCATATGAGCATGTATGCCAGTCAAGATTAGCATATATTTTTGTTTTTGATGGTGCTGGACTTATCTAAGTAAAAATATGTAGGATTTTAAAAAAACACATTGCAATTTTCATCTGTGTCCAGAATTGGAATTCACTATTCCAATCTGCAGTAAATAATAAACTTCCTAGAAATCTAGGAAGTGCCTTCCATCACATCAGATACCAAAGGTAAGCATCATTGACAAATCTTGTGCACAAAGATAAGCAATATGGCTACACTATGGACCATTGTGGTTAGATTATTTCAAGTTAATCTTGGGTAATAAGGCTTCTTCATCGTGGTCTCTGTGAATCACACACAAATGGGTTTTCCTGCGCCTACTCAGAGACATTTCTGCAGGCATAGGAAAGCCCATTTGTGTGAATTCACACATGACCACTCAAAGAACTATTTACAGGTAAGCAACCTGTCCTTCTGTGTTAATTTCTGGCACTATTTTGTTATTTGTTGAATATTCTAATTTCCATTATTATAGATAATTATCAGTATATTATTTTTCTTAAAACTATATTTCTTCAATTAGAAGGTAGATTTCAGTCTCTGTCTTTGTAGGAAGGTGATCCAAGGCAGTTTTATGTAAATGACTTAATTAATTGGTACCCTTCAGTTGAAACAGCAACTCACAAAGACTGTAATCCTTTTCGAGTGGCATAAGCTGTTTTAAAAAGACAAAAAACCCCACAATAACTTGTTCAGGCACCTTGTCACACAATTAAAAGTTATTTGACAGAAATAACAGTAATAACATGTCTTCAAAATTATTTTTTCAAGGCAATTAAAATTACATCAACTCTAAGACTGCACAGAAATCATATTTAAATTCAATATATTTTGAGATTAATTACATAAATATACAAACTTTCTGATAAATGATGAGATACACTGATGGCAAAGTAGGATACAAATGCCTACTTATTAAATTTGCAATATTTAGAAAATAATTAACTGATTACACATAAAGCTTGAAAGGTTTTTATGTAAGGACTATTTTAACATTTAATGGAGGACTTGGACTAAATCATTTATCTGTGTGCACCATATTTGTGAACTGCCTTCAGAGTAATGTTGATGGTTTATTTATTTATTATGTTGACATAAAATGATTTCTTTTTTAAAAAATCTGGTAATGTTAGGATTGAATCATTTTATCATTGAGCCTATGAGTGATGAGCATGCCTGTGTGATCTAGCCTCTTAAGTAGGTTTTTAAAAAATGACTGTCTAATACAGGAGTAGGCAACCTTTTTGAGCCGGGGGCCAGGTTGCTGTCCCTCAGACAACTGGGGGGCCAAAGCCGGGGGGTGGAGCTTCCACCCTCCGGGGGCAGAGCCACACACCAGGGGCAGAGCTTCCACCGAAGCATCATCATCATCACCACTATCATTGTAACAACAGACCTTTGTTACAGCACTTTGGAAAGTCACACTGTCTCACCTTCATAAATAATAAAAATAATGAAATAAAATAAAAAGCAATAATAAAAATAATGAAATATAATAAAAAGCAATAATAAAAATAATGAAATAAAAAAACAAAAATAAGTGTTATATATTTTTTAAAATTAATGAAAAAAACCCAAGGCAGACCTGAAATGACTCACCTTTCCACCTCCTCCACCTCTTTCTCCTCCTCCTCCTCCTCTTTCTCATCCTCACCCAGGGCAAGTAATAATAATAATAATAATAATAATGTTACAAGCATGGAAATTACTAAAATGCAATTCAAAATAAACTGCAGAAAGCATGCACACTGTTTCAACCCAGAAAAGCCACAAGGTGCTGAGAGGGCATTTTGCTTCAGCTAACCCCCTCCCCCAAGGAACCAACCTCTTGCCTCGCTGCGGCTCTGGCTCCCTGGCTCTGCACTCCTTCTGCCTCCTCCTCCTTTCCCTGCTCTTGGGGAGGAGGAGAAGGAGGGTGGAGGGCGAGGTGGAGCCTGCTGCAGGTCCACTGCAGCCCCTGGAGCCCTGTTGAAGTGCTCCAGGGGCTGCACCAGGCCTCCTAGAGGTGTGCTGCCATTTTGTTTTTCAAAATGGCGACAAAGTCTCACGTGACCTTTGCCATCCTGAGGTCACGCGAGACTTCGTCCGCTATTTTGAAAAACAAAATGGCGCCTGGAGCGGCAGAAAAACGGGGGCGATCGGCGGCAGGACTGCGCAGGGGCCGGTGGGAAGGCCTCAGCGGGCCGGATCCGGCCCGCGGGCCGTAGGTTGCCTACCCCTGGTCTAATATAAAGTCAACTTCCATGCTTCTGTTAACAGAAATATTTTAATGATTCAGCTCTAAAGGAGAAGGCCATACAATCTTGTTTTTTCTTGCACCTACTGAAATTTGCATATCCATAGAATATTATAGAAAGAGAATGGAATGTACAGTGTCTATTGTCCATAGAGATAATATTTCTTGATACATTCCAGGCCTTTTTTCCCCGTTTCTCATTTTGTGTGATTTTTAATGAGAATTCTAAAAGCAAATTGTAATGTAAATGTCATTGATATGTGAAGCTGTGGTGAAAAGGGCTATAAATAAACATTCTTTTACTACTACTACCTCCGAAGTTAAAACTGAAACCAAACAAAATCACACAAAATTAAAATCAGAATTAATTTGAAACATGATACTTCACATATGGAAGCCAAAATGTACATAAGCATAGAATATTCATTTGATATATGAAATCTAAGAATATTAATCCAGAACATTTCTATCCTAATACTCATCAGACTCTTTTAATATCCATTCAAATACCATAGCTATTGAGGAGGCATAAGTTGATTTCTAGTATAATGAGGTGTAATAACAAATTTGTATCTATATACATATGATAGGAAGTGCATATATTTCAACATGGTGTTTCAATGAGACCAAAGTAGCAATGACTAATACCATTGTGATGTAGTGGTTTGTTGAGTGTTGGACTATAACTCCAGAAATCACAGTTCAAATCTCCACTCAGCCATAGAAACCCACTGGGTGACCTTGGGCAAGTCACATTTTCTCAGCCTCAAAGGAAGAGAAAGGGAATCCCCCATCTGAACAAATCATGACAAGAAAACCCCATAGTATGGTCACCTTAGGGTCACCATAAGTAAGAAATAACTTGAAGGCACACAACAACAATACTTGGCTTATAATGTTCTTTTTTTATATTCATTTCAAATTGCCTAAAGTAATTTACAAGGTACATTAGTGCACTATACTTCATTTATTTTCCAAAATAGTATATTTCATTATATATTGCTGGAGTATTACATGCTGTTGCCAAAAATCTTTTTTTGACAAATCAGTCAGGAAACATTTGGAGATTATGCAGCCATGTTGATTGAGCTTGATCCAAATCCTGTACACTTCTATCACTGAAGATTATGGCATAGATTTTACACTGTATGGGAAAACAGAAAATACTTTGGCCCTGAAAATTTGCTTTTTGCTTTGAAGGACCCAGTTTGGATAGAAATTTAAGTTAAATGGCAAGCACACAATGGAAATAAAATGGTTTTGTTCACTAAAACATAATTGAGATGTGAAGCTAATTAGATTTGGCAAAAATGTAACAGTCAGAAGCTGAATGTTCTGCTGATTTGTGCATAAACTGCATTCACAATTAAAGTTATACATAGCATAGCCAGCAGGGATGTCCAAAGTGCAGCCCATGTAGCATCCCAGTAACCCCAGTGTGTTCTCCTCCTGACTAGCAGGCCCTGCAAAACACTTGGTGGAGTATGAAATCCACACATGGCCCCTAGGAGCAGTGAAGACATCTGGACAATCTTCACCTGCTTTAGGTTGAATGGGGAACTTTTCCCATACCAGAAGCAACTATGGTCACCTTTTCATTGAGAAAAAGGCCTATTGTTTACCTAAAAGGGGACAGAGAGGTCCCTTAAACACAGCACAATTGCCCATAGTCCATACAGTGTAGAAAGAGGCTTGTTCAGCCAAATTTTTCCAATTAACATTTTCAGGATCTTGTGTTGGAGGGGGAGGTACAGTCTGTGCCCCCCCCCAGTTCCTGTCAAGGGTACATGTGTTTACCACACCTGAACAGCAGCCCATCCCTGCTATATAGGATACAAGGTGACACAATTGAGACCTCTTAAAAGGACAGTGCCACATAAAGCCTACATTGTATGTCTAGTTCTGTGCAGATTCTGCAACCAAACTTGACTTGGGGAGATTAAGGGGAGAACAGACGGTCAAAAAGAGCCGTCTTCCCGGTGGACTGGGGATATGGCATTCAGTAGCATGTCTCCAGTCCGCCGGGAAGCCACACAGATGACTGCACATGTGGCAGATCCACAGTGTTTAGGTGGCACAGCGTTTATACATTCTGCAGTGAAGAAACACTGAAAAACTGCCACAGTGGTGGCAAAGGCACCCTTTCCCCAGCGCAAAAACGAGCGGCTTTCTGCTGCTTCTTTTTTCACTGGGAAAAGGTTGGGTTGGGAGCATGGCATGCGGTGTTGAGGACCCAACCCGGCGAGCAAAGGGGTGACAGGAAGCCACTCCTTCAATGCAGTTTGTTTCATCCCTCAATTATCTCATACTAATATATGAAAATTATATTTGACGGTTGACTAAAAAGAACTTGTCCATCGACTTTTGTGCACAGTATCATCACTAGGGTTGACATCACCTGGTGTGTTAACTCATGGTGTCACCCCCCTTTGAGCTCACTCTACAGAATCCTGAACAATGTAATTAGTTTGTTATAGTAATGTTACTCGTATATCGTAATTCCCGTATATCACGGAATGCAACGGCAATAGTTGTGACATAAACAACAAGCAAAATTAAAATTCTACCTTTAAATTACAGCATCCTGCACCCATCAAATGATTAAAATTTGATCAAATGTGATGTTTTTAAAGAAAATGTTAAAAGAATAAAAAAATTAAATTATTTTTTTAAAGGGTGGGCTCTCCTTTCTCTTCTCACTAAGTCTTGGCCCACGCACACCACCTGCTCAGTGTTTTAAAGGGACACAGGCAAACACCATATTTCTGCCGAAAGATATGTTTGGAGAGCAGTGGTGTCACCTCACTTTAGGATCTCATCTAGTATGGCCTGCACCTCCTTAGTGACACCCTCCACCTGCTCTTGCAGATTTATCATGACACTTTAAAGCTGTAGTAATAAACAGTAAATCTGAACCATGCCCTTGCTAAGCCTAAGTAGTAAAAAAGCAACACAGTGTAGCATGACTTACAGGAGTATCTTGTCTGAATCTAAGAGCCATCTTATGTATAAGAGTGGCAAGATCATATCAATACATTCTGAGCTAAAATGCATTTAGGTTTTTTAAAGGTTAATATACGTCACAAAGGAGGTGGATGGTAGGGTTAAAGCACTGGGGAAGTGGAGAGTATGAGTCATTTTGTTCTGACTGAAATATATCTTTTAGCACAAATCAGAATATAAAATTTTAAGGGCTTGATCCTGCCTTGGGCTGTGCTGGTACATATTGTTACATATCTCATAAAATCAGCTACTGTTACAGGCCATGTGACATAGTTCACTCTCTCAGCTAAGTACTGTGTTCTGTTTCTCTTTTATAGTCTGGACTGTTTTAAAGTAATACTATAAATATTGTACCACTTGGCTCTTTTCAGAATATTGAACAGATGCAGCAAGATTTTCCTACATTACTTTCCCATTTATAATCAAAATAAGAAGTTGATGTGTGGTATCTCTCGATAAAGACTTCTTTAGAGGGCTACTCAGTGAATGAAGCCAAACAGAATGTGCCATTGTGGCTGTTGCAGGTTTTGAGTTTATTTGTACATTATGTGTACTGTAGGCTACATAATAATGAAAAGCTATATGCTCTGGTCTGCTGGTTCACTACCCAGTCTGTGTGATTACAGATTGTTTGAATAACAGTGGCCTATTGAAAATCCATCCAGATGTGCGTGTTGCTAACTGTGGGAATACCCACAAAGGAGGATTATCTCTTTTGTTGGCATTTCCAAGCCCTTTTTAAAAGTGGGAGAGTGAAAGGCATTGAAGCAACCAGTGCAGAAGAGATGGGTGTCCTGGAATTGAAGAGTTTCCATAATGAACTCCTAGCAAACAAATCTTATAACCCTGTAAGACTTTCCTTCTAAAGGTTAAATAGGCACAGTTTAAGCCAGGGCAAAAAAAAAAAGTCTAAAGAAACCAGATAGCTATACTATTTTGTTGGCTCATAAATACTTTAGCCCCAAACTTGACTTCTATAAGCACTTGCAAAGCTTCAGGCAAAACTTGATATCAAAAAGACTAGTACATACCAGTTTAGCATTAGATGTTATGAGGAATTTTATGTATAAACAGAGGCTGGAAGGAAATTGTGTTTGGTTTGCATTTGAGGAGCTAGATTTTATGAAAAAGGAGCCCATTTTTTTAAAAAAATGTTCAGTTTTTCCCCATGAGACATTATTTCCTCTGAAAGCATGGCTAAAAATAGATATATGCACTCATATTAGGATGGAATAGCAAAAAGAGATCGACTGCAGATCTATAGCAAAACTATCACAGTTGAGCTCCTCAGCGTAGACTTGTTTATTTCCTTTTTTGCTTACATGTGGTATTCCTGTGTTGTCGCATGACTGACCTTTATTTAGGAGCAGATTTTAAAAGTTGTGAGGATACAGTATGAGGAGTTTAATACTGTTATAGTATATAGTACTACATTCAGTTGTTAGTCCAGACTGGAGTAGACCTGTTGAATGAGATTTTATCAAGTGTTGACTTTCCATTCAGCATTTGATTCAGTGGGCCTGCTCTGGTTGGGATTACCAATTGCACTTAGACCTGTGTCTAAAAAATAGGAAGAGCTCCAATACAAACTGGTGTAACAGAGACGATTCCTTTTAGAGAGGAGTCTTCATCTGATTTCCTCTTTTTTCTTCTTCTTTTGTATGGACTAGGCTATCAGTAATTCTGTTGTTATTGTTGAATTTTTTAAAAAATCAGTTAGATGACATCCTTCTCTGGTAGAGTAGAAGTGTTGGGAGGAAGCTATTATTTTCAATCTGGATTTTATTTGGTTCACTTAATTACATATACAACCTTATTACATCATCCTTTTATAAATAAATAATTATTAGATGACATTGTCATTGTAACTTTAATTTCAAGACTTTGTAAAAGCCTTATAGTACTTCCCATATACCTATCTACTTTTATTTTAAAGTATATTAATATTTTATAAATTCCATCTGCTACAGTCATATGAAATAAAAGTGTTTTATTTTTCTGCATTGACTTTTCTCTAAAGTCAGAATTTGGGAAGTTCCTTTATAAGATAAACTAGTTATGTTAATCATTACTCTGGTCACCTAAGAGGTATTACTTGATATTATCCAAGAGGTAATACCCAAAAGGTATTAACACAGTGCAGAAAGTAGTTCACAGGCCGCTTTGATCAAACCCTGGAAAAGCGGATTACAAATAAACCATATTATTATTATTATTATTATTACTTATTACTTATTACTTATTGCTGCTATATTACCATTATCATTCTGTTGTGCCAACTGAAAAATCCTAGAATATGTTCTCTGTTTCTCCCTCCCAGTTTCTAATCATAATTCTCAGTGGACTACCCTACCTAAACTCCTTTTTATCCTCACCCATACAAGTGCAGTTAAGATTTTGCATCTATGATTCTATGATCTGCAATAAACAGAACACAGAGGTCCTTTCAGTGGGCATGCAGAAGCAATCACCCACTTGTTTATATCTCATGTTTCAGATTTAACAACAGAAAAAGGTCCTTTGTTAATACAAGATTTTTTTTATGATACTTTTTTTTAAAAAAAATAAGAGTACTTCATATAATGGCTGTCATGAAATAGTAATCCAAACAAGAAAGTAGTTATTTAATTCACTTTTAATACAAACCTGTTTTTAAATAAAAACCTTACTCCATCTTCTTTCCCAACCCCCAAAGAGTTGCTCCAAAGCCTATGCCTAAGCTGACAAGAGGTGTGCAAAAAACATCCCTTCCTCCTCTTAATGTCCTCACAGTTCACAGCAACTGTGAGAAACTCCAAGTGTATTCCCTGCGCATATATAGCCAGACTCTTTCTCTTTTTGTGAAGTCTTTTTCTCTCTGATAGCAGCAGTCCCATTTGGGTAAAACTGAAGAAAGCATGTGCAACTTAACTTTAAAGCTTTTATTCATTTATTTATCATTTTAGGAGAATGAGTTTCTAGTGCAACTCGTAATTACAGGTTGACTCCTCCTCTTCTCTCTCTCTCTCTTTTCCTACATTTCTTCCTCCCTTTCATCTCGTTGTTGACTCTGTTGCTTGCTAGTTGAATAATACCCCACCAGAAGCTGTACAAGGTAGCTACCCACATGACACCTCATCCTCCCTCTCTTGTTGCTCAGACTGAATCTGAGCACACGCACACCCATAACAAGTAACAGGCAGAAACCTCATTACATAATTCTGAAAAAATCATTAATTATGTTGTCGTTGTGTACATTCAAGTCACTTCCAACTTATGATGACTCTAAGGGGTTTTGTTCAGAGGGGTTTTCCCTTTGCATGTCTCCAAAGCTGAGAGTGTGAGTTGCCGAGAATCACTAGGTGATCAGTGGTATTTCATGGCCAAGCAGGGATTCAAACCCTAGTCTCAAGAGTTGTATTCCAGTGCTCAAGTCACTATACCACTCTGGCTCACTACACCATGCTGGCTAATTACAGCGCCCGCGTCATATGTGGGCGCGCCTTACGCGGCTTGAGCATACGCGGTCAAGCCGCAGGGCGCACGTGGGCGGAAGGGGTGGCACGTCCCATTCAATTGAATGGGCGCTTGCGCCCCGCGTGCTGCCACGCCGCTGTGCACGAGCCCCATTGTTTACAATGGGGCTTGAGCATAGGCGGAATTCGCCTTACGCGGAGGGATCCGGAACAGATCCCCGCGTAAGGCGAGGGCCCACTGTACAGCCCTAGATATTACTGGCAGAAAAATAACGCTAGTTATCTTTGTAAACAGTAACAATAATCAGTTGAATAAGCAACTCGTTGTATTATTTCCAAGCTTAATTTTTTCTTTAAAAAGAAAATGCTCCACCTTTTCTCCCACCAATGGATTAACAATTAAAATAGATAGAAATACAAAAGTTAAAATTGAATTAAATTATCAACTGTCAGTAGAGCCAAAAGCAATTTAAAATTCAATCCATTAGAAAGCAGTAACGATAGACAATAGAGAGCCAGTGTGGTGTAGTGGTTTGATCATTGGACTCTGGAGACCACAGTCTGGAACCCTACTTGGTGATAGAACCCCCATGATAGTTTGTCTGAAATTTCTAAAGCAGAAGTCAAATCAAACTTCCGGGTTTACCAGAAGATAAAACATAGGAAAACATTTTATACTTAAATCCAACTTTTTTATAAACTCATCCACACAGAATTTCTTATTGTCATGTGAGGAAGAACTAAAAATGTCTTTTGCCCATGGAGCAAGTATTGTTTCTTACTCAGCTTTAGAATACTTTAAATAGGCATGAAGGTAGGCATTAAAGAATTAACAGATAACGTATTCATCGACATTTGTATTGGGAATTTGCTCACCTTTAGGTAGCTCCATATTTATTTGGCTTAATGAATTTGGTGGTGTAATGTCAATTTGTCACAAGAGAAAGAGAAAAAAGTTTTTGTCTAACCTGAGTTTATATCCTATTGTGATCTCAGGCATTTGAGAGAATGATCATAGACATAAGTTTAGTAATTCTATGAGTCCTGTACAAATAAGCAATGTGAATTTGCATTTTAAAATGTCTTCAGATTATAGTTGAATTATTACTATTTCTCTGTGTGTATCACATTTCATAAAGATGGGCATACTTAGGGTGAATAGTTGCATAGTAGAATATTCATTCTTTCACATTGTTAAAGAAAAATATAGGCTCCAAATCCAGTGCTAGCTGGTGTCAGTTTTAAACTAATCACTTGCTAGATCTTTCCAGATTTTGAAGGAGCCATGCTCATCTTTTTGGTTCATCAAGTAAATACATAAAGGATTGCAAGTGAATGTGGCATTTGTTTGCATAGTAATTAGAAAGTGGCTGACTGATGAAAGGAAATAATTCAACTCCAAAGATTTGTTAGAAGGTTGGGCTCTTACAAAGTCCCACCTTGTCTTTGTTACAGCTGTATTAGTTGTTCTAGGAAAGAACATTACTTTGAAGTGCAAGATATTTTAATTTTGACAAAGGGGGCTCTGGGAAAGCTCACAGGGCTTTCTATTGTGACTCTTGCAGATGTCTCAACCTTCCATCTCCAGTGTTTTCTAGGAAAGCTGTAATACCTGTACTGTATTGTTATCTTACCCAGACTTGAAGTTTTGAAGAATACCATTCCATTTAAGGTTATCCCACTTTTCCACATGACGTTTATTATGCTAGAAATGAACAATTGGTCCAAGACATTCAGTGAGTTTCATAGTGTCAAGGTGATTCCTATTCATCCACTGCATCACACTGACTTAATAAATACAAATCAGGCCTGTCAAACTAAGGCCTGCTACAGACAGGCACCCAAGTACGTACTCCGTACATACTAGGGTTGCCTGGGGGCGTCTCTTTTAGATGCCCGCAAACCTGGTACATACGGAGTACGTACAAAATGGCAGCAACCTGTTCACATGGGTGCTGCCATTTTGACGTAACGGACACCTAGCGTCCGCACGTCATGGTGCCTAGGTGACGTCGCAAGTGCACCAGTGGCGCACTGTGGCGTCACTGGCGCACCACAAAAAGAAGCTGCTTTTTGCGGCTTCTTTTTCTTGCCACCACCAAGCCGTGCGGTATATCCGCTGTGGCTTGCCGGCAGCACAAACAGCACCGCTGCCAGACCGTCTGTAGTGCACCGTTGTTCTGAAATTAGTGCTTTAATGACTAAAAATAAGAATGACAAAATCAAGGAGCTATTAGCTTTCAGCATTACAGTCTAGATCACATAAATGTACTTGCTTTCTCCTGAAGACTTTTGTTCTTTCTCCATATTTCAACTTAGAGAAATTATTTAACTAGAGTCCTTCATTGTCAGGGAACCTCTAGGTTTGTACTCCTTTTGAAAAGGATCTAGATTCATGAAGGCTGAATGTGGGGAAAATAGAAAAAATTGGGGAGAAATAGGGATTGTGGGGTTTCTTTCTTTCTTTCTTTCTTTTTCTGGAAACAATTTTCCTCCCAATAAACTTTTTCCTCCCAATAAAACACGATAAAAAATATTATGAAATTCACTGTTTTTATTTTATTTTATTTTTCCTGTTCTCCAAACTGGCAAGGCTAACAAAGTTGCTCATGGTCCAAGTGTAGTTTTAGTACTTGTAGTTCAAGATCCTGTACCACCTTTTATAACAGAAATATAGTCTGGCATCCTGTTCAATATGTCCAAGATCATAGAATCGTAGAGTTGGAAGAGACCACAAGGGACATCCAGTCCAACCCCCTGCCATGCAGAAACTCTCAATCAAAGCATCCCTGACAGATGGCCATCCAGCCTCTGCTTAAATACCTCTAGAGAAGGAGACTCCACCACACTCCAAGGGAGTGTGTTCCACTGTCGAACAGCCCATACTGTCAGGAAGTTCCTCCTAATGTTGAGGTGGAATCTCATTTCCTGCAGCTTGCATCCATTGCTCCGGGTCCTGTTTTCTGGAGCAGCAGGAAACAAGCTTGCTCCCTCCTCAATATGACAACCCTTCAAATATTTAAACAGGGCTATCATATCATCTCTTAACTTTCTTTTCTCCAGGCTAAACATCCCCAGCTCCCTAAGGCATTCCTCATAGGGCATGGTTTCCAGACCCTTCACCATTTTAGTGCCCTCCTTTGGACACGCTCCAGTTTCTCAGTGCCTTTTTGAATTGTGGTGCCCAGAACTGGATACAATATTCCAGGTGGGGCCTGACCAAAGCAGAATATAGTGGCACTATTACTTCTCTTGATCTAGACACTAAACTTTTATTGATGCAGCTTAAAATTGCATTGGCCTTTTTGGCTGCCACATCACACTGTTGACTCATGTTCAATTTGTGGTCTATTCTCATAACCTTTGGGGGTTATGGCCCCAAAAACATATCTTTAAAACCAGGCAGCACACCAAGGGTTTCTGTGGACATTGAGAAATTATGACAGCAGTGCTCTCCCAGTCACAGGGCATATTGGCACACACAGCTGTGGCAGAACCCTGAGGGGTTTTACCAACCAATTGTACCCCACAACTGGGAGAGCATCATCTCTGAACACCAGAAATGCCTGACTTAATAGGCAAGGGGTTTTTTTTGGTGGGGGGGGGGGTATTGGCAGAAGTGCCTATGATAACAAAGCAGAATCTAAGTTTGTAGTTATAAATAAACTGTACATTATAATTTTATGACAAATTAAGTTGTGCATTTTTTGTAAAGTCTTCTGAAAGATTTTTACCAGGGTGCACTACCATTTTACAAAACATAAAAATATATTTATAGAATAAATATATAGATAATGAAATGGGGGGAAACTAAGACCATTGCCGCAGATTTTTGATATAGCAAATGTCAGAAATAATTTATTTGCTTCATATAACAATGTCTTATTAAAACAGTGAGCAAACCAATTAGTGTGGCAATGGAGAACTTGGTACTTATTGTCATTTGCATTACTTAGCTGTATCCATACTGCAGAAATGATCCACCCTGACACCACTTCAACCACCCTGGCTCAATGCTTTGGAATTCTGGGGACTGTAGTTTTGTGGGACATTTAGTCTTCTATGTCAGAGAGTTCTGGTGCCACAAGAAACTACAATTCACAGAATTCCATAGCATTGAGCCAGGGCAATTAAAGTGGTGTCAACCTGGATTATTTCTGCAGTGCAGATGTAGCCTTAGAGAAACTTACACCCAACAGTGAATCAAAAGTAGTACTGCTAAATCCCTGTAAAAGATCCAATGTGGGTGATTTTATTTTTCCAAACAACCTTTGCCTGAACAAAACATTTCTATAAAGAATGCAATTTAAATGTGTCTGTTGCTCCCAGAAGGCGGACAGCTGAAAAGTGACCATTGTGTAATTCAACACTCAGTACAGTAGGATGACTTGTCCTTTCTTTGTGATAGGCATGACATTGAAATCTACTGTTGTTTGTATGTTTGTGTGAATAACTATCTTCAGCCAAATGGAAGTGTTTGCTAAAAATGACTAGTGAACTGCCCAGGAAGCCCATTTATTCTATCTGAGTGATAGGACAGGGAGAAAAAAATATGAAATGATTTTTTTACATTAGCAAGTGGAAGCCAATATTCTGTACTGGCATGAGAGATATTGGAACTCTAAAAGTATTGATCAGGTCAGATTATATTGTGCTACCAGGGGATGTGAGTTAGCTGTATTGGGAACAAAACCTTAGCTATATTGGGGACAAAACCTGGTGAGCGGACGCCATGCTCCCACTCTGCTCTGAGGCTGGCATATAACACCAGTCTGCACACCCTGTCGGTCTACTTCTTCAGATGCATATGAAAGTTTAGGCTAAAACTTCTTTCACACAGTTACTCCAGAATAACATAGCTATATCTTCGAATTCTAGATACAGCCTTCTAGATACAGGCTAAAACAGTAAGATAGTTTAAATGAACTAAATATCTTAAACTATATCATGAATTAATAACATATTTTAAAAATTTAAATGTTTTAAAAACTGTAAGTAAAAGTCTTTTCAATGAGGCCCAGAGACCTTTGTGAACTACCATATTTTAATTTGGCACATAAATGATAAGAGGGTTGGCACCAGTTGGGCCTCCAGGAGCAAGAGCATTCCACAGTTCTAGTGCCATAGCTGACAAAGCCTACTCCTTTGTCCTGACTCAGTGGATTGACCTCACTGGTGGGACACAGAGGAGGGCCCCCTCAACAATCTTTGGGCATGGACTTATATTGTGGTACTCCCTCATGTATGAAGGTCCCAAGCTGTTTAGGATTTATATGTTATCACAAGCACCTTGAATTCAGACTGGAAATATATTGGATGCCAGTGCAATTCTTTTAAGATTGGCATTACATGTTGACTATAAGCTATTCTAGTCAGCAGTCAAGCTGCTGCATTTTGCACTAGCTATAGTTTCCAAGTCTTTTTCTTTCTTTTTCTTTTGAAAATATGTTATTATTTAAAAAGAAAAAAAACAATTATTATTATTATTATTATTATTAACCTTTATTTATAAAGCACTGTAAATTTACACAGCGCTGTACATACAATCTTTTTAATTAGACGGTTCCCTGCCCTCAGGCTTACAATCTAAAAAGACATGACATAAAAGGAGAAGGGAAAGGTGGTGGGGCTAGTAGGTTAATACATACAAAGTACATAGCAATGCAGGAAATGGTTTGATAAAACAGGCATCAAAAGAACATCAAATAGCAAGCGACAATTATGCAATGCCTGGGAACGCTTCTCTGAACAGGATGGTCTTCAACTCTGTTTTGAAGCTGGTTAAAGAAGCGATGGCTCTTGCTCACGGGGGAAGAAGGTTCCAGGAGTGAGGGGCAGTGAGTGAAAAGGGGCAAATCCGAGATGGGGCAGAGGAAATCCTGGGCTGGGACAGCAGACCTTGACTACCAGAGCGGAGGATCCTGGTGGGAAGGTGAGGAGAAAGAAGGTCTGATAAGTAAGGAGGGGCCAGCCCATGGAAGGCTTTAAACGCTGACAGCAGGAGCTTGTACTGAATGAGGAAAGGGAGGGGGAGCCAGTGAAGGGATGCCAACACAGGAGAGATGTGGTCAGAGCGGTGGGTGGAAGTGATAATGCGTGCAGCTGAATGCTGGACAGAGATTAAAGGACGGAGGTAAGAAAGAGGAAGCCCAGCCAGGAAGACGTTACAGTAATCAAGTTGTGATACCACTAGGGCATGGACCAGGATCTTGGCAGTAGAGGCAGAGAGATATGGTCGGATTTTGGCAATATTGTACAAAAAGAATCTACAAGCCTTGGCTGTGGCCTGGATCTGAGGGGTACACGACAGAGAAGAATCAAAGATGAAACCAAGACTGCGGGCTTGCTGGACTGGTTGAATACAAATGTTGTCCACAGAGACAGAAAAGGAGTGTTGAAGGGTGGGCTTAGGAGGAAGGACAAGAAGCTCTGTCTTGGACATGTTGAGCTTCAAACGCCAATGACGCAACCACTGCGAGACAGCTGTGAGACA
>NC_056524.1:202693704-202695325 GCF_019175285.1 Sceloporus undulatus | reverse complement strand
TAATAATAATAATAATAATAATAATAATAATAATAATAATAATAATAATAATAATAGCTTTATTTCTTGCCCGCCTTTCCAGAGATCAAGGCGGGTTACAATGGTGGATTTTGCAATCCAACAACATACAATTTACAATAAAAACATTGTCAGAAATTTACAATGACATTATATAAAACATTATATAAAACAATAATAACAATTCCAAGCTAGCAGCAATTGTAACAACGGTGAGGGGGAGAGGGATCACAACAGGGCTATTGGGGGTATGCCTGTTTGAAAAGATACGTTTTCAGCCCTTTTTTAAATTGGGCTAGGGAGGGGGTCGAGCGGAGCTCGTTGAGGATCGAGTTCCAGAGCTTAGGGGCCGAGGTGGAAAAGGCCCTTTGTGTAGTGATGGCTCGTCTAGCATCTGGAACTCTTAGGAGATGTTTATCACCCGATCTGAGAGTGCGGGGTGGATTATATGGAGAGAGGCAGTCCTCTAAGTACCCTGGGCCCAAGCCATTTAGGGCTTTATAGGTGATAACCAACACCTTGTATTGTGCGGAAACTTGCTGTTCAAGCCTTGGAGAAAGGTTGGGGGTGGAAAGATACAACTGGGTATCATCGGCATACAGATGGTAGGAAAAACCAAAAGAGCTAATGAGTTTACCTAAGGACAGTGTGTAGAGAGAAAACAGAAGGGGACCCAGAACAGAGCCCTGGGGAACTCCAACAGATAAGGGAACAAGAGAAGAAGTCTGACCGCCAACAACCACTGCAAAAGATCTACCAGACAAATAAGATCGAAACCAGTCGAGAACAGAGTCTGAGAACCCAAGGTCAGAAAGTATATTAACTAGAAGAGAGTGATCAACAGTGTCAAAGGCTGCAGAAAGATCAAGAAGGATGACAACAGAGTAAAGGCCATTTGCCTTGGCCAGTAAAAGATTGTTTGAGATCTTAGTGAGAGCTGTCTCTGTGGAATGCCTTGGGCGGAAGCCAGACTGAAAGGGATCGAGAATGGAGTTGGCTTCAAGAAACTCAAGACAGCGAGAATAAACAACTCATTCCAAAACCTTAGAAAGAAAGGGAAGAAGAGAAATCAGACGATAGATTACAAAGAAAAAATACAATACATTCAAACTTACATAGACTTCTAACGTCTATACATACCTTTCCTAAATAAAAATACATACTTACTAAAATAAAATTTCCCTTCTTTACTATTTCATTCTCTTCTGTCTGACATAACACATCTAGAAAGACATAAAAATAAAAATCTTCCCTTCTTTTGAACTGAAGAACTAAGAAAGTATTCCTTCCTTGTATGACTTTCTTTTAATTATCTTTAAACTTGATCCCATCACCATTCTATTAATTTCCTATGTATTTTCTAAGTTTTGACTATACTGTATACACATCAATAACATTTCGTTGTTTTATATTTCTTCTATTTCACATATACTTATATATTTCTCATTTTCACCCTTTAATTACATTCATCCTTATATAAATAACATTATTATTTCCTAGATCTCCATTTGATTGTTCCTAATCTATATATTTAGTTCTCCTTAGTCCTCCTCCTTTCCCCCAATATAATCGATAACCGCTATCCATTGTTTTTCTACCTTAT
>NC_056524.1:202693373-202693694 GCF_019175285.1 Sceloporus undulatus | reverse complement strand
TATTATTTCCATCCTTAAACAGATATGTTAACTTATCAGAAATTGCCTTCTTCTTCGTGGTCTCTGCGAATCATACAAATGGGTTTCACTGCGCCTGCGCAGTGCTGCTCGGAACCTACTGGAATCACTGTGCAGAGCTCACTCTGCACAAATTGCAACTTTTTGGCGGTAACTCCGCCCACCCGTTATAAGGCCCCTGCCTTCCCGCTCTTTCCCCAGTTCCTTTTTTCCGCCGCGCTAGCTGCTTCAGAGGAACCTTCGCTTCTTTGACTTGCTTGGAATCACTTTCGTTTTTGACTTCGGACTGTTTTTCTGACCATT
>NC_056524.1:202692649-202693273 GCF_019175285.1 Sceloporus undulatus | reverse complement strand
TCACTTTCGTTTTTGACTTCGGACTGTTTTTCTGACCATTCTTTGTCTCCCGCCCCTGGTAACTTCGGACCTTCGGACTCCTTCGACTTTGAGATGCCTGCCGCTTTTAAGAAGTGCGACATTTGCAAGGGCAAGATGCCCGTTCAGGACCCGCACTCCACCTGCCTGCTCTGCCTTGGTCCGAGCCACGACCCAAAGGCCTGCGCACTCTGCAGATCCCTCTCTTCCCAGGCCCGGAAAAACCGTGAGTCCCGGCTTACTTCGGCGATTGCCCTGGGAAAGCTGCAAGAAAGAGGTTCGCGGTCCTCTTCTGTCCCACCTCTGGGGCCCCCTGCTGCATCCTCGCGAGCAAGTGTCTCCAGCGTGGGATCGGGAAGAGCCACCTTCCCCAACGTGGTGTGTGTCCCGGCCGGGACCCCTTCCACCACCGCCGATGTGGCCCGTGGCTCTAAACCGCCCAGTGCCACCGACAAACCCTCCAAGCGCCCCCATAAGCTATCGGGGACTGAGGGTACCGAACGGGCCTCCAAGCCAAAGGAGGGAGCGGAGGGCCCCCGTTCGAAGGAGGCTACCAAAGACGACCATCTCGCCTCGCCTTCATCCTCCAAGGCATCCAAGGGACCG
>NC_056524.1:202692100-202692549 GCF_019175285.1 Sceloporus undulatus | reverse complement strand
GACCATCTCGCCTCGCCTTCATCCTCCAAGGCATCCAAGGGACCGGGGCCTTCCTCATTAGCGGCGGCCCCTGTACTCTTGGATCTCCCTGACAACCCATTCTTCCCTTTGGATGAGACTCCTAAGACCGGGAAGAAGAGGCACCGTGACAAGGCTGATCGTGATTCGGCCCCTAAGAAGGTTAAGTCCTCCAAGGAGAGACCAAAGGACAAAGAGCGCTCCCCCTCCAGACGGGTCCGCGCCTCCGCCTTGCCAGCTCCATGCCAGGAGCCAACGTCGGTGGACCAGGGAACCTCGGTCACGGCCCTACCTCCGCCGACCATGGACTTCACCCACGGTACAGTGGATGCCGTACCCCCTCGCTCCCTGGGGCAGCGATCTCCTTCCCATCCCGCAACGGATGATGAAGACGATTTGCCCCTCACACAGGAGACTCCGGATCTCTTTTT
>NC_056524.1:202691699-202692000 GCF_019175285.1 Sceloporus undulatus | reverse complement strand
TCCCGGTCCTCAGTAGACTTCGCCCGCCCAAGATCCCAGGTCAGGTTAAATGATCCTCTCTCTTCCGATCTGGACTCTGAGGACGAACCGCTGCCGCCTTCAGAGGCGCCCT
Organism: Sceloporus undulatus; assembly: GCF_019175285.1. Lineage (NCBI taxonomy): Eukaryota > Metazoa > Chordata > Lepidosauria > Squamata > Phrynosomatidae > Sceloporus > Sceloporus undulatus. The sequence continues at coordinate 202,691,888 of NC_056524.1, read as the reverse complement.
CGGACGAGGATGTCCTCTCGGGTTCGGCCTCCCCTCAGAGGATGCATAATCCAGAGCCGGCTTCGCCGTCGGATGACGTCAGGGCCTTTACAGAACACGTGGTCAGGATGGCAAGGGCCCTCGACATCCAGCTCGCATCTCCTGAGGACGACGCGGAGGACCCGGTGGAGCGTCGGGTACATGGACGAG
>NC_056524.1:202691331-202691599 GCF_019175285.1 Sceloporus undulatus | reverse complement strand
CATGGACGAGTTCCCACTCCACCATGTCTGCCTCTCCTACCTTCTCTCCAGACCATCGTTAAGAAGTCTTGGTACTCTCCGGCCACCCTATCGGCACCCTCCCGCAAGGTCCAGGCGCTCTACAGGGTCGCTCCGGCGAGTTGCTCCTGGTTGGCAGAACACCCCAGGCCGAACTCGGCCATTGTGGAAGGTGCCCAACACAGCTTCGTTCCGAAGCAGGCCACCTCCCCTGTCGACCGAGAGGCAAAGAAGGTAGACGGACTGGCCA
>NC_056524.1:202690697-202691231 GCF_019175285.1 Sceloporus undulatus | reverse complement strand
TCCCCTGTCGACCGAGAGGCAAAGAAGGTAGACGGACTGGCCAAAAAGGCTTATTTGGCATCGGCTCTTGGGATCAAGGCCGCTAATTACACCGCCTGCATGGGGGCCTACATCCAGACTCTCATGGAACGGATCTCCTCCCTGGTTCCGGACATCCCGGATGACATCCAGAGGCAGCTCGTGGAGATCAAAGACGAGGCTCACTCCATCGGAAGCTGGCTAATCACCACTTCCAGGAACATGGTGGACTGCTCCGGAAGATCCATGTCTGCAGCCATGGCTCTTCGGCGCCACGCATGGCTGAGGGCCTCCGATCTCAATCCCACGGTCAGAGCGGCCATCGAGGACATGCCCCTTGACAGGACTGGCCTCTTCCACGCCGAGACCGACGACCGCCTGAACCGCAAGTTCAGGATGAAGGCGGCGGCCAAGAAGCACGGCATGTCCTCAGCACCGGCTTCTCCGTTCCCGAAGCGACAGCGCCCGTGGCAGCCGCAAGGTCAGTCACAAGGGACCTTCTCCCGGGATCGACAG
>NC_056524.1:202689339-202690597 GCF_019175285.1 Sceloporus undulatus | reverse complement strand
GACAGCCCCAACACCAAGGCTCTCAGAGACAGCGCTTCCCTTCGCAGTCTTCCTCCTCCTCTGGCCGTCGCAACTTCCCGCCTCGGTACCGCAAGTCCCGCCGGCAGGAGACCGACCAGGGGAAGAAGAGAGCCTGAAGGGACGCAGCGTGCTTCGTCCCTTCCTCACCCATCTTTTTTCTGGACATCTTGAGGCCCTATGCTAACACCTGGGCCTCTATAACATCGGACTCGTGGGTTCTTAACATCGTCCGTAGGGGTTATGCCCTCGAGTTCCAAGAGCTCCCTCCAACTGGAGCCTTCATGTCCACTCCCCCCTCGGACACCCTTCTCGACGAAGTGCGCACATTGTTTGCTAAGGGAGCAATCTCCCCTTTACCGCCCGACCAACATCCTCGGGCCTTTTTTTCCAGGTACTTCACTGTACCTAAAACGGATGGGGGCATCAGGCCCATCTTGGACTTGAGACAAGTGAACTTGTTTTTGGACTATCGTCGCTTCCGAATGGTAACCTTGGCCTCCATTCTGCCTCTCCTCCACCAGGGCCTGTGGTTCGCGACTGTCGACCTGAAGGATGCCTATTTCCACATCGGGATCCGGGAGTCCCACAGGAGATTCCTCGCCTTCGCTGTCGGCTCCGCCTCGTACCACTACAACGTGCTTCCGTTCGGCTTGGCCACGGCCCCACGAGTCTTCACGAAGTGCATGGCTCCAGTGGTGTCATACCTTCATCAAAAGGGCTTCATGGTTTTCCCTTACCTGGACGATTGGCTGTTCGCAGCCGAATCTCAGGACGAGTTACAGGAGGCAGTCTCATTCGCCCTGCAGCTCTTCGACTCCCTCGGGCTGGTGGTCAACAGGGAAAAGTCCCACTTCACACCGACCAGACAGGTCAAGTTCATCGGGGCCATCCTGGACTCCGAGAACTGCCTAGCCTTTCTCCCTCCGGACCGCTTTCGGGCCCTGACGGCATCCCTCAGGCCTTGTATCTCCCACAGAAGGGTAAGGGCCAGAGATGTCCAACTCGCCCTGGGCCACATGGCATCGACGACATTCGTCACCCCCTGGGCAAGACTGCGTCTTCGTCCGCTCCAATCCTGGTTCCTCTCCGTCTTCTCTCCGCTAGAGGACCCGCCTTCAAAGTGGCTCACGGTACCCAGACCTATAGCCACTTCCCTCAGATGGTGGCTAGACAGCTCCAACGTCTGTACCGGGATGCCTTTCCATCAGCCCCAGACACAACTGACGCTGACAACCGA
>NC_056524.1:202688929-202689239 GCF_019175285.1 Sceloporus undulatus | reverse complement strand
CATCCCTGGAGGGATGGGGTGCCCACCTGCTCGACCTTGTCGTCAAGGACAGGTGGTCCGCACCAGACAAACTCCTCCACATCAACGCCTTAGAGATGCTCGCAGTGGAGAAGGCCTTGAGGGCGTTCGAGTACGCTCTTGCAGGGAGAGTGGTCCTCCTCAGGACGGACAACACCACCGTGATGTACTACATCAACAAACAAGGTGGCACCAGGTCCAAGACCCTGCTCGACCTCACGCTCCGCATCTGGGACTGGTGCATTCAGAGGCGCATACTCCTCCAGGCGATTCACCTTCCCGGAGAGGACAA
>NC_056524.1:202688245-202688829 GCF_019175285.1 Sceloporus undulatus | reverse complement strand
TTCACCTTCCCGGAGAGGACAACGACCTGGCAGACCGCCTCAGCAGATCTCCTTCGGTGTGCCACGAGTGGAGGCTTCATCCCGAGACGGTCAGCGACCTCTTCGATCGGTGGGGAACCCCCCGGATCGATCTTTTCGCGACCAGATGGAACAGCCACTGTCCCCAGTTCTGCTCCAGAAAGCGATTCGACGGATCCCTCGGAGACGCATTCGCTTTCCTCTGGACGGGGGAGCTACTCTACGCTTTCCCTCCGTTCCCTCTCATCATCAGGGTGGTGTCCAAGATGACAACGGACCGCTCCCAGGCGATCCTGATCACCCCGTGGTGGCCGAGACAACCGTGGTTCGCATCCCTTCTCCACCTCTCCGGGAGATGCTTCCTCCGTCTCGACCCACGTCCGGACCTGCTCTCCATCCAGGATGGACGAATTCTCCACCCGGACATCGAGAGCCTGCCACTGGTGGCCTGGAGGATCCGGCCCTAACCGCCTTGCCGGAGTCGGTGAGGACGGTGATCCTGGCTGCCAGAAAACCTTCCACCCAGCGCTCTTATGCCCTGAAATGGAGGAGATTTTGCCTCTTCC
>NC_056524.1:202672078-202688145 GCF_019175285.1 Sceloporus undulatus | reverse complement strand
GCCCTGAAATGGAGGAGATTTTGCCTCTTCCTAGACCAAAAGGGCTTGTCTCCTGCACAGGTGTCCACTCCAGTGGTGCTGGAGTTTTTGATGGCGCTTTTGGATGGGGGGCTGGCCCTCACATCCATCAAATGCTATTTGTCTGCCATCTGTGCCAAATATCAGTTCGGGGGGAGGGTGTCTTTTTTCAAGGACCCTTTGGTGAAAGGGTTCCTAAAAGGTTGTGCCAACCTATATCCTCCTGTGTTGCTACCAACGCCGGCTTGGAATTTGGAGACGGTACTGTCCGCCCTCCAATCCAAGCCCTTTGAACCAATGGCCACAGCGGACTTGAGACTGTTGACCTGGAAAACCGCTTTCCTTGTGGCCATCACTTCTGCCCGCCGTGCGGGCGAACTCTGTGCCTTACGGAGGGACCAGCCATTCCTAAGGTTCCACAAGGACAAGGTGGTCCTCCGTACAGACATTACCTTCCTTCCTAAGGTTGTGTCCACCTTCCACATGTGCCAGGACATTGTGTTGCCCACTCTGGCATCCGATCCGACGTCGGATGAGGAGCGACGCTTGCACTCTCTTGATGTCAGGAGGGCGCTTGCGTTTTACCTGGACAGAACTGCTGCCTCCAGTCGGTCCGAGAGACTTTTTCAATGCTACTCAGAACCAAAGAAGGGGTTGCCTGTGTCTACGCAGAGGTTCTCCAAATGGGTGGCTAGCACCATCCACCTCTGCTATGAACTTCTGGGCAAACCGCTCCCTGGCAGGGTGCGGTCCCACTCCACAAGGGCGATGGCAGCATCCTCTGCATTCCTGTCTGGGATCCCTCTAGAGGATGTCTGCAAGGCAGCTGTTTGGTCCCAACCTCTAACCTTTATTAAACACTATAGGTTGGACACCAGGGCCATCCGAGACGCAGCTTTCGGGAGGGCTGTGTTGGTTTCAGGGTTGCATTGATTGCATTACTGATGTTTTGTGTTATACAGTTACACTGTTTACATTTGTTGTATGTTGGTTTGCACAAATCCTATGGGATCGGTCTTGCATGACCTCTGTTCCCTTCTCAGGTTTAGCAAAATTATTGCTATTTGATCTGTGCATGAACAAAAGACTGACTCCTTTATGGTTCAAGGTGTTTATTGTAATAAATATACCTTTGGTTTACCATAGCTTTGGTTTCAGGACACTCCCTCCGCCGTATACCTTAGCTTGTCAGTCTAAACCCATTTGTATGATTCGCAGAGACCACGAAGAAGAAGTACAGGTTGCTTACCTGTAACGGTGTTTCTTCGAGTGGTCATCTGCGAATACATACAAATCCCACCCGTCCGTCCCCTCAGTGTCCTGCTCACATTGGCTCTCTTTCCATCGCCTGCTTGGCGGAAAAATTGCGGAACTGGGGAAAGAGCGGGAAGGCAGGGGCCTTATAACGGGTGGGCGGAGTTACCGCCAAAAAGTTGCAATTTGTGCAGAGTGAGCTCTGCACAGTGATTCCAGTAGGTTCCGAGCAGCACTGCGCAGGCGCAGTGAAACCCATTTGTATGTATTCGCAGATGACCACTCGAAGAAACACCGTTACAGGTAAGCAACCTGTACATATCATATAATTTGCTATACCATTCATTAATTGTTGGTATCTCTTTACATTTCGATCTTTTTGCAAAAACCATTCTGGCTGCAACCACCATATAAAATATTATTTTGCCATGTTGTTTTTCTATATTTTCTTCTGCTACCATTCCAAGTAGGAGCAGCGTTATTTCAAAGTTTATTTTAATATTTAAGATATTTTCTATTTCTGTATGTATTTGTTTCCAGATGTTTTTTGCTCTCTTACATTCCCACCACATATGTAGAAAGGCCCCAATATTTCCGGCACAATTCCAGCATTCTGTTTTCCCATTGTTGTATATTTTACATAGTTTTTGTGGCGTAAGATACAACCTATATTGTATTTTATTATAATTTTCTTTAATATCAGCACAGAGGGTGTATTTAAGTGTTTTATTCCAGGTCTTTCCCCAATTCTGTAATAATACTGGTCTGCCTACATCTTGGGCCCAAATTATCATAAATTGCTTTATTGTCTCACTTTCCATGTCTTGATCCAATAATAATTTATATAATTTAGATATTTTATGGTCCGAATTACTAATTATCAATTTTCCCAGTGCAGTTTCTTCTTTTTCGATTTGAGATATTTTAGAGTCTAACTTATACCTTTCCACGATTTGCATATAAAGAAACCAGTTACATTTCAGACCTTCATCTATTAGTTCCTCCATTGTTTTAATTTTGTATTCTCCCTTTTCCTATTTTAATATGTCAGCATATGGTGCGTTACAGACCGCCTGTTTGGGGAGGCCTGTATCCGGCCCTTTCCCCGCCGGATCGGGGCCTCAGCTGCCACAGCGGCAGGTTCTGAGGCCCCGATCCACTGGTTTCCAGGCCGTGAGGAAGTGGCAAAAGGCCGCTTCCCCACGGCCTGGAAAGGGGTGTCCTTGGGACTTCAAGCCCCAAGGACGCCCAGCTGTGGTGGGGACACGGAGAAAGGGGCCACTCGGCCCCTTTCTCATTTGCGTTGCTGGTGCAGCCGTGTAGAGGCTGCGTCAGCAACGCAAATCCTGGAAGGAGTTCCAAAATGGAGCTCCTTCTGGGGCCGCCGAAAGTGCGCCCCAGGCACCCTCTCAAGGTGCGAGGATGTCACTTCCACGCTGCCCCGTTTGGAGGTGGTGCGGTGGTGATGTAGCCATGGCGGCCCCCGTGTGGAACGGGTGCCGCCATTTTGTACGAACCCAATCCGTACTAGGGTTAGGGACATCAGGAAGTGATGCCCCTTCCTAACCCTAGTACGTCCAGGGGACATACTATAGGCACGTGTGTAATGCGCCCATGATACTCAATCTATTTCTTTCATCTTTTCTCTTCTAAAAAAAGCTTTGTTGATTGATGTCCACTTAGGAATTTTTTTGTGTGATGTATGGTTTATATTTTAACCAAATTCTTAACAGAGATTTCCTTATAAAATGGTTGTTGAAATTTTTATTCACTTTAATTTTATCAGTTTCCAAGTCTTTTTCAAGAGCAGCCTCACATAGAACATCTTGCAGTTGTGTAGTCAAGAAGTCACCAGTACATGGACTACTGTGGCTAGGTCATCTCTTTTCAGGAAAGGTCATAGTTGGTGCACTAGTAGCTGGTACTAAATAGTCCATCCTACACTTGAAGCTCCAGTGACAGGGATGGATAGGAGCATTCATACCATTTCCAATTTAAGCTCCTAAGGTGACCCTATCATGGGGTTTTCTTGGACAGATTTGTTCAGAAGGGAGCTGAGGATGAGAGTGTGACTTGCCGAAGGTCAATGGATTTCCAGGGCCAAACTGGCATTTGAACCCTGAACTCCAGAGTTATAATCCAGCATTCAAGCAACTATACTAGCTGATAGTAACAAAGTAACCATGTTGCATTGTTCATTAAGAAGCCAAAGTATTGGAATATATATAGTACAATGAAGGAAAAACTTACTTTAAGATGTTTTTGAGACAGATCAGTTTCTCCTACCACCATTATTTAACAGATTGTAGAATATTATGAAAGTGGCAATAAGATTTATTAAATTGGTAATGTAGAAAAAAATCTAGATGACAAGTGGATGGAACTATTAGTATAACATTTTTAAATTAGAATTTCCAAGGAACAGCAAAATTCTGTTTCATCGAGTCTAATTTTATTCAGCTGCTTGGGCTCTGTAATTTAGTAAAAAGTAAATATCTAACTTGGTAATGGCAGCATAGTGAGTATAAACTAAGTTGCAGAGAAAGAACTCCTTTGTTTTGAAAAGAGCAGTACATCAGATTGTGCCTTTTTACAGGCTATTAAAGAAAAATGTATCCCTTTATGATTTTTACCTAATGTTGTATGTTTCTACTGTTTCTTTTCTAATCTCCTGATGTTTTTACTTTAAGAGATTAGCTTTTTAAAAAAATCAGTCAAAAAAGATGAATATCTGTACCTGTGAGAAAAAGAAGCATAATACTTTGACATCTGGAACATGTGCGTCTAATGCAAGGCTGCTTGCCTGTCCCTGTTTTCATCTTTCTGTGGGACAGTAGCAAAACATGGCTACAGTTACTTCGTTGAATAAGGGTCTTGGGGGGGAGAAATGTTCTGGTGAACACACAAAGCACATCTTTGTTTCGCAAAATGGTGTTTTTAAACAGTATATCTGATTTCCATAACTCCACACCAGCACTGTGCCAACCACAGCAGCTATATGTAGCTCTGCTTAATTCCTCACTTTTTTTGTTTCAGTATAGATAGTCAACACAAGAAGTACTTTTCCTAAACTGCTGTCCTGGTACAGTACTCAGTAGTCTACCGATTTCAGTCTTATGGAGAAGTGGAACAGGGAAAGAGATTTACAGACTTTTTAGAAGATCCTGATTACAGCTGGGATTCTTCATTCTGTGACTTTATCCAAGCATCTCAGGCAATATGTGTTGCAGTATCTCTATTAAGTTAATATCAAGCTCAGACACAAACATAACAGGCTGTGATTTGATTTGGTTCTTAGAACGCTGATTGTCTTTGTATCATCCATTTTGAGATGTACTATGTGCCTGCAGACAAAATCCTTCAGTTGTTGACGCTGAAGGTATGAATGCAGTATTTTAAATAGAAATACTATAAAGCATATTTGCTAAGTGCATTTACATGAAAAGGATTGATATATACTGTTACACAGGGAACTTTTTTCTGTTTTAGATAAAGAATAGAAAATGTAAAAGAAGAACCAAAGCTTTGTGAAGTCATTCTGTTTTTTGTTTTTTAATTAGTAATGAGGAAAGTTGTATAGTCTGCAAATAGTAATCAACCCCTGGCTTAGTAATATTAAAAACTGCCTTTTCACCTTTGCCCATCTTTGGGAACAGTGTAGCAGTACACATTAATTCATCATTTTTTGTTTCAGTATGGATAGTCAACACAAGAAGTACTTTTCCTAAATTGCTGTCCTGGTACAGTACTTGATAGTCTACTGATTTCACTCTTATGGGGAAGTGGAGCATCTCTGAAGATGCCAGCCACAGATGCTGGTGAAACATCAAGAATAAACTCTTCTAGAACATGACCACATGGTCCCCATGGATATGGATGCCAGCCATGAAAGCCTTTGACTTCACAGTACACATTAAGCTACTAAATAAAGTTAGAGGACAATAAGAGTCATTTGATTTGTTCAGCTTCTTCTTCATGAGCACCTAATAACAGGCCTCATCACCACACCAGCAACCTAATACGTTCTGTAGGGGTGTGTGTGTGTGTGAGAGAGAGAGAGAGATTCTGTGCCATATGTGATTCACTTCAGTATGCGGATCTTCTGAATATTCAAATCTTTCTCCTTGCTGCATTTGGTCAGGGTGGGAAGAATTTCCCACACACATCCTTTTACAAGAGCAAAGCTACATTTTGGTAACATTTTAGGTTGCTGCTGGTGAGCTGTATCTGTAACAGAGATTTTATATTCCCAAAGAATTGCTAGATTCATATAAGAGCTTCCACGGGGGAAAACTGAAGCATATGCATGTTAACCAGCTCCATTTAGAAAGCAATAGCAGCCTTTACATTAAAACACACACAGACATGGATACTTACTGTGTTTCCACCAGTGGTTCAAAACTGACACTTCAGAGAGCATCCAAAATCTTCTGGCTGAAGCAAAACAGTAGTTCCCCACAGTAAATACTATCCCTGACTGTGCACCTGGTGTCAATTTGTTACATATATGAATACATGTTATAATCTCTTATGATTATTAATTTCATACTAGTCTCACCTACTTTTTTTTTTCTAAAATGAGAACTGGAGGAAACATATATTATGGACACATTCCAAACAGCAAAAGCCACATGCTTATTTAAATGCTACCATTTTGTCAGAGTTTCCCCAATATAATTCTCTATTCTTCTTATTATCACTTTCTTAATATGAGACAAAGTGTTTGGAAATTTTTGTCTGGCATTTACAAGGTGTTTCTAAAAAGAGAAAAGCAGAGAGCAGAAGGAAACCACAAAGGAGGAGAGGTATTTAAGAGAAATTTGAGAAAGTTGTGGAGATAGGGTGGACTGGCAAAAAGGATTACAGCTTGCTCTGGAAAAGGAACAAAACAACATTCAGAACAAAAGCCCTTAGCTGTGTACCATTTCATGTTCTAAACTCAAATTAGCAGACAGGGAGACAAATCCTATACATGACTAGCAAAAGTTTTTCCCCCCCAAGAAAGATGGAGAAAAAAAATAGAATACCCTGTTCTTGTCCAGGGTATGCTCTCATATGCATTCCCAGTGTCTTATTATAATGCAGAAATTTCATCTTGAAAACTGAAAGCTTAACAACAGTGTAGTTTAAAATGATTTTTTTTTCTTCAGATTATTGGAAATAACCTTAAAACTGTAGGAATAATGGCCTATATTTATGAATGTAACTGAAACTAAAACTCCTAATATATTATGAAAAAAACAATTTATATTATTCTGACTGTCATGTAAATCCAGGAGCTGGTTTCAGATGTGATGTCAATCTTTTTTAAAATTTGAAGATGCTATAAAGAGCTACCAAGATAGTAGTTCTGTTTCTTTTGAATTGCTGGAAGATTTGCCTTCAGTTTCAAAAAGTAGCCTTCACAGACGTTCCAACTTTTCTATCCATAGATTAAAGCCAATGAAATCCAAACTTTTCAACTAAATTTTGCAGACCTTTCCACATTTGTACCTGAATCTGTGAAGTATACACTGTCCGTTTTAACAGTATAGCAGTACTTAGTATGAATGCAGGGTTAATCGTAGTGGATTGAATTAGTAGAGCTGACACCAAGACATAATCCAAGAATGAATCTTTCCTGCTTGCTATAACTCAGAATAACAAAAAGATGTGCTGCCCTGTCATTTGTTAATAATACTGCATCCCCCCCCCCCCCGTCATACAATTAGAAAATACATTACAGCCTTCCTGCAGGCCGTTTGGCCTTATTGCATTTGTACAGTTTTTCATATTTCATGCAGGCTGACCAGATAACATTAATGAATAGATTTGAGATGCAGGCACTTTTAAGGGGAAATAATAAACATGCTTCTATATTAACAAGTTAATTCAGTCTGGAGCCAAACAGGTAATTTTCCTGGTAGTATTTTCTTTATTTTTTACCATTCAGCTAAGACAGGTTAAAGTAGGAGTGCAGTCACCCTGTCTACAGAGCTTGACTCGGCTTGCATACCAGGAGCGAATTTTCCTCAGACAGACAGCAAGATGATCTGATTGGCTTCATTCCAGGGCATGCTCACAAAGGCCCCTTTGATGAAGGGATCCTTGGTAACTGCTGTACCAAAAGCTGCCTACCACCCTCTTTTCAAAGATGCCCATTTACAGTAATACAGAAAGGAGATGGAGGAGGCAAGTTTGCAGGAGAATTATTAAGCTTCCGAAGGTAAAGGAGAAAGTAGGAGAGGGGAGTCAATGGCTGACTATTGAAGCTGGTTGGCAAAAAAAAAAAAGAAGAAGAAGCAAGAGCATGAAGAACGTGCAATTAAGCTCATTAAATTATCATCATTTTGCTTATCAAAGAAGGTAGAGTGAGACAGTGCCTGCACAGGCTTAGCAGCCAGTAAAGACATGGATCTACAACAACCTCTTTCTTTCTGAACAGCACAGTGATACACCCAAGCAAGCAATAGCACACTTGAAGAGTTGACTTAACTGCCTTTTCCATGAGGGAACTAGTTGTTATGGCAGGTCATTACAGTTTCCACACACAAAAAAATGAGAGTGGCATTAACAGAATAGAAGCCGTACTGTTGTCTTTCTGGTTTTGTTTCACCTCAGTGGATATCTTCTTGCTTTGCACCTGTTGCAGTCTCTTTTATTGGTTCTCAGAAGAGATGCTATCATGTTTGTACTTCTGAGGGTCTCCTAACCTCTGCAAAAGATGACCTAGATTGTTAGACATGTTTCTTCTTCTCTGCTTGATGAATTGTGATCTTCATCAGTGTCATTGAATGTCACTTGGCTGTCTCTATAGCTAAGCAGAAGTGTGTGGAGTTATTCTCACTGAGGAACAGCTACCCTTGAGATAACAACCTCCGTACCTGAGCCTTTCAAAGTGACCAATATTAGCCCTCCCTGTTCCAACCCAACCTGCATTCTTTTTCCACTGGGCAGAAACAGTTCATCTTACAGATGACCAGTCTTTTAAGAGCTTAATAGTGATAGATAGAGTAAAGGCTGCCATCTTCACTATAATGTAATTGGTGTTGTAGGACATCTTACTTTGGAGAATCAAGTATAAAAATGGTTCCAGGTCTTGGAATTCCTAAGATTCTAAATCCCATATTACTGTCATTCATAAAATACATTATCAAGGTTTATGCCTTCTACTTTATAACATCATATGCATTTTTACCTTCAGAAGTTTATTGAATTAGTTAGCAGTGACTTTCTACGTCTTCTCTTTGTTTTATTCTGTTGTCAGTATTCTACTGTGTTAATAGTACTATGCATGATGCTGTGTACATGGTTGTTTTTAAATGATAGTACATTTAGCATATATTCAATTATTCCTTCTATGCATTTAGTTAATAATGTATTTTCTCTCTTTCATGTAAACTAATTTTGAGTTTGAATTCAGACAAAGGAAAGGAAATAATCAGCAAGGAATGGTTGACAATACCATTAGCAGATATATACAGCCTGTTACAGCACAGCTATATAAAAACCTAATGAACTTAACTTATAAATGTACATAATATACTTAATATTTCAGAAGTGCTTTTGTCTAAAATTTTGAATTAACTACTTATATATAAATTTGTACTATATATGAATGCACCTGAGTTGTATCTATACAACCGGATTAATTCTTCTGAAGTTGCAAAACCAATAACACACAAGCAGTTATTACAAGAGACACAGATTTTATATAGATTGATAAAACTGAATGAAGCCAAAGTATATACACGTAACATGCCTTATACTTAGTCAAACAACTGGTCCAACTATCCCAGTGTTCTTTTCTCTTGTTGGCCTTGGCTATATGAGCTCAAACTGGTATTGTTTATGTCAACTACCACATCTTTATTGATAAGGAAATGGCAAAGTTGTACCTATCCCCCCAGGTTCTATAATTCCCTTCCTACTGAGATCAGAACGACCCCTTATTTGCTGTCCTTTTGTTGGCATGAAAATATATTTTTAAAAAAAATCCCAACAGTCATTTGAGAACTGAACATTTTTAAAGGAAGGGCTTTAAAGAAGGTACTATACTGTTTTAATTGTACCATTTTTAAACGGATTTTAAAAAACATTTCAATTGTTTAACATTGTTTTTAACATTTAATTACTTTTGTTTCAGTTTAATTCCATTTTAATGTTGTTCTTATGTTTTAACTACATAATATTTATTTTAATTTCTAAGACACCTTGAGTCCCATTTTTGGAGAAATGGTGTGGTATAAATAAAGGTGGTGGTGATAATTGATGTTCCATATGGCTTCCAGAGGTTCCTAGGACATGCCAAAGTTTCCCAACACGTCTCCAGTGGGCCACCAAAGCTAATGGACAGCTTTTAGTTTGGCATGGATCCAGATGGGACATTCTGGTGTAAATGTATCTTCTTTTGCTATCCACTCTTTCATGGCACTCATCTGATGGCTACTGTGTTTTATTAAAAGTTTGCAAGATTTTACCTTATCTGAAATTTGACTTCTAGTCTGAGAACATAGGAACTTTGTAGTTAAAGTAATGTATTTTCAGCTAGAGAAGAACAGAACTGTACCACATTGTATGAGGATAAATAAATACAGTAAGTACTTCTGTGGTATGACATGACAATTCAGAAGAATCACAGATTAGGCAAAAATTTAGGAAAGAGTGAGATAATGGTGGTCCCTTGGATCTGCTGGGATTTGATTCTAGGATCCCCCCCCCCCCCGCCCGCCCCATGAATACCAAAATCCATGGATACTCAAGTCCCATTACATGAATACCCAAATCCATGGATGCTCAAGTCCCATTATATACAATGGCATAGTAAATGGTGTCTCTAGTATAAAATGGCAAAATCAAGGTTTGATTTTGGGATAGGTGTGTGTGTGTGTGTGTTGCAGCCTTGGGTGGTTCAATCTGTGAATGCAGAATCATGGCTATGGATGGCTGACCGTATGTACTTTACCAACTGTTGACTCAGTAGGCTGTCAGATTAGAAGCATCTCACTTGGGATGTTAGGAAGTCTGTATAGAAGCATTAAATTATACTTTGAATATAATTGTATATATGCATTACCATCCAAACCTCCAATACATTCTCTCCACCCATCCTTACATATTGTTTTCCTCAAAGACCAACAGTACTGATTTAAACCTCTCTAGCTTCATTTAATTTATGTTGCTCTAGAGCTATAAAAATTGAATTCAGAAGTCTTGTTAAACTGTTTTCAGCACTACAGATTATGTTTTACATTATAATTTGGTCTTTCATCATGATTTGTTGGCACTGTTAGCCTGCTCAGCACCTTCTTCCCATTGCAGATTGATTCCAGAATAGTGATGGTAGAGGAATGGTGGGGAGAAATGGCATCATTTTAAGTATATGTATGCGTACACATGGATGTGCATGCATGTACACATGCATACACGTACATCCACATTGTAGGGCTATGGTTCTATTACTCCTTTTCATTTAAGTGACATTTTTATTTTCATTTAATGTGAACAAATATTTTAATAATTCTTAAAAGATAGATTTTAAAAATCAACAGATGATAAAAATGGTAGCAACTTCAGTGAAAGTATACTGGGCTGTGAAAAGTTCAACCACATGGTGACCCATCTGAATCTAATACCTTAAGAGTTGTGTGGATGTCAGCACAGAAAACGCACAATGTTGCCTGATAGTGTATTGTATTGTTTTTTTTTAATATTGTGAAGCCTCTCTGAGTCCCAGTTCTGAGAAAAGAGTGGGATACAAATAAATAAATAAATAAATAAATAATGCAGTTTGTCAATTGTAAGTCCACGTGTAGCCTACATCTTTCTTAAGCAAGGAATACTTAGAGGTGGTTTTGCCAGTTCCTTTGGGGTATTTAGGTATAGTGCTACAGAAAAGAGGTCCATATTGCTAGAAGTGATATGAAATCCTTCATGTTTCATCCTGCTATGTGTACTTCTCATTAAAATTCTTCCCCCTGAAGATTTTGTGTAGTACTGACCTCAAGAATACTCCAACTTAACATTTAAAAAAATATTTCAATTCTTGTTGGTATTCTTTAAAAATTATTCAAAAATAAGTATGAACACGTAATAATGAAGCATGTAACTTTTTTGTAGTTACCTTTTTATTAAAACCTTCTTGCTTAAAAATCTCACCTTTGACCAAAAATTATCAATGTGTTGCTATATCCTTAATTCTGATTATATCCTACATGCTGTCCTATTTATTTTAATGAACAGTGGGAAAGAAAAAAAAATCATTTGATAAAGACTTAGGCTGTTGAGAAAATGAATCAATTTGCAAGTAACATCTAGCTTAATTCTATCATTTAAAAGCAGGCTTTGAGTTTCTCTTCCCATATTACGCAAAGACCTGAAGGTAAAGCAATTTCCATTGGAGGAGTCTGATTCATTTGCCCCCATGCTGTGCAACAGAGGTCACTTAAGCATAGTGTTTGAAAGTAGCTGCCTTTTTTGTGCCAGTATCTAATTTTCCACATTTGTAATAGATCAAAACATTTAGATTAGGTTGAGCCACTCTATCATGATGAAGGAGGTTTCGAGCAAACTATGTAAAGAGCAGATGTGTCAGGAGAATGGATAACTTTCCAGAGATTCCCAACAATTGTTGATAGGTGCCACAGCCACCATCACCCACAATCAAGCATGCAAGTCACAAGACATTTAAGCTGTCAAAACTAACTAGTTATAAAAATGCCAGCTGAAAATGCCATAGCTTGTATTTTTTCCTACTGCAGATATTACTTTCCCCAGTTATAATGCATACAGTGATGTCTATACTTGAAATGTAGTCTTGACAATACGAGTGCTCTTGTTCAATACAAGTGGTGGACATCTTTCAGTAAGAAATGTGCAAACAGCATCACAGAAGCCTTCTCTGTATTTGAAGGAGCTAATTAACAAACAATGATAGATGAAGCATTCCCTGACATTGATGAATATGATTCAAAGTTAGAGGAGGAGATCTTGTGGACTTGTGGAATATTATGTAGTTTTGTACGTCTCGATTTCTTTACATCAGTCACCTGTTAGAATATTACAGTTAACTAGTGCCTTTTTCGTTTCTTCAGTTCCCTACTCCACTCTTTCCTTATATGTCTTTTTCTAGCATGCCTTGGTTATTTGGACAATTTTAAAGAGCTGAAAGCCAGCAAAATTACATGATGTTGGTTTAAAAAGTACTGGCAACCTAGGCCTTACTGGCACATTAATAGCTGGGTTCACAACTCCATTTGCAAAGGGCAACATTTCCAGGAATAATACAAAACAGAAGTTCAGTGGTCTAAAAGAGTGGCATAGTATACTGGCACATTAATTTTCTGCTGGCAGCATTTCTGAGAATTACCTTATGTCCTCAAATATATGCAGAGAAATGTAAGTGTTCACAGAAAGAAGCTTGTTAGTATTGTGTGCTCATTTATTACAATTATTCATCATAATATTGCAGAGTGGCAATAACTAACAGCGATTACCTCACTAAAAGTAGTGGAGTAACTGTAATGACCTGACATCTGTAAATATGCAGTGGCATCCTAATGGGGTGGGCAGGGGTGCTTTACCCCTTGGTGCTCAAAATAAGTGGGTACAATGCCTCCCCCTTACTGCAACACCAGAAAAAAGAAGCAGTGATTGGCTGCCAGGAATGCTAGCTGGGCAGGAGTTACTCACTAATCCATATCAAGTCAAATTTCCTTGAAATTTCCTTGAATAAGACAGAAAAGGAGGAAGAAGATGCATATGGGGCGAAGGTAGCTGCACTTCATTTTGAAAATGAAACCAGAAGGAAAATCAGCAGGGAAAGGGAGAAAAACAGGAATCTAGCAGCCCCTTTAAGACTAACTGATTTATATTTTAGGATGACCATTTGGGGATATCAACCCAATGACTGAGGAAGTGTATTGATATGTACAAAAGCTAATGCTAAAATATAAATTAACCTTTTAGGTTTGTTTTTTTAAGTCTGTTTCTCATCTGGAAGCCGAGACTGAAGAAAATGAAAAGAGCCTGCTTTTGTTATCCAATGTTTCCCAGGTGAATGTTCATGGTCTGTAGTCTGTGCAAAGAACAGAGCTGTTTTCTTTGTCCTTTTTTAAAAAACAGAGCTATAAGCATACTGGTACACAGTGCAAAGGCATGGCAATCATTACAGAGTTTCCAGGAAAATGTAAGCTCTATTGTATTTTCCCCAGGCTTCTTGAGAGCTGAACTGGATGCTCCCAGATGGAAAAGAGATGAGAGAAAGCCAGATCGAGGATAAATAGATACAAAGATAGATAGATGCTCATCAAGGAATAGTAGATGTTAATTGTGGATTTTGCATTTCTTGTAATGTAAAATAAGAAATGAAATTCTTTGGGAAGGGCTAATTCCATATTGCCTTCTCTTTGATGCATGGTATGGGTTTTTATAGCCCTTTACTCAGACTTATCAACCCCCAAGTTAAATGGATCTTTAAAAGAGATATAAGTTATATATTTGTATTTATCATGATGCCATTCCATTCCCGACTGCAATGTATTTCATAATAGGGAAACAGAAAAAAAGCTATAAGGTGAATAGGGGTGTAGGACTGGAATGGTTTATTTTTTAAAAGTAGAAATAATTATGTGTGAGTCTGGTGTTAATAGGGGGAAAGGTGTGTCACTTGGATTACTTGCTTTGAACTTGTGTGTGTGTGTGTGTGTGTGTATCTTGCACAAAGGAAAACCGGCTTTCCGTGGACTTAATCGTGTTAATCTTTTGCAGAAAAATTGACAAAAGAATCTTACAGTAGCCAGCATATTATAATGGTTTGACCATTGGACTAGGACTCTGGGAGACCAGGGTTCAAATCCCCACTCAGCCATGAAAACCCAATGGGTGACATTTATTTGACATTATCTTTCATTGATAGCACTGTCCATAGCTATCCCATGCTGTTGGCACTTGGTGAGGACATAAGAGAAAGCTGTTCCCTCCCTGCTTTCCTTTTGCTGACAAGCAAAAACATTTTTCTTTGTACAGGCTTTTAATGGTTAAGCAAGGAAATTTTTATTTATTTATTTGTGTGTTTTATTTATTTTAGCTTTTTTATATATTTATTTTTATGGCTTTTAAAATCTTTTTCTAGTGTTTAATGTGGAGATTTTTAATTGTTTTCAAATGTTTACTGTAAACTTTAAAAAAAAATAATTTTCTGTTTTTGGAGGCTGCCTTGGGTCCCACTTTGAGAGAAAGGCAGCATATAAATGAAGTTAAAAAATAAAGTAAATAAATGCCCAGCAGATTCACCAGCTGTACTAGATTATGTGGGAGAGATGCCACAAAAATTATGTCAAGGGACTACCTTTACCGTTAGAAAGATCTTTGAAAGCTTGTTGGGATGGAAATTGACCAAGTATGGATTTTTAGGTACCTGAGTGTGATGTGTGTTCATAAACAGGAAACTGGGCACAATACAGATAATTTACAAAAGAGAAAATAAGAAAAACATATTCGGGTATTTTATATTTTGATAGGACAACCCCTGCACTGGAGTTGTGTAATAGGAAAAATACCCTAAAGGGCTCAGATGTGGGTTTCTACAACTTTAAGCCCCTTGGAGATAGTCCAAAATAAACTTTTCTGATTATTGCTAGTGCCTTTTGCTTTAGTCAGTTCTAATCTATATAGAGCTGAACTGGCTATAACTGCAATACAAATAGTGGCGAATAAAATGATGTTAGATTATTTGTTGAGAGAAAATGAACACTTGGAAAGAGTTTGTTTCATCCTTAGTGTTAAAATTAGGCTGAAGTATAAAAGAAGATTTTATGTCTTGTTTTTAGGGTAGATAAGATTTTCAGGCATAGACTGATTGATGTATCCCTAGAGATAGGCAGAATGACTGCATGACTGTTTAAAACAGTGCCATTGTGCAAGGATTTTGTTTATACAGGTTGACTCTCTCTTATCTGGAATTCCAAATTCCAAAATATTCAAAGTTCCAAAATTGTCTACATGGGTGACTTAAATGGTGACACCTTTCCTTTCTGATGGTTCAGTGTACACAAACTGTGGGGTGAAGCAGATGGGCATGAAGGAATGATCTCTTGCCACTTCACCCCTGATTGGCCCAGGACTATGGCGACCAGACAGCCTGCTCCCAAAGCAGGCCACCACTATGGTTCCAAATGGGCCACCTTTATTTTATGCAGGATGACCATAATGCTGCAAACATTTACTCCAGTAGGCTATTCTGGTCAGCTTTACTTTTATCTCATAGGTACCAGCCAAGGAATACTTTGTGTCACATCTTAAAGCTGTGCTGAAATGTGGTACAGTGAGCCTGCTACATCAGCAGGCTAGTGATCTGTGGATTGGCGCATCTGCAAGTTGTCACACCTCATATTATTTATTTATGGTGCATGCCTTGAGTCCCTATATTGGGAGGAAGGCAGAATATAAGAAAATAATAATAATAATAATAATAATAATAATAATAATAATAATAATAACAACAACAATAATGTGCTTGACCCAGATGTACACAGTTCACTGCCCATTGAACAATATGAGGTGTAACCACCATTTACAGGAATGACTGGAACAGAACTCCCATGGATGGAAAGGGTCCACTGTTTAAAATTTGATAATTTACATCTGATCTGGGACCCACTTTAAATATTACTCTACTGTGACAACTATGGCTAAAATTCAGTGTACCATTGCTGAGCAAAACAGTGTACTAGCAAAGTTATTTTCGATTTTCCATTTGCTTGCGGCCTACATGGTACTATTGGACAAGACAATCAGAATCAACTGTTTGTTTAAAC
>NC_056524.1:202592240-202672068 GCF_019175285.1 Sceloporus undulatus | reverse complement strand
CTCATTGTTCCTACCTTGAAGATCATTCTTATGCATGTTTATGTGCGCATATATATATATATATATATATATATATATATATATATATATATATATATATTTGTTATAAAGTAAAAGATGAAAATAGTCCCTTAACTTTGCACAACCCAAAACTGTTGGATTTCTACCCTTGGTTATAGTCTACATACAACTTAGATTCTGCATCATGTGACAGAACATGCACTACTGGATACTGCCATATGTAAATAAAGTTGCCATATGTCAGGGCCATCTTGAACAAACTAAGTAGATGTTCTTGTATCAATACTGCTTTGAAAATCATTTATTTAAGATAGCCAGCAGGCACTTTCCTGAACTTTGTTATGAAGTGCTAGAATAGGAGTCTGACACTTGTTTTGTTGTCTTCCCCTAAAGTGTACTGGTCCTATATTACAGGAACCAAATGCTTCTGGAATGCACCCTTTGGAGAAAAAAAATACATTTTAAACAAATCTATTTCTAAATTATAAGAAATAGAAAATTCTTTTGAACCTTCTAGAACAAGTTCATTGTGTCAGGGACACTGTTATTGGGGACATATCAGGGGGAAATATTTCTGTAAAATGCTAAGAAATAAAAGATCTTACAAAGCACTGGTGACAGCCATTTTAAAAAACTTTAAAATAAATGGATTTTAGCCTTTTTAGTTTTAATTTTTGTTGTTTTCTGACAAGTAGGATTCCAGATCTCAATACAGGAGGAAAGATCTGGAAAACAAATCTTTAATAATATACATGTACTAAATTAAAATACTTACAGTTGCCCCAAATGGTCCCCAATACTTCAAACATATTTAATTTTAAAATGTAAGACTTAAATCATAATAAAATAGTCATACTTATAAAATGACAGTAAACTTGGCAAAAGCCAGCAGTTGAAACATTTGAATAAAGTATTCTATGGCAAAAGGGCTTGTTTGCTTTGCTTTCAGTCAGGCTGATAATATTTTAAAATTAAAATATAAAGCTATGTTTCAGTTGTTCAGCTAAATGAACATTATCATCATATTAAGAATCAGAACATTTGTTGTTAATTAATTTATACAGCTGTCACTACAGCCTTCCCTGTTATTCATACTTGAAGTGTTTGACTGCCATAGATTTTCTTGCAGTTTCTGGCAAAGCTCCAGCAAAAGCCTGGGACTTATTAAGCTGACTTGGTGCAAAGTCTATTGATTGTGGCCTCGAGGGTAATAACTAAATAGAGCTGGAGCAACAAGTCAATAACACTATTGTTGCTACAGACTCGATTCACTTGAGGAGTGTGATTGTTTTACAGTGGCCAAGAGTAATCATAAGCAGATCAGCATGTTCAACAGGCGCTGCCCATGTTAGTTCTGTGGCTTGTTTTAAAGCTTTCAGCAGGATCACTAGAGAATCAGGGGTGGGATACAGGGATTAGGAACCTTGTAAACTCCTTCATTACAGCTAAAAGGTTTCAGCATTGCTTTTAACATTGAACAAAAGTAAAGAGAATTCCATGCTGTATTAGTGCTGCCTATGCTAAACAGATTTGATGGTCAAATCTAAAATGGGGTGACAATTGCTATAATCAGAGCACATTATACATGTATAAAGTAATATAAGATCATCCTACCATTTCCTTGCCTGTTACTGTTGCCTGTACTAGCAAATATGAAGAGAGGCTCCGCCACACTAGGAAGCAAAATAATAATAATAATAATAATAATAATAATAATAATAATAAAGGAAGGTGGGGCACTAATGATTTCAAACTTATTTTTTTAATGGGTGGTTCAAAATGGAATGCCACAAAAATCTGCCAATGGTACAAATATGAAACGTAGCATTTGCAAAACATACAGTGGGTTTTTGTTATCCAAACCTTGTTTGGTTCCAGTACTCCCTGTGGATATCAAAATCTCTTGGTATTCGGGTCTCATTAAAGACAATGGCATAATAAAATAGTGTCTCATATAAAATGGCTATTTGGTTTGCTATTTGGAATTTATTCTTTTTTTGAATTTTTTCAAGCTGTGGATGTTTGAATTCGTGGCAAAAGAATCCGTTGAGACAAAGGGCTAACTCTATAAGAAAGGCAGGGAGGTGTGTGTAAATAAGGTAAACTGAGTCCCCAGTTACATTTTTTACATTGTCCATGAAAACTAAATGGTGCAAACTTTACAAAGTAAAAATTAGTAAACTTGAGGCACATAATTGTCCACATTATTTTCCTGTTATTGTGGAGATTATAATCCCAGTTACTATCTTTCACATTTACTAACATTGCACACCCAAAAATACTCAACTTCATATTGGATCAATCCAGATTTAATTAATAATGTATTTTATTGAATAATGCACTAGCAAAATGTAGTCTCAGTTCATTCTACTGAGGAGGCCTCCTTGCTCTCAAGAGTAGCTTTTGAAGAATTGTAAGAGGAAGGACAGTCCAAAAAGTTGGCTTCTGAAATAGCATTTCCAACTTACCAGGAATGGTGTCTGCAGCTCATGGTGAAAGGCAGTAACACTTTAGGCAACATCTGCCTCAATACCAAGGCTTCCTTCCCTTCCCAGATGCCCACACAGTTTTTCACAAGCTCTTAAGAAGGACAGAAAAAACCAGCCAGTAAGGTGACTCCATGTCAACAGGTGAGTGACTTCAGAAGAAGCTCAGTGTAGGCTTCAGCCCAGTCTGTTCTCCAGCTATGTAACCTAAACTCTTCCAATTCCTGTTTTACTTCATCTGAAAGTTTTATCTGCAACCATCTTCCCATTGTGTGGTACAATTTAAAATCTATTACTTTTTATCATTAAGCTTCTCACAGCTTTATGTAGTTCTACCACAGGGCCCAGACCCAGGGTGGGAGAGACAGAGTAGTTGGAAAGAATACAGAATATAAAGTTATGATATTATCTGTTCAATCGTGTGACTATTTCTGTCTACCTGTCTTTCATAATCTATGGCCTGAAATGCATGGGCCAAATAAGATGGCTTTCAGATGATTTGGGGGTGTGGTGTTCAAACAACACACACCCTCAATGTGATCAGAAGCCACTCCGGTGCTGTGATCTGGTCTTTTGGACTGGATCAAAAAGGAGCGGATTAAATCCGTTGCCTGGCGGCGCTGGTTCACCATGCTCCTTCCTGGCCGTCTGTTCCAGGCCTATGTCTTTTCAGTGTTTAACTTTCACAACTGTTGTCCTCTTCCCCTCCCCCTCCCCCTTTATTTCTGACCTTATATTTGGTTTTCTAGGTTTTCTCATTTTCCCGGTGCTTTAAGATTTCTTTATCTGGGTATTTGGCATCTTTGTCCTGGCAGAACTCCTTTGCTTTTCATGGTTATACAAAATTCTGAAATTCATCAACAATGGCTTTCCATTGCTGTTTTTGGACCTTACAGCAACTTCAGACATTATCCCAAAGGAGCTGAAAGAAGAGATTATTACTCCATTTTAGTAAAGATTATCCCTAGATTTTTCCTCATTTCACCTCAACATGTTACTTATTTTATACGTTTCACATTTAAGGTGTCTGACATGAGAAAAGAAGTTTCTATTTATCTTAAATTCTCTAGTTTGCCACAGGACAGTGTACCTACACAGAAGTTGTTTGACCTTGTCCATACTTACAGGCCTATGTTGACGGGATGGTTAATAACCTATAATACCATTTAAAAATAAATGTAATTTAAATAGATGTGATTTAATTTTTGCCCCACTCTGTATTAATTCTTATAGACACATCAGTACTGCTAATGTTCTTTCATGGTTGCTAGATTTTACAGATGGAATTGAGTTCACAATTTACCTTGCTTTGTCTTCTATGAAGAAGCACTGTACTTAGTGGAAAGTCAACAAGTCTGGATTAATGGCAATAACTTTACGAAAGATGAAAAGAGGGCATAATATTGGATTCATAAATACTAATAAATCACAGCCTTGGAAATATTTTGAAAAAATAGGAAGGCATGTTGTAGAGCAACTGAAATTTCTTCAATATGGTTTAATGTTCTCATTCAAGAATTGTAATACTAGACTATATCAAGATCAAACTTGG
Source organism: Sceloporus undulatus (assembly GCF_019175285.1). NCBI lineage: Eukaryota > Metazoa > Chordata > Lepidosauria > Squamata > Phrynosomatidae > Sceloporus > Sceloporus undulatus. Next base: position 202,668,009 of record NC_056524.1, on the reverse strand, counting down.
TGATGTAGCTAAGTATTTAGATGACAATACAAAGCCTTGATTCCTTTAAGTTTTCTTAAGAATCCCTTGACCTGTACTATTCATCTTTATCTATGAAAGGAATAGAAAAGAAGGTAGCAAGGACATAGTTTGCATTGCATTAGGGAAAGTAGTAAGTAGTTAGTAGAAATAAGTATCAACACTCCTTTTCTCTCTCTGTGGACAACATTTCTATTCAACCAGTCCAGCAAATCTGCAGTCTTGGTTTTATCTTTGACTCTTCTCTGTCTTGTATCCCTCAGATCCAGGCCACAGCCAAGGCTTGTAGATTCCTTTTGTACAATATTGCCAAAATCCGACCATTTCTCTCTGACTCTACTGCCACGACTTGATTACTGTAACATCCTTCTGGCAGGGCTTCCTCTTTCTCACCTCCGTCCTTTAATTTCTGTCCAGCATTCAGCTGCACGCATTATCACATCTGCCCACCGCTCTGACCACATCTCTCCTGTGTTGCATCCCTTCACTGGCTCCCCCTCCCTTTCCACATTCAGTATAAGCTCCTGCTGCCCACGTTTGAAGCCCTCCATGGGCTGGCCCCTCCTTACTTAATCAGACCTTCTTTCTCCTCACCTTCCCACTAGGGCCCTCCATTCTGGTAGTCAAGGTCTGCTGTCCCAGCCCAGGATTTCCTCTGCCCCGTCTCGGATTCGTCCCTTTTCACTCGCTGCCCCTCACTCCTGGAACCTTCTTCCCCCACGAACAAGAGCCATCACTTTTTTAACCAGCTTTAAAACGGAGTTGAAGACCGTCCTGTTCAGAGAAGCGTACCCAGGCCTTGCATAATTGTCGCTTGCCTCCCTGGATGAAAATTAACCATCCATTATGAAGCCAAGCCCTCCCTCCAGTCCATCTGCCTTGGTCCAGGCCTTGGAGGTTGAGAGGAACTGCTGGATCTCATCCCCTTCCCCACCACTACTCCCTTCTCCTTTTGTGTGGTGTCTTTTTAGATTGTAAGCCTGAGGGCAGGGAACCGTCTAATTAAAAAGACTGTATGTACAGCGCTGTGTAAATTTACAGCGCTTTATAAATAACGGTTAATAATAATAATAATAATAATAATAATAATAATAATAGTAAAGTATGGGGCAAAACTGAGCACAGTACTACTTATGCATAGTCATAGAAGCAGTTTTCTGTCAGGCTAGTTCAGTTTGAATGAAGGTATTCTGTCTAATCTGCATAGGTTCATTTTTCTGATCCAAGCAGTTTTTGACATATCAAACCAAACTACAACTTAATTAGCGCTGACATACGATGCAAATATGCAAGAGAGATTCTTCAGCAGTCTGACGTGTTTTCATTTTCTTAAAGTTGATTTTTGAAGATAATTTTAATGTATGCAAATGATTATTATATTGGAGCCCATTTAAAAATCTCAACTTCAGAAGGAAGAGGAGAAAAAATATCTTTCACAATATGCAAATCAGCATTTGTTTTGAGCACTTTTTTCATTAGAATTAGATGAGTTAGAAAGCACATAAAAACATATTTGACCTTCATCCAGCATGCACATTGTAATCACATTGTGCCGCAGAATTAACAGAGCAGGAACTAAAGGTAGACATTTTGCATTTTGAAGAGATGTAAAAAAATGTCCCCACATTTCAGCTACCTGGTATGTACAATTTTTGTTGTCTTTTTTTTTTTTTTTTTTTTTTTTACAGACAGCTGCTGAGGCCAAAATTCACTCAACTAATCTATTGCATTTATGTTGATTACTTTTTTAAAAAACTAAGAACTGACACCTACTCAGCACAAACATTCTGCATCTTGTGAGCATGTGTTTTCTGATGTTGAGTGTTCAAGGATTGTGAAACACCCTTGATTTTGCACTTGCAAACACTCTGGTGCACTTGGGACATTTTTATACACTGCAAGACATTGGAATTCTCTTTGGGAAATAAAGTAAAATTCCACCATATTAAGTCACTCCATGCAATTAAAAAAAATATGGATGATGGTTGAACCTGGTGTTACAATGTGCTAAATTGGAGTGAAGAAGAGGTTCTCAGTGAGAGGACAATAGTCTACTCCAGCTCAGATATCTTGGAGCTCTTAAGAAACCAAGCCTTTGCCTCCTTTTGAATTTTTTCTCCATTGGTAATGGTTCCATACTAGTTCTCTCACATGCCAGTTCTCTTATCTTTCCCTTTACTATATTATTGGGGAGCAAACAGTATATGCATTACAGAAAGTTAGTTTTATTCTTTCTGAAAATACTGACCAGAAGAGGATAAAATAGTAGTTTATTTATCAGCCCCAGAAAACTGAGATAGGGTAGCCATAAGTCATAAACAACCTGACAGCAAACAACAACATTAACAAAAGTATCTAGTTTTAAGAACTTCTCAATGTCTATGGCCTGCGGTACAAAAACTGTCTATAAGGGAAGGGTCATATTGTTTGAGGCCATTGTCATGGAAGAAAATGTTAGCAGTTAAGGAGTGCTAGGCTTTCTTTCCCTTATTGAGTGTGTGGTCCAACTCTGTGGGAATGCTTTGAGTATATTTATAAGTACATTACAAGTATATTTAGATTTGGAGTATTTGTGGCAAAGATCCTTTTTAAAAAATAAGTACCTATATTGCCTATATGCATATTTATATATTAAATTAGAATCCTAGCATTTAGTACAGTTGCAACCATGTTGTCTAAAAATATTAGACAGTATTGCTTTTCTGAATTTTTCTCAGTTATATTGATTCTTACTTTTTTACTCTTCTTTGCTACATGTATTTTTCTCTGGAGGAGTTGCCTGGGAGAGAAAACAAATTCTAATGAATTGCATGTTTGAATATTATCCTGAAGTCACTGATTTTATAAACTATTTCATGGGGAGGGGTTTGTTTATATTTTGAAGTTGACTAAAGAGGGGTTTTTGTCTCAATATTTTTAAAATAGTTATCAAAAATATTTGTCCTAGATTTTAAATAATTCAGAGATTACCAATTCCAAACCTGTTTATGTTTTATGACCATGCAGTGTTTCATGTTTAACATTTGTTTAGCTGAATAGGAAAGTGTCACATAGTATTTTAAGATCAGCTGTATAGCACCATCCTAAGTTTGCATGCCTGTCATCAAGATGTCATCCTCTAAGTGTGGCTGAATGACTCCATATCCTCTTTGAATTTTGAGTCACAGTGGAAAAAAATAGTACTATGCACTTTCAGAACAGACACTTGTTTAAAACTTTACAAATTAGCTCCAATAAAACATAGCCTGAAGTTTTTCCTTTGTTAAAATGCAATTTATGGAAGCTGTGTGCTTTTAACATTGTCTTAAAATAACAAGGAATGATGTCACATTACTTTCTATGTAGATAAAGTGTATTTGGTAGCACACAGAGATATATTTAGACATCTGCAGTGCTTAAAATTACCCTCTTGTGCAGTCAGTGTGAAATTCTTCAACTTTTAAGCATTCCTGTGTCAGCTGCATCTCATAAACTGCATCTCCAGTCTATTCTACTTAGCATTAGGATTTGAACCTTTTCCCCCCATTAACTTTTTTGCAGCAAGTGTAGTCCTGTTTGCTTCATGGGCAATGCTTTGGTATTGTTTTGACTTCAGTCACCGGAAATCATAATATGCTTGCAATCTCTGTACTAGTCTTCTGATAAGCTTTTCTCTGCTTCTTATCTGCAGCGATTAATGTTCAGGCAAGTAAGGCTTGATTAATTATTTGAAATTTTGGAGACTTTGAATGCATCAGCACAAACTATTTCAGAATGCTTTCTTAATCGAAGGTATAAACCAACAATTAATTTAAAATTAATAATAGTAATAACAAAACAGCAACAGCCTGACCAGATAAGAACTAAGTGGTTATTCAGACAATTAAAATGATCCCAGTAGAATGTGGGATCTTAGTTATTCATATGCATTTCAAATGCATCCAAGTAAGCTTGGGGGGGGGGGGCTGCCCAAAAAACCCCCACTTAACCCAGGATAATCGATCTCAGTTTTTCCCTGAGTTTTCCTAAAAGATTCACATTGTTAGCTGTGTGAATAATCAATGCAAATAGATCCAAGATAAACTGGCATAAAACTCTACATGCCTTGAACATATTTCAAATACATCCACATCATTGACTCCATCTTTATTCGCAGTGCTGACACGTGTGAGCAATAGAACATGCAGAGATGTGGTTTGGATTAAAAAATACTGTGAACAACAAACCGGAATGCTTGAGTGGGATTATTTGCATTGTTGCACTATATATATATATATATATATATATATATATATATGTCTGAAACCAAAAATTCTAAGTTTGGGACAATAAGTTTGGGCCACAAATTCAACAGTGGGACAGAGTTCCAACGCTGAGTTAACACTGGTAAGGCCCTATATCAGGCACCACCCAAATATATGTTTGATGACAGAAGAAACTGGCAATGCTCCTGGGGCATCATGGGCAGGTTGATTTAGGTCTTTGGGGTACCTATGTGAGCAGCAGAGGGCTACATAGGCTGAGAAAATATTTTAGCCAGATGAGCTCCATATAATTTTTAATTGCCAAGTTGCAATGTGCTTGTGAGGGTTGGTGCTATGTTCACAGTGGTTATTGGAAGATGGCATCTACTGACATAGGCATTGTCCTTAGTAACATGCGGAAGGCGACCATATCCTATTGAAAGATCTGTCTTCTTACCCCCCCCCCAATAATAATAACAATTCTACTGAAAAAATAATGAGTGTAGACGTCAAATTTAATTTGTTATGTACTTGTTTGGAAAAGGAATGTATTTATCTCTTCCAAAAAGTGGCACCAAAGAGTTGCTGGTACTGTAATTTTAATTTAATTTTTTAAAGTATGAAATAAAAACAATGTTGTATGCTAGTTTGTAGAATCAGTATGCAGAGAGATCTTGTAACACCTTTCAGACTAACTGAACGAAAGAAGTTGGCAGCATGAGGTTTCATAGACTTAAGTCTACTTCCTCAGATGCATTTGCATCTGAGGAAGTAGACAGAAGTCTATGAAGGCTCATATTGCCCATTTCTTTCTTTCAGTTAGTCTTAATATGGTATTCAAGGTCAGTTTATGGAAGAGGAAATGTCTCAAAGAGCACAAGGATTATTTGTGGCCAAATCAGAGTTTTGTCCTTCTATTGGCATCTTGTGATTTTAAATAAATAAATAGGGTATCCTGCACCAAAGGTCCTAGCTACAATTGTGTATGGACTAGTTACATCGAAGCAAGGCTACTCGAATGCTGCCTATAAATACCATTAAAAACTCAAATTGGAGCCTCTTTCATACTGTACAATGATAGCTCCGCACCCCAGGTGCCCCTTCAGTGATGCTGCTGATCCTACCCTCTAAAACTCTCTCCAAAGAGAAATATAGGCAGGTCAGTCTGTTGTATTTTGTTAGGCTTTCTTTAAAATCTCCTTATTTTCTTTATCTTTTAGTAGGAAGATTGTTATATGTGCTGTTTTTGTTACTGGCTCATTTTAACATGACTTTTTGAATTAAATTACACATTTACACTTGGCACCTCTTTGCTGTTGTTGTGTGCCTTCAATAATTCTGACTTATGGCAACCCTAGGGTGAACCTCTCATAGGGTTTTTTTGGCAAGATTTGTTTGGGGAAAAGTACCCTTGCCTCCCTCTGAAGCTGAGAGAGTGTGACTTGGTTACAGTCATCCAGTGGATTTCCATGGCTGAGCAGGGATTCGAACCCTGGTCTCCACAGTTGTAGTCCAACAGTCTAATGCTCCCATGGCAACTCTTTACCACCACACAAATTTTGTAGGCCACCTTGAAAAGACGAGTGTTGAAAGGGCAGCAGAGAAATGCATTATATTCACAATTAAATATGCCACTGATATTACAATTTCTTGCTGCAGTGATTGAAACAAACAATTTGTGCCTGTTTCCATTGTGTCCCCCACCTTGTGACTTGTGACATTATTATGAAAGGAACAGGAAAATAAGGGAACTTTGCTGTATAGGAAAATGATATATTATCTAAAGCTGGTGTAAACCAAGCTCAAAAGACCCTTGAGTATGAAAGGAATGATTTTACTGTAAGGCATTATTATGATTAACTTTCTAGAGCAACCAACAGTATTGAAGTTGGCAAAATGCTACATTGTAGAAAAAAATATTGAGGTAAATCAGGAAATGAGTGATGTTTTTTACATTGTAATAATTTCCATAATCTTTTCAGCTGCATAGTTACTTTTTATTTTAAACTTAAGGCATAGTTTTGAAGTACAACTCAGAAGATATTTAGCTGTAATATGTAGAGTTTAATGAAAGCTAATTGGAGGATGGATTTCTAGTCTAATTAAAATATGACTCTATAAAATGTGAAGGATAAATGAAGGAAAATGCTGTATAGGGCAGAGAATTTCAAACGATTATTATTCCGAATACTGTCAAGTAATGCTTTTGTACATAATGATCATGGACATTGCCAGAAATAGAACAACCTTGACAAAGTTATTTTAAATGATTTTGGGAGGGGGGTCTTTTGTTTCAACAGTGGTTATTTAAATAACAGCTGTATAAGAGTTTTATTTTTAAAATGAAAAATGAAGGCAAATCCTACTCTCAACTAAAACCTACCATGTTCTGTTCACAAGGTGCATTCCATCCATGGTCGCTCATAATCAACAGATGTACATGTTTGACTCTTGAGTTCTAATGAGATTTCAATACTGAACAAACAATAAAAATTTATGCATTGCATACTTTTATTGGCCTTTGGCTTCATGGTTAGTGTTACACCCTTTCAACAGCTTTGGTAATATTATATCCAGCAGGCTTTAAAGAAAGGGTGAATTTTAGTGGCAAGGTGAAGTGGTAAAAATTAATTTGATTGCTTGATACAAATAATGAATTTCCATAACATCATTATGCAACATAGTCATTATTCTTAGAGTCTCTGCTGTTAGTGATAAACAGCTTTTGTGATCCCAATTGTAGAATATTGAAGAATAAGGTTCAATTCCTACCTTTCCTGTGTGCTTCTTCTCAACCGTTTTAAACAGGTTATCTGTACTTAGTATCCATTCCATTATATAAAATAAGAAGTTACTTCTATGAAGAAGGCGAAATGGGGCATGCTACTGTAGAATATTGAATGTCCTTGGCAAACAGGTTCTCAGGTAGCTAGTAGTACATGTCACTCTTCTCCCTTCAACTAATATATAATACATACCCTCCAACATTTCACAGATAAAAAACTGGGACTGTATGGCAAGCAGCATCAGAATGTGGTCAAGATGGCAAAAATTATTAATGAGGAAGAACGGACAAGCTAGGAGAGGCTGCAGCGTTTGCTTTGCCTGAGCCTGGTGGAAGGGAAAGATCGTCCTTCTTTTCCTCTCTCCCTCGAGTTAATTGAAAGCAAAGGCTAAAGCGTGCTATTCTGGTGCAGGTGCTCACCTGGGTCAGCAAAGGGATGGAAGGTGTTACCAGCCCTCTCCGCACTGCCCCAGGACCATACCAGCACATGCTCCTTACCTTGCCACTCCAATCCTCCTACTGAGGTGCCCCCTGTCTCTGTGTCCCGTATGCTTTTCTCCTGTTAGCTTCTTCACTCCCAGCTTCATAGCCATACATAAAAATGGGAAATACAATGCATAGATGTCCTAACTTTTGTATTCAGTCATATATCTTTGCACTTCAAGATATTGGCTAGTTATTTCATAGTTGCTCTTCCAAACCTAGTCTTCTTCTGGTTTTTGTCTGCCATCTACACTCGGATTCAATGTATGGAAAATCTTGAACTACAGTGGTACCTCGGGATACGAAATACCAGGTTACGAAATTTTCGGGATACGAAAAATCCCATGAATCATTGTTCCGGGTTACGAATGTTTTTCGGGTGCTTTTTCGGCTTTTTCGCACGAAACGCGGCTTTTCCCCCATAGCGCTATGGCAATCGGCTTACGAGGCTTTCGGGTTACGAAAGCGGCGCGGAAGAATTACTTTCGTAACCCGAGGCACCACTGTATTTCAATGTCTTCATCTCTTTTAAAATACATCTAGGGTCATATTTTTTCTTAGTCAGCTGTAAACTTCCTTTGCACTTTCTTCTGTAGCATCACTGAGGGGGAGGGGGTGGGGGCGGACTGCACCAGCTGGCACCCCAGACGGGGGTGACACCCGGACAGCCCCCCACCCACCCATTGTTTTGCGCCATAAAGGGCAGGACTGCTGGGTCAAGAAGGGGGACAATCCACCAAGAAGGAGTGGTCCCCTACCCCTCCTTGCCAAGGGTGAGGCAAGTAAGAGTGTGGCGGCTTGCGGCACAACCACCCCAGCTTCTTTCTACGGCCCAGTTCTCAACTGAGGAGTAACCAGGCCACAGCAAGGAGGGGCACACATCCAGCCTGGCTCCTTCCCGTGGGCAGGTTCTTCCTCAGGGAAGCATCCAGGTCAGCCATGCACACCTCCACGCCCCTCCTTCTCACAGCCTGGTTCTCCCCTGAGGAAAACTGGTTTCGGGAAGAAGGGGAGTGGAGCCACTCATGGTCAGCCCAGCTCCTTTACACTGCCCCTTCCAGCTGGAAGTCCCGCCCTTCTGGAAGGAAGCACCGCTGCCCCCACATCAGATGACACCAAGACCTGGTATGCCACTGCTTTCTTCCTTGACTTTTTTCAATAGTCATTCCAATTCTTTGCTATTTTTTGCTAGTACTGTAGTATGGTGTCATCTGCATATCTTAGGTCGCTAACGTTCCTTCATATAATTTCCATGCCTCTTTCCTCCAGATCCAATCCTGCTTTATGTCTGATATTTTCAGCGTAAAAGTTAAACAAAGTGGGTGATAAAATGCAGCCTTGCCAATGGGAACCATTCTGTTTCTCCGTATTCTGCCCTAACAGTAGCCTCTTGTCCTAAGTACAGGTTATGAATCAGGATAATTAAATATTCAAATAATTGAACTTATCTACGGACAAAGGGGAGAAATGGGAGGCAGAGGGGGAAACCGGGATGTTTTCAAAGCAGCTAAAAATTGTGATAATGTAGGGTTGATTGGGCCTTTCCCAGACAAATTGGGACAGTTGGAAGGTATGCTCTCCTGTGATGTGCAATTGTCAAAAGACTACACAGAACATCTGTAGAAGAAATAGTTTGGGGGAGTCATGAAGTCATTCCTTTATTGTGCTGCAGGCTAAGTAAAGCTCTGTTACAATAAGAACATGACCAATATCATTGTGACGGTGTCTCTGATTTCATCTGGAATATTTGATTAGAGTATTCTGAAATTAATGAAAATTAATGTAATCTTTTAAGACTTCTGGAAACTGTCTTTTAAAAAAAAAAGATACTCCTGTGCCATAGACTTGACAAGTATCTGTAACAACCAACTTTATAGAAAACATTGCTTTTACTTCTTAATTAGCACTGAGTCAACATACATAACTCATTCTATTTTGCCGTGCCTTGTCTTGAAACAAAATACTCAGCTTTTTAGAAAGGCACGATAGTAAATGTTTTCTGTTAAACCAAATTGTGGTTTTTCCACCCACAGCCAGAATTTCCTTCATCCTTTCACCACCAGCACCCTTAGGAATAGTACATAACTTAAAGTCCTTGAAAAAGGTTTCCTAGTTTACAGAACTAGACAGACATGTAATTCCATGTACTACATGCCACAGTTGAATGAGAAAGGGAAAACAAGAGCAAGGTTCTGAAGAGAAAAGGTCTTTTTTAAAAAAAAACACATCATTCATTAATATAGACAAAGAATGGCTGCAACTGTAGCACCAAACCATAGTAGAGCACAAAGTGGAAACCCAATGAAAGCATTCTCCCTTCCTTTTCTCCTACATGGCTGAGAGGAGGATTTATTTTTTCTCTTCCAAAGAATTTAGGTATCGTGGTTGAAAACAAACAGTTGTCAGGTAAACAAGCCCGGCTTTAAATATGTAGTTTGAATTAGAGCTCCTCATGCAAATGTAAACCTATGATAAATGCTTTGAAAGTGAAACTTACCTCCGATGAAGTCCTTGCCTGGCTTCACAGAAAGAAGAAATGGAAGGGAAAGAGTGTGAACTTGGCATTTCATTCGGGCTTGTGCAGGCTCATCCGTATAACACTAAACCACTATTTAGTGTTACTTGTGAACTAGGCAAGTAACCATCTAAAAGCCCCTGGTGATTAAAGGACATTTCAAGCATCTGAGGAAGAACAGAGACAAAGAGAGACAAAAGAAAAGATATTCTTAGGCAAAGATGTATAATAGGAAGGTGACAATTCTTTTGTGGAAATGTAACATGTGCGATAGTTTCACAGGGAAGATATATTTCCTCTTGACTGGTCTTGGGGTTTTGTGGCCTACTCTGGAAAAAAAGCATATATTATATTTGCATATATTTTTAAAAAGCAGTAGTTGCCATATGTCACAAAGCCCTAGCAAGAGCGCTTCTATTTAGGGTGAAGCAAGCCATTTATTTATTATTTATTATTATTGATTCAACCTATGCTACCTTTCTCCCAGAAAGGGACCCAAGGCAGCTCATAGTCGTGAATTCATCTGCAATAATATATGCATTACTAGAGTCTCAACCAATCTATTTTGGTCTTTCAACTTTTAAGTGCATGGCCTATGTACTGGTTAGTATTTTATTAAAAAAAAAACATTTTCCAAAAAGTGAAGTTTCAAGTTTCCAAAAATAAACACTTCTGTGCACTTTTGATTTTATTACAGTAGTTGGCAGTTGGGGCATTTGTCTCTCCTCTACTTCTGCCTGGAGTGTCAGGGAGCAAAATTGGCCTCCAGACCAACTGTACCTGCCCACCATTGCTTTTTGAGGGATAGGGATAGCAAGACAAATTCTAGGAAAGTTAAGTAAGGGCTCCATATGTCCAGAGGCCATGAGAATTTAATATTTGGGGTCGTGGATGGAATACAATAAACAGGAAGTGGCGCAGTGGGCTGGAACTCTAAGCAGCATCACTTCAAATAGTAATATTTTATTTGTTTAAGTTTAGCAAATCAGTATTTTACTGAAACTGTAATGTCACTTTTTAAAAATGCAGCATACATGAAACATGCAAATAAGCTCTCATGTGTCAAAGTATAGATTCAGTATTCAGTAATAAAAGGAAAGATTGAAGGTTCACCATAAGGTTGAAAGGAAGGACCTTATGCTAAAGGAAAAGGATTCTGATTCAAGGGGGGAAAGTAGAAGCCGTAGAGTTGTTAAGATCTTAGGAATCCCAAGGCAAAACAAATTAAGCATTTCTGGAGTGTTCTGACTATATTATTGATTAACTGACTATGGCCTGTTACAGACTGCCAAAATAAAACTGCTTCGGGTCTCTTTGGAGGTATGCTATTTAAATGATGCATGGGTCCTAAGAGTCCAGAGGTCGCGCCAAAGCCACATTCCATTCCTAAGCACTCGAGTGCAGCTTTGGTGCAGCTTCCGGATTCTTAGGGTGCATGCATCATTTAAACAGCATACCTCCAAAGAGACCCGAAGCAGCTTTATTTTGGCAGTCTGTAACAGGCCTATATTAACTATACTGATTAATTGGTGCTTTCTACTAATGACAATAACAATCTAAAATGTAAGGGAGAGGTTCATCATAAATAGTTTTCATTAGGTACTTTCTTGATAATTTTCCATTATGGTTTTATATTGCTTGTTTCATGATTGGCTAATATATCACCAGAATCCTTCTATGAATCACTATATGTTGTTGCTTGACGTTGCTAAGTAGATTTTCCAAAACTGTTATAAATGGTAAAATGTATGTTTGCTTCAATGCCCAACTGCTCATCTTCACTGCTGATATCCGGACTGGCACTGTGTCATTAAGTAAATTGCTATCTTCAGTTGGATATGACTCCATTCTTGAATCCAAAACTTCACACAGCACTGAAGGTTCCCCTTCAGTAAACAACGTGAATAACATGTCAATACTGACTTGTTTCCTCTGTGTCATGGAACACTATCCCAGCTAGTAAAGTGCATCCTACTTTTTTGAAAATATTTTCACAGTGGTTCACAGGATACACACACCTATATTGAAGTAACATATGAGCCAGAAACAGGGTAGTCCCACTATCCATACATTTGGACATATCGGAAGGGGTTGTGCACAGACCTTTTCCACATAAACAGAGGGTGAGCGGGCCAAGGATTCCATGGAGGTATTCTAAGTACATTCATCAGTATGTGCAGAGGACTAGATGATAAGACTGTTGGGTGTACCAGCAAAAGAGAGGCAGCACTAACATGTGTAGTCCCATGAGCCCCTTGTGTAGTCCCATGGTACCCCTTTATTTTAGCATACTTGTCAAAGTTCCATTATCTCTGAAGCACTGTTTACCTTAAAGATTTCAGCCCTATTAATTCAAACATCCTTTCTATTTGACCAAACATCTTGTTGTCAGAACCTTGATTAGAGCTTCAGATTTTGGGGATGAACCAAAGTGTAGTGTCATTATGTGTTTTTAACAATAAATATGCAGGAATTGCTCTTGGAGAAGAGCTCTGTTTTGCTATTCTGTTTATCAGCCATCCACTGACTGACCCAGGTAGCTGCACCTGTGACAAGTTTTTGTAGCAATCTCTGAAGAAGAAGAAGAAGAAGAAATGCAAAAGTAATCAGCACATTTTTGCCTTTCATTTATCTCTGTCATCTGGGAATCTGATCCTGATAGTATCAGGAGCAATGAAAGGTACATCCTGACATTATTTCAGGAGAGGTTTTTTTTTTTGTCTAGACAGTGAAGATCAACTACTTCTATCTCTGGAATACACATATGAGAGGAAAGGGAGGGGGAGGATTCCAGGCTGGAGGCCAGAGGGGAGTGGGGGTAGTAAGCTGTCTATATTTTCTAAAAAAGAAGTTAAAAACCACCACCTACTCATCAGGTGGTTGGAGACCAAGCTTGTAACAATGTGCTGCAGGCAGAAGTTCTGAAAATCCCAGAAAGTGTTGAAAACATCTCTAAACAAGGTATTTTTCTCCTGCACCTTTCTTGCTAAAGGTCCCAATTGCTGCCAAGAAAACTAGTGAGAATGTTAGCTGCCAAATAAAAAATTTATGACAGAGTTTGGCAAAGAACTGTATCACTGCTTGTTTTATACATTTCCACAAGGCTATTGAAGAAGGGTTTTGTTTTTTGGGGGTTTTGTTGCTTTTTCGAACACATACAGATCACTGATCATCATGTTCTGTAATAATAAAAAGTTAACCCAAGTATGATTGGCAATACAATGTTTTCAGTATTAAATAACTGCCTGTAAGTCTTTGACAGGTTAATATTTTTATATAAAAATCCCTATAATCTCTCTGTGTGTGTGTCTGTGTGTATAACTAAGTGTAAAAACATCTGATAGGCACTTGTGAGGTGAGTCCAGTCTTGTAGTAAAAATACATGAAATCATCAATTAAAAATGTGTTGCATTAGCATTTCTACTTGTTATACATTCACGTCTGGGTCAGTAAAATGGCTGTTGAGAACCATAAAGGAGCTCATTCACAACAACTTGTGCATGGCATTGATAGTTGAAAAACAGGAGAAATAATAGGCTGGATTTGTCTGCCTCTCCAATATCTATTAAGCTTTTTGGCTGTGTTATTAAATTAATAGTATGGAAGGGGAAAATATTTCAGTGGGTACTGAGCTTAGAAAGGGAATATATTCAATACAAGATGCTGATGGTAGTAATTAAGCTGGTTGAAAATGAAGTTAACACCTTTTTTAAAAGTTACTTTATCTGTTTGATAGTACAAAATGACCTCATTTTCTCTAACTGAACTGCAATAAGTCTGAAGTTCCAAAGTAATCATTAGGTCTGTTTAACATAGATTTCATGATCCGTACTTTGATTAACAATTCTGTAGCAATTAGTTAAGGCCCAGAACCTTGGAAAACCCTACAGCCAGTCCTAGGTCCCAGAGCATCAAATACAATAAGGAATGCTTTCTCATTTGGAACCCTGGTGGCACAGTGGTTAAACGCTGGTACTGCAGACACTAACTCACAGATCGACAAGGTTGTGAGTTCAATCCCAGACTCAGGGTCAACTCAGCCTAGAATCCTTTTGAGGTAGCAAATATGAGTACCCAGCTTATTGGGGGCAATTGGCTTACAGTTGTAAACCGCTTAGTGACTGCTTAGTGCTATATGAAGTGGTATTGCTATTGCTAGGTTCACTGCAAAAGCTCAACCCCCTGCTAATGGAAAGAAAAGTCATAGTTTCTTCCTCCCTCAGTGGCCAAGAAATCTTAGGCACCCTTCATATCACAACCAGAAGCAAGAACTCCACAGCCCCTTACTGCATTTTAACATGTTTAAAATGCATATACCCTCTTATAAACCATTCCATAATAAATACTGCCCTTCCCAATTAGGCAAGTTTTGGTCCATCATGGAGTTAGCTGAACTCTGTATATTCAAGACAGGTGTTGACCTTGCTTCTCAGTGCATACCATATATACTTGACTGTAAGTCGAGAAATTTATCCCCCAAATGGACTCCAAATCCTTTGTAGACTTATACACGGGTCAATACAGTAGGTATCCATTCTGGATCCCTCCCCCCACAGATACCCCCAAAAGTGGGACATCAAGTCCCATTGTCCCTAATGGCTGCGTGGGGGCTCAAAGCAGTTCACAAAGTGGGTGATGTAAATCAAATTGAGGGCTTGAAGGAATTGGGAGGGGAGGATAAGCAAAATAGGCAGGCAGGAGCCTTTGACGGATGGAAAGCCTTGCCTCCTTTCCATGTCCGCCTCCCCCTCCTCCGCTGTGTCAGCCATTAGGACGATGGAAGTCCCCAGGCTGCTCGAAAGTGAATGACGCAGGGGAGGAGGAGGAGGAGGTGGCGGCAAAGAAACAAGGCCACCCACACGCCACAGCCTCCAGGCTGCTTGAAGATGAATGACGTGGCAGAGGACGAGGAAGACAACACTATAAGCATGCGGCCTTGTCTCTTGGCCATGTCTTCCTCCTCCTCTGCTGTGTCATTTGCTATCAAGTGGCTTGGGGGCTTTGCCAGGCAGGCAGTCTTGCAAGGACGATGAGGAGAGGGGGGATAGAGACAAGACTGCCCACCTAGCAGAACCTCCGGGCCACTTAAAGATGAACAACATGGCAAAGGATGAGCAAGACAATGGGGTGGGTGGACAGCCTTGTCTCTGTAGCAAAGATACACACAGTATATCTCTATATTCTACCACCTCATGTTTCTGGCATGCCCTTATTATAACTCCCTTGCCTAGGAAATAATGTCCAGCAGTACTCTGAACAAAATGATCAGACATCAAAGTATAAGAACTGTTCCATTATGGAAGTCTAATAAGTTCTGTGTACAAAATATTAGTTTATATATTTCATGGTCTTTGATATAAACCACCAAAGACAGGCCGCCATTAACGGGATTATTCCATGCAGCATTCAGAGTTAATTCACAGAAGATAAATCAGGCAACTATCATAAGCAAATTAGTATTGGATTAAGAGATTAAGTAAAATAAATTTGGCTGGGGGTTATTTAGACTTAGAAACATTAAGCAGTCATATATATATATATATATATATATATATAGTTACTATTCTTAAGATGCTACTTTAATTTACTGGAAACCTAACATATAGAATGTATTTCATATTCATAGAGAGCTGATGTGAGTGGTATAAGTGTTAGACTAGGACACCGGGAGATTGGGGTTTGAATCCCCATTCAGCCATTGACATCTACTGGGTGACCTTAAGCATGTCACACACACTCAATCGCAAAAGAAGGCAAAGGCACCCCCCTTTTTTAAAAAAAATCAAATCTTGACAAGAAAAACCCATGATAGGTTCGCCTTAGGGTCACAGTAAATCAGAAATGACTTTAAAGCATTCAACTACAAGGACAAAAATTTCATATTCATTGTGTTCATTGGCTCTGGAACCATTTAACACTTATGCATACATCCTTAATTTCCTGTGTATTAGATAACTGTGGACTTCTGCTGGTAGAATGACAGAACCAGCAGAATCAGGAGAAAGTGATCCACCTCCCCTGCAGCCCTCCTCCCCTGCATTCTTAACCTCATTCTGGAATGAGGAACCTCCAGGTTCTGTTTTTAGGTTGTAAGGAAAGCTCCACGAGAGCAGGGGCGTAGCCAAGGGGGGGTTCTTGGGGTCTGGACCCCCCCTTCCATTAGAAAAATGAATGGTGCATGCTGCTGAGCCGCCGCACCCAAGCCCCATTCTAATGGTGGCACTTAGTCTGGACCCCTCCCCCCCACCTTCCTAAAATCCTGGCTACGTCCCTGAGGAGAGACTGTAAAGGAAGAAACTTCCATTGAGCCCACCAAAATGTTGTACTTATTTCTCTGTTATTTATGGTATATTAGAGTATTTGAAGTACACACATGCATCCATTTTTGGAATACACACATGCACACAGGTAAGATCAAGATGGATTTCACCATGCTGTCCTTTTAATTCGTTTTCATAATGTTTCTGCTTTTAAATCAAATAAGTGGCCCAAGAGTTATTGTGATGAAGCAGTTAGCATGTTGATCTGGGACTCTACTCCATAAGTACAGTCTTCAAAGTACACCATGTCTGAGATTATAGATAATTAAAAGTGGCTTCCCTTAACTGCTGGCCAAATAAGCTCTTTATGTTCTCCTTTGGAGTGAAACCTATATTCTCTTCTCCGCTGGGAGATGCACAGTGACAACTATAAAGAAGGTTCTTGTTGATTACATGGATTCCTGTCAGGTGGGGTGAGCTGAGTGTGGCCCCAGGGCCACATGAAGCCCCCCTCCCCAGACCCCCCATTTTTCTTTTTCTTTTTTTTCCAAAAAGAAAAAGTAGGTTGCCCATTCTGGAAGCCTCCAAAAGCATCAACTCATCTTTTTGATAGGTTAGAGTGCCCTCTTGTTCTTTTAAACCTAAAACACGTCATAACTAGAAGTGAACTTCCAATCACTTCCTTTGTTGTTCTTCTTCTCATCCTCATTGTCAATATTCTTGTCATTTGGAGAGTCTGTGCAGCCTCTGGCCCAAGGGCAGAAATGTGCTCCATACCCAGGGTTATTGGCCAGGCTTGCCTTGTTGACATTTGAATGAGTTTCTTGGATGATGGACTTGGACCCAGTGTAGTTTATTTTTCCATATATACCATTTTGGTGGATTATGGCTAAAGAAATTCAAAATAAACATCATATAAGTAGTAAGATACGGCATTACATTTGAGAAGCAGCCTGGTGTGCCAGTGACAGTTCCTTACAATGCATCGTAGGTGTCTTCAGGTAGTCTCCTAATTTTGGGAATGACTCCTAGGCCCAGAATGCTGCTGTGGGATGGGTACTTTTTAAGTCTCACTGGTCATATAGTCTTTTCCATCTTTCCCTTAAGCCTTTCCACATTATTGTGTAGTCCTTTTGTTGGCAGTACATTCTTAGCCTAGATTATCTTTTTCTGCTCAATTCATGTCAAATATGCTAGTATTTTGTCTTCTAAATGAACAGGCCAAAGCCCATATGAAAATGCTCATAAATGTAGACTTCATAAATTCTGTTGGTGGGTGATTCAGAAATGTGTGAATGCTGGAATGCATACATTTCTGATAGCTGTCTACATATTTGCATATATTAATACATACTTATTGTTCAGTACTGCCCACCTGAGAAAGTGTGAGTTTATATACAGCAAATGAGGTCAATCTGTGCATTAACTGTGTCATTTTAGTTTGTGGGTAGACACGCACATATCTGAATGCTTCCCCATACAAAGCATAAACAGAATAGAAATGACACTTAGAAATCTGTCAATGAACAAGTTTAGCATCTCACCAGTTGTTGTTGCTGCTGTTACTGTTACTATATTTATTTCGATCTCACCAGATGGGATCTCAAACTGGTTTGGAACAATTTAAAAAATTGTGTAGGACTGTAAATAGTCTTCAAAAACACAGGTTTTGAAAACTATTTAGATGAATTTGCATGTGTATTTTATGCACAGAAAACAGCATTATTAAAGAAATAATAATGAAGAAATATTATTTTTTGTGTTAAAATGCTGTTTTCTGCATTTTTTAAAAAATGCTGTAATTTGGGACTTATTCTACATAAAACTTGCACAGTATTGTTTTCTGCACAGAAATGGAGTCTCTTACACAGAGAATACTATTTTCAGTGCAAAAAAAGAGTGAATTTTGCATGGAAAATGTTCTGAATTATAAAGATTCTCGTCAAGCCAGGATTCTCCTTGTTAGAATTTTCTGACTCTCAAGAAACACTTTTGTGACCATTTTTCAAATAGTTTGCCATATTCTTTCATTCTCCTATGATCACGCTCAACTGGACTACAGTATAGCTTTCAATTTGAACTAGATGAGTTAGATCCAACCATCATTCTAGTTGTCCTTTGTACACTGACTGAGGAGAAACACCTGGACCCTGGACCAGTGCTAGTTCCTGAGCCATTGGCTACTGTCCCTAGTATGTTTCAGGGGGAAAACCATTTGTAGCCAATGGGCACAAACATGATGCCAATCCCTGGCTCATTGGGCAAAATAAATACCAGTCCCTTTCATCAGATAGCCTGAGAAGCATTGCCTTGGGCAACTGTCTTGGACCAAGCCTGGAAAGCATCACTTGTTCATCACATTGAATGAGGTGAATAGGATTTTCTGTCTAGCTCAGACAAAATACCTTGAGTAAGTGGTGTCCATTTTCTTATAATCCTGCTAAAAAGTAGAAGGTTATGGCAGTGGGCATTTTGAAAAGTTAACTTCTTGATATATTTGCCAAACTAAGGCAGTCATATCTTCCTCTCCTATTGTTTTTTTGTATTGATCTCCCTGGACAAAAACTAAACCGGTAGTTATATGTACTAGTAAGATGGCAGTGTATAATGGGAACCAAGATATTTTCATGAAACAGATATAGGTACCAAAATTTACCATATATTTCCATGTGATGGGCAGCTCCATACATAACAACCTATTGTATGCTTGAAGTTTCCCCAGAAATTGAAGTAAATGTGCGATCTTGAACACAAAGAGAATCCATTTACTGTGTGTGTTCTATGCCTTCAAGTTGCCTATTGACTTATAGTGAACCCATGAATTTCCTAGTTTGCTTAGGCAAGAAATACTCAGAGGTGATTTTGCCTGTTTTTTCCTCTTTTCACTGGAACACTATCTATTAGTAAACGTGTGAGTTGCATTTGAGCCCTGAGCATTTTTACTATCCAATGATCTCAAACTTCTGAAATGCTTATCTTCCTATCTAAAAATTATTGAGTAGATCTCCTCATTTTATTTATCCCTTGAGGAAGCAACTACCTTTAGAGTGTATCAGATTGAGACCTGAAGTGTTTTCTGTGAGTGCATAGGAAGAAATAAGCCATCACATCCTTGCCAAATTCATGACTCTAATCTCACCACCAAACAAAAAAGAGAAGTCTGTAGTTCAAATGCCGCTAGGTATGCCTGTTCCCCAACTTCCCATTCAGTGGCTTCTCCCAATATACAGAAGGCTGGTTGTTTTTATTAAGGCATAACATTGAATTTATTGCAAAATTTCAAGTATGTCTGCTTCCTAATAGCAATATTTTATTATTTTCATTTACCCATGGAAAGAGAAGTACTTTAATAGTAGCAAGTATCTCCTGTCAGCTAATTCTCTATCATGAAAACCATTTGTGAATACATCCATCCTTTTTATTTATTTCTTTTTCACTGATTCCATCTCTCCTATTCCCAGGATTTCTCTGTGAATCAGTTGGGCAAAATAATGATTTTTATTTGTTTCGCTGGCCTTCTGCAAAATTAGCTTATGAACTGTTTTTAGAGGAAGGCTCAAAGCACACAGCACAGGTTGGGGGGGGGCGGATAAGCCTATAGCAGTCAAAATTGTTGTCTGAAATGTCTTCAGACTGGAAGGCTGAATT
The DNA here is from genome assembly GCF_019175285.1 of Sceloporus undulatus. Classification (NCBI taxonomy): domain Eukaryota; kingdom Metazoa; phylum Chordata; class Lepidosauria; order Squamata; family Phrynosomatidae; genus Sceloporus; species Sceloporus undulatus. The sequence continues at coordinate 202,648,077 of NC_056524.1, read as the reverse complement.
TATTGCACAAAACAAGTCCTAGCAATGTGGAGGTGTGCAGTCCTGCTCATTATCCCTGGAAAAACGGGGAACCAAAAAGCACAGTAAAAAAAATTAAATTTTAATAATGCTAGTGATATTTTCTAAATCCTTCTTGACAGAAAGATTCTCATTATTTTTATCTGTCTCAGAGTAGGCTCCTTTAATGCCATCTTCACAAATGGCCTTAGCCATGATTGTTTTCTTTTCTTCATAGCATTGTTGGGAGGGGTATGTGGAAGATGAATATATACAATACATACTAAAAGGCTTTTCTATCATTCAAAAAGGGCCATAAAGTGCTAACATTTTGGATAGCACATTTTCAAGAACAATTGCTGTATGTGCCTTGGTGGGGGTGAGTGGAATCATCTTGGTTTGGTTCAGGGTTTTAGCTTATTCAAAAGAGGTCAACACTGTTAAGACAACTGTAGAAAATTTCCTCTAGTAAAAGACACCTCGTACAAACATAGAAAGAAAAATAAGCCTAAATACAAAAGTGGTCTCCAGGGTCTAATATATCTGCTGTTTAAAACCATAGACTGATTGAAATCACAATGAAAGCAGAAGTTGTTTGGTTTTGTATTAGAGAACTTGAATTTACTCTTTTAAGCAAAGATTGCCAATTTGACTTAGCTCTAACCACCCCTTAAAGCGTTCATTTTGTTTCAGTAAAATTTGTGGAATGTAAATGAAACCACAGTAGCTGAGACACCATCATGTTTCTTCTTCTTGGCTTTTTCTACATGTATGTTACTGCTAGTGAAAAAGTTGTTTTATTTGGATATATGGTTTTTGTTTTCCTCATTTCTTTAGAAACCCATGTGACTACACATACCCAAACCAAGACTTTTAAAACAAACCTCCAGTCTGGAACATCCTTACAATGACTGGCTGGCCATTGCTTGCAATTTCATGCATGTATCAAAATCTTTGTGTGTTGATCATCTTACTCTGGATATAGAAGGGGGCCTCTGGGGTAGGAGGCAGGCAAAGTATCTGTGGTTCAAGTGCAAAAGAATAGGCAGTGTCAAGGTACAGTTGGGTAAGGGTGGATAAACCAAACATAGGCTGGTGACCAAGGAGAAGGGGAATCACTAATGCAAACTAGCAAAACAGTCCAGCCATGCCTCAGAGCAGACATGAAGAATGCAGCAGGCCCTATAGGTTGCATAACTGGAAGCACACACAGTTGGTTTCCTGTAATCACCTGAATTCAGAATTAGCCCTTTCATGGCATGGGAGTTCATTTTAAAGAGGAATCTGCAGTCTCCAGAAATCCCAGCTATATGATTACTCCACCACAGCCACTGTGTATTACAGCCCCTTTGTACGTAATGTAGAATGACCATGTGGCCTACTATTCAGAGAATGATCGTTTGTTTTGAAGAGGTGACAATTATATATCCACTTGTTGATATCATTCTCTATTTGAAGAACTAATGAGTTCAAAGCCAATTTAATTATATATAATCATAAGAAAGTAGAGCAGGAGCTCTGAGTTTTCATATTCAGGATTAACACCTAGTCAGGAGACTGAGCAGGTACATGAACATTCAGTCAAAGTCTTAGAATATTATTATCACAAGAGCCCCATTCTTGCTGCAGTCGTGCTCATCAATGAAAACACAAGCATAGTGGTTTGTGAGTAGCCATAATTGCACATCTTCACAGTTGCACAACTGGGGTTACTGCTGCCATCACACTCCCCGTTACCCCTCCCTCCCTGCCCTATGCCCTACCCAGCATCATTTTCGCGTGACACTTTTAAAAGCACCATTCTGTAATTCTGGTAATGAGATCTAAGTTCTTAAAAAAGGAAAGAGGGGGGGGGAATGCAAAATAAAAGAAAATTAGGCTGCTTGGGGATAGGGGAGGGACAGGAGGAGATGGTGACATGACAACTGCCAATATTGCAACTGCTGCAGCAGTGACATTTCACACAGAAGGAATGTTGGGACTGCCATGTGATTGGAAACTATTGATGGATTTCCCCCATCAGTAAAAGAGGACACCCTAACCACACTTGGCATACACAGCAGCTATGGGGCAGAGGTGACGTCCTGTGATAAGTATTGTCAAATGCACTATTGTAAGATTATAATCGTGGTTTAAAAGCTACATGTAGTCACTGTACAGTACTGAGATCTACTGCATTTCTGTTTGAAATATAACAATCATTTTGAAATTGCATTTAGAAATATGAATTAACATATGGAAATATGCTAAACTCTCCTCTTTTTTGGTGATGCTATTGACTACTTTCTGGTGAGTGTCCAACCTGAGATTGGGTTGCCTGTACATGTAGAGGAAAAAGCTTGCAGGCCACAAGGAATAGGGAAGACCCACCAGGAAGAGAATGCAGTTTCAGTCATCTACTCGGCATGGTCAGTGAAGGTTCAGCTAGGCCAGAGGAAACAGCAGCAGTGACTGCAAAGGATGTGGCAGGTCAGCCTTCCATCCAGCCTAACTGAAACTTGCTAAACATGAATCATTGTGGAGGCAGAGACTTGCTAGGGGGAGGAAGTGGCAGTGGTGACAAAGATGAAGAGGTGGGCAAAGAACTCTTAGCAACATCTTCACCACCTTCCTCCTCATGTCCACAGCTACTTCCTGAGAGTTCCTTTTTGCCTTTTTGTACCCTCCCATAGCTGAGCGTCCACTGTTCATGCTAAACAGCCAAATCAAACCTTCAACCCCTATGCTGAGCTGGGTATATTTATAAAGGAACTGAAAAAGTGGGAGATCAGATAATTGAATGTGACTGTCCTGCTTAAAGTGGGACAGTTGCAGGATATGTGTGCTTAAACCTCTGTAGCCCACACATTCAATTATTGTAGCTCCTTTAGATATTTTTTAAATGTTTTTCCTATGCATCTCATGTTTGTCAGTGTTTTCTATTTCATTTACATGGACCGATAATTAGCTTTGTGTATCTGTATCAATTCGAGGGTCCAATTATCCACAAAGAATTCTCCAAATTTAAGTAGCCTAATATATAATGTTAACATACAGGAGTCAAACTCTATGCTGAGCTTGTTCTTCTTAAGATGAATGCTTGAATTTGGAGGAGTAAAAAAACATTCTGGAATGTGTATAATTCAGGTTTTCTCATTAGTCCATCTATGTTCTGTAGATCGAGATTTTTCCAAGACTTTCATTTAAAATAAAATAAACCTGATTTATGACAGCCATTTTTTGCATGATTGTATTATTGTCAGAGCAGAATGCCAATTGGAAATCCCTTCATTAATTTGAGAGGAAAGTTTCAAAGCATTTTGTATCATAAAGTCTGCAAATGACTGCTCATGTTACATAATTTGGATCATAATACTATGATTACTAATTCTCATTACAATTGTTATTATAGCAATTAGTGATTGATGGTAGAGCATCATTATGCTATGCTGGTCAATCATGCACTAAGGCCGATCTAAGACATTAGTTGAACAGTAAATGTTGTGCACTTTCCCCACTAATGAATGCAGTTTTGCTTTTTCTTAAAGGATTTGAACACAGTTGGAATCCTTGATATAAGAGTAGCTCATATGATACAATGTATTCACTTATCCTGTAACTCCTGCATGTACTACTATGTTGCAAACCTCCCCAGAGCCATTACATTGCTTAGACTTAGATGTAATTTTGACACAGCAAAGTCATGCAAAACAATGGTTTGGGGAGTTAGGGTGTGGTGATGGCTTGATTACTAGCGGCCCATAGCCTATTTGCTTTACCTCTAAGATGGACAGTGAGTCTTGTCATTCATTATTTTACTGAATAAAGTTGGCAATGACTGCAGAGTGGAGCTATCCAGACAGAGGTGGGCAATGATAGTGGGTTTAGGTGCCAATTTTCTGCCACCATGATATTGTCAGAACCACATGGGCTGAAAAAGACCTCCCCCAAAATAGAAACACTAAACCAAACCTGGGCAGATGTCTTCTGTTTTTGAAAAATTGGGATTTTTAAATATTGCGTAGTACGGGGGGGGGGGGGGCTTCAACCTCTTTAGAAGGAAAACTCCTGAAGGTTTCTATAAAGGACTATGTGCTTTTGCTTTTTAGCTAAATAACAGGCATTTGGAAGAGTCTGTAGGGACTGAGGGTAGGAAAAACAACCATGAGAGGCCTTGTATCAGTCCAGGTACTCACTTGGACACCCTTGTAATAGCAGGTTCCCAAGTAAAAGTTGGACACAGTGGCAACACATAAGAAATAAGGCCTGGAATACTCTGGAACAAAGTCTGTCCTAAAGCTTCATCTACGCTGTTGGTTTTTTTCACAAAACTTAGATGATATGGCACACCAAAAACTGCCCCTACCTAATTTCAAGACAAAGCAATTTCGAACCAGTCACACCCTATGTAGTTTTGGTATTTTAAGGCCAGGGCTACAAAATTTAGAATCCTAGAACGTAAATGATTAAAGGTACTGTGAAATGGATGCAGTGCTGGAACTAGACCTGAGAAACTCGAGGGGGGGGTCCCTTTTTCTACTTTGATAGGTAACCTCAATCAACTACTGTCTCAGGCTTTACAGCATATAAAATGCTTCACACAAGGAGAGCCTATGTACATAAGAAACCTGTAGTCATAGACGTCAGAACCTGCATGTGATCCTTGGCTGTGTGCCCATGATTGAGAAAGCACTCCATGCAATCTTTGACATAGGTTTAGCATAGCATTCTTTTCCCAGCCATGTTCTCTTTTTCGGAGATAAAATTTCTGTCTAGACAAATTTTTAAAATGTCCAGGGATTTTTAAAATGTCCACTACTGCTTTGCTTTCAACCACTTGCCCCCATCTCCTCATTAAAAGCTCCACTAGGAGAAGGGGCAGAGGCTAGCCCAGCAAATAGCTCAAAAAGAGAGCCTTGGGAAGGGGGAGAAGGGAGACAGGTCTGAGGGCAAGCTAACTGACCAAGGTGACTGAGGGAGTCTCCAGCCACGTGAGGGCAATGGAACAAGGTGACTTAGTGGAGGTAGCTGTTGGAAGAGGCAGGGAAATGAATAAGGGGAGGCAAACTTATTTCTACTTAAATATAATGAAGGTTAGGAATGTTTCTAGTAGCAATTATCACATCTTATATAGCAGGGATATTTAAAGTGAGAATCATCATAGCAACCAGTGGTTTGGAGTAGTCAGTGAGTAAATGTATCCTCTTTTTTGCTTTTCAAAATACTGTAACTTTAGTTTGACATGGAAACCATGTGAGAACTCTTGTTGGGTTGATTGGTAAAATCAGCAGTTTTAAAGATTTTCACCACTAAGCACTAGTACAATAGCTTACTTTTTCACCCATCTGCAAGCTTTCCCATCGATCTCCAAATACATTTGTGTGCAGAGAACTTAATATGTGATCCAAACCTCCATGGACACAACTCTATGACTAGCTGAAAAATGAGAAGAGAAGATTCCAAATGTCTTCCTCAGCTCAATTTTACAGTAGGATTCAGATCTAGGTACAAAAACTTTATGTGAATTTAGCACAGTGGCTGCATCGAATAAACAGTTAATTCGTCTTAATATCAGCAGCACTGTGATTCATAATGCAAACTGGAAGCATCCTTGATGTTTTAGTCACACATTCCTTTTAATTTGGCCATGCATTCTTTTAAAGCTACAGTGTGCTAACTTAATAAAATGCAGCATGCAAATGCACAAGTTTTTGCCTTCAGGCACTTTAACCATGGATGTTTCAGTGGGTGTCTCCTTTCAAGTATATATTCTTTCTTAAATTATTTACCCTGTAAACATGCTTTGCATTTTCAAAGGAAGCTTTGGGTTCCCTGTCTGGGAGATTTTGCTGAATTTTTTAGGTAAAAAGAATCCAAAGTTACAAATATTCATTAGGTCTTTTTTTGTTGCTAGTGGTAGGTTGGCAGCATGGCTGCCCCCCTCCTCCACAGATGATATTGAACCCTGTTTTTGCTCTTTTCCTCCCCCATTTGAAACTCCTTGTTGCTTTGCCTGGAGCAATACCCACTGGCAGTGTCTGGCTGTGACAGTACTGGAGGCCTCTTTACAGATGGGTCCTGCCAATGCCAACCATTGTTCTGCCATTGTGAGCTGGTTTGATTACAGAAATCCCACCCAGCCCCCAATCCCCTCGCCTCTCCGTTTCTCTTCTTTAGTGCCCTGCCTTGTTGATTTGAGATCTGAGATATGTTAACACCCACATCTAAATTTTCATATATTATTCCAAACTTTTCATCCTGTGTGGTGGAGCTCTAGTTGTCCAGCGACACATGCAAAGGTTGCCTTGTTCTGAGCCCCAAGCATAAAGGAGTAGCGTCTATATAACTTTTCTAAAGATCTGTGGAGAGCACTTATTTGAGAGTTAAATATGAAATGTAATAATAATTCTGCCGAGAAGCATGTTGATAACATCCTTCCTATTTCATGATTAATTTGTTCTGTTCAATATTGTATTCTTTTGCTGCGATGGGCAAGCTAATTCAGATTCCTAGAAGTTGAACTTTGATATACATATCCTACATTCACACTTTAATGGAACATTTAATTAGCAGTTACAGGTGGGGGTCTGCCATGCTTCGTCCTGAGCAGGATTTTAGAGACGAGTTTGCAGATTAAGTAATCTTCCAATCAAGTGTGAAGCCAGAGAATTAGAAATGAAACATTGGGAGGCATATTTTTTTCCTTACTTTAATTTGGGTGTGATGAAACATTAATAACTAGGTCAGATAGGGAATGATGGCTTAAGAATCTAGCATCTTAGATGTATGCATTTGCCTAACTCTGTGTTAGACTGAGCAAGTTTTATACACAGTTAATCCTTTGTAAATTAGCATTATGGATGCCTTGCAGCCTTCATCCCACAAATAAAATGGTTGTCAGCACAGTTGTATTAGAGGCATGTTACTGTATGTTACTTGAGGGTGATTTTTTCTCTCTCCTTTATAGAGTTTTCATGCTTTTCAATCTGTTTCTCTGCTGAATTTCAATTTCCCTGCTTTCCTTTTCAGGATCAATGAGAGTGACTGAGTAAATGTGCACTCTGCTTTTCAGGCATTTATTTGGGCAAATAGTTGGCTATCAGGTGCTGTTTTCCTAGAGAATAGCCCAAAAGAAATGGGAAAGAAAGAGAGGGGGAGAGGGGAGCACTAGCTAGCTCTAAGTTCAGGTGTTAATCTGCACTGCAAACTAATAAGAAGCAGAAGCCCCTTTAATTAGCTTTAGTTTGTTAGACCATTAAACATTTTTCCCTCCAAGAGAGACAGAGAACTTTGCTCCCTTTGGCAGAGTAAATATTGCCTGTTAAGTTTGAATTAGCTGTCATCGTGGGAGAATTAATGCTGCGCTTTATCCTTTCTAGTGAGGAAGGGGAAAATAAACGAGACAGATCTTAGTTCAGCTTTAAGTGATAAATGAGGACAAAGCAGGCCATTCATCTCCTGCTAGCAAAGTGGACACAAGCACTAAAGCAGTTTTGCGGAAGACGTGTCAGCAAATGTGATCATTTTGTAACCTGTCAGGAGGATAGAGAGCTAGTCCTTTTAAAGTGTCACAGGGGAGTGTGTTTGTCTGATGTGACAGTTTTCATCCATCCATTTACTTTTTTTTGAAGGTGTTGGAGCAGTGAGGGGTATTGTGAGAAAAGTAGAGAGGGATCTGAAGTTGGTTAAAAACTGCATTCTTCCACACTTCCACTTTCCAGGGCTTATGTCTGTCCATCCCACGCCATCCCTATATATATATATATATTTTTCTTTTCTCCATCCGAATCTTATAATACTTTTCAAGCAAAAATGTTCCTGCCATATAATTATTCATATTACTTCTCTTTAGGGAGATCAAAGTTAAAAAAACTACTTTAGATTAAAGCCTACTATTTTCTTTAAAAAAACCAATATTGACTCGTATCCTGTTAATTGTTTTTAAAATAAATTTCATATCACTCAAATTCTGAAAGTGATACCTTTTATTCTGACAGAATAAAAAGGTGCATCTCTAGAAATGGTCAAATAATAAGAGATGTTACTACTTCTTGCATCTTCATATTATTACTAATTTCTACCTTTTTGTTACCTAGCAGTATAATGTTTGTCTTATTACCATAACTGAATCTATGCTGCTGAGACAAAGAAGGCTTTTAGAACATAGGCTTCACAGTTTGACACTTGCTTCTTTATAATATATCACCCTTTTCCTCTTAACTATCTTTTATATTTCTCCCTTGGTACTTGGTACATATAAGTACCTTGCCAACACACATTTCCTATCCTTGAAATATTTTCTCTTAATAGCAGCATATACTCAAATTAGCTAACTCTTTCTCTTTCAATGAGAAACCAAAATAAAATTATTCAAGAAGGGCATAATAGTTTGGAATACTTTGTAGATGCACAGCCAGCCCTTTTCATCTATGAATAGCATGATATTTTGTCTTTTTATTCATCGGGTTTCAAATGTTTAGATAAATTATGAGATGTAAAACAGTCTGATACTATGCCTTTAAAATACCTATACAAGTTGTAAAGCACAGAGTCCCAGTATGAAATCCTTGCAGGTGATGTCTTTGCCCTTGTGTGACTATTTTTTAAAAAGGAGGTTGATCCAGATCTTAGTGAAAGCCCCTCCTTTTCCATATTGGTGGCCAAGAGCCTGTTTGGGAAGGAAAGCTTTTGTTGTTGTTGTTGTTGTTGTTCTCAGCAAGAGGTGGAAAGATGCATAATGTCACATCTACGTAATTTGGTCCTTAAAGACAAAAATAAGAAGCATATAGAAAAGAACCTTGCAAGCAATACATTTATTGGTAACTTGCATGAGAAAAAATGCTGAATGACTTGTATCAACCTTGCGTTGCATGGTTTTTCTTCTACCATTTTAACGTCTTCTTTTTCTTCTCCTAGGATCATCCAGAACCGGATTTTGATAGTGATCTTGGGAATCATCGTTGTCTTTGCAGTCGTGATGGTTATTTATTTTTCTGTCAGGGGACACTGATATCTTTGTTCTTGCTAACCAGCAACAAACTGCTTCAGAGTAATTAAGACAAAGTGGTCACATGAATCATTCCCTTACATTGAAATGGTTCTCCCTCTCAAAGCCTGCAGTTCAACTCTGGAGCAAGTAGCGTACACATATTTTGTCTTACTGGCTGCATGTATATATGATATTCTTCTTTGTTTCAAGAGTGTGAAATAGAATGACTGTTCTGGTATTCCCATATTAACATATGGAACAAACATACATAATTAACAGGTATAAAACACTGAATATGTAATTAGCATAACAAATTCCAGGCCAGATTTTTAATGATGAAAACAGTAAGACTTGACTTGTGTTGAATTAGTATTTAAATCTCTGTCAGGATGGTTCCTTTTAGGCTCTTAGAAGAGAAGCCAGCAAAAATTCAAAATGCACTACGTGTGTCATATTTGTGGTGAATAACTATCACAATTACAACTCAGCAAAGTGGAGAGTTATTATTTCTAATAAACATATCACTCTTTGACAGGATGGGTTGATGGCCACTGTCCAGCTATTATTGTAATATTATGATTTTTTTCTGATTTTTCAAACTTTTTATCTGACAATGTATATATTCTCATCTGTAGCCAATCCTAGATTATGAAAATAATTTCTTTTACAGTGTTGTCCTATGACCATGTTATTATGGTGTTAATATTGCTTTGTGTTACTGTGATCTTAATGTAAGTGAAGTTCAAGGCAAGAAGAAACTGGTCAATAGGCATGTAGAGATTCTCTCAAAGTCACTTCTGAGTTCAAACTGAAGACAATAATAAGATTTAAAATTTGAAGTGCTGTGCTAAAATTAACCTAATGGGATTGTGTGTGGAAAATAGTTTTAATGAATCATACCATATAAGATTCATTTTATTTAAATGAAAGTGATCTTATCTGGTGCTAACCCCCAAGATTACAGCTGCTGAGCCAGGAATGGCTAGATAACAATGCATGAGAACAGTTTGATTTGTCCGAAGCAAGTAAGACAACCTTCAGTTTGCCTTTCTTTAGCACTGCCCATGGTGATATTGTTTGTGCTCTCTCTTCTCCAGTATAGCTTACAACCCCTCTACTTTAGATAATGTGCAGAATTTATGTTGAGCCATCCGCATGCTATGTGCCCCTTACATGTGCAGATGTAATTTTTCAGGTGCTGTGTTGGTTCATATTCCTGTCCTCTCCATGCAACACTCAAAGCCCCCCTCCAGACCTCCTTTAAAGCCCTGATGCTGCCTTGTATAGGTATTCCATCCTTCAACATGAACAGGCAGGATTGGAGAAGCATCTGGCAATCCCCCACTCTAAACCAGATGTACAATGATTACAGTAGTGCTCTGAACTCCAGAGAACCCACATGGATTTCAGTGGTGATCTCATCATTGTGTGTCTGGTTATGTGGAGCAAACCTTCTCCAATGATGTCTAGGGGCATGAGAGGTATGACCAGAACTCCCAGCCCAGCACCTCTTAAATGAGATATCCTGTTCAATCTTAACCCCTTTTATGGATGAATGTTTAACACACATTTTTTTAAAAAAATGATCCTTACATAAAAACAAAAATCAGACTTGGGTGATACTATTATTAGGACAACTAAAGAGCAACAAAACTGATATGTTAAGTGGGGACTTACATTGCAGGATACAATATATGAAATAGCCCTCATAGTAGACAGACAGATGGAGACATGCACTCAACATAATTAGAATATGTACCACATAATTGGCAGGCCCCAAGTTGGATCCAGTTATTATAGTGCCCTAACATGAGTTGTTCCCTTTTCTGTTCCCTTTTACTGCTTTGAGTACATACTGCCACTTCTAGATATTATGGGAACTCTAATTTACATGGTTTTCATTGCCTTGGGAAGCTGAGAATTATAAAAAAGTATATTTGCCATGGAATTCTGAATGTTGCTCCACATACTTGCAGTATCTTCTTCTCATACAGCACTTTCAATCAATGTCCATGCCTTGCCATTTTCTGGTCCTGCCATTGTCACTTGAGAAATACAGGGGAAGCTCTGAAGCCACAACGTGGCCACCTCTGCTATAAAATATCTGTATCTCACATCATGTTCTATTATGTGTGCATTAAAAACATTAAGAAAAAAATATCCAAATACTTAATAATAACCAGGATTTTATCTGCATATGTTAACAAGGGGAGCCGGTGTGGTATGATGGTTAGAGTGTTGGACTAAGTCTCTAGGAGACCATGATGTGAAATCCCACTTAGCCATGGACACTTTCTCACCCCAAGAGGAAGGCAATTATACACTTCCTCTGAATAAATTTTACCATATGTTGGAATCATCTTGAAGGCACATAAAACAAGAATGCTAACAAAAGCTTTTCATAATATCTTTTAAAGTTCATCATGTGGACTCCCTTGGAAAGATTATGAAAGCAGAAGTTTTCAGCCCTTACGGAACAAACAAAAGTACAAAATATGTGGGGGAATTCAGATGATATGCAATTACTGGAAGGTCATAAGAATCTTGTAGCTTTATCCCACCTTGTATTTTAAAGAACACAGAGTCTCTGTTGGCTTTCATGATATCCCTAGTCAAACATTGAGGAATGGAATTTGGCCCTAAACCTGTTTACCATCCAGACACAAAGAACTGAGTGAAATCTATGTTGATGTAGCCGACTCAAATAAAACTTGTATAGCTTAGTGAAGAAATTCAAGATGAGGAGATTCACTAGAGAAATGCTGTTTATTGAAAAAGGTTAGGGCATGCATGTCTTCAGATAAATCATTTAAGTTGTGTAAACAGAACAGTAGCCTTTACCATCTTAATAATAGGGAAGGACTGAGTTCATGGGATCTGGGCAAATGGGATGAGGGCGAAGCCTGCTGGTGTTAAAATTATGTATCAAAGCAGGTCAGAAGATGTGCATTTTCACAAATCCTTTGTTCTAACGACAACAACTGTAAATATAAACCTGAAAGAAAAAAATATATTAAACTCTGTTGGTTCACTTGTTATTTGATATGGTTTGTCATTTATCTACCTCTTGACACCAGTTGTAAAATCTGCAGTAATTCTGATTTGCCCAACTACATCAACCATCATAATATTCAGATTAGTTTTTTTTTAAAAAAAAAACATGTTCTCTAGGATTCCAAAAATCTTACTTCAGAATCTCACCTAAACACATTCACTCAAGGATGCCAAATAAACAATGATATGCCTTATTATCAAAATCAAAAAGCTTTTCATTCTATAGTCTTAGATTTTTCCCCTCCTCTAACATTGGAGTTATGTCTTGCTAACTACTTAAAACAGCACTGTCACAATGCTATCAACATACTTGATAATTTGATAAATTAGTGCCTGATAGGAAGCAGTGTGGTGAAGTGGCTTGAGTGTTGGACTACAACTGTCGAGACCAGAGTTTGAATCCGTGCTTGGTCAGTGGCTGATGCTGGACAAATCACACTCTCACGGCCTCAGATGAAGGTAAAGCCAAACCCCCTTTGAACAAATCTTGCCAGGAAGACCCTGTGGTAGGTTCACCTTAAGCTCGCCATAAGTCACAAATGACTTGAAGCCATGTAACAACAACCTATTACATAGTATAGGCATGCTGTATTTTACACACACATGCACCGATTTCTGCTCTTGTTGTTGAAGTGCACACAAACCGCAACACTTTGGAACCTCAGAATTGTTCACTGAAATGAGTCTGCATAGTAATCTTGAGGTTAGGTTTCCCAGCTTTGTCTTGCCATCATATAATCAAGGCTGCTCAACATGGATGCCAGATGTGAATTCTTAGGGGAGGAGACTCTTGTGTCCCCCTGAATATTACTGGCCTGCAGCTCCTAGCATTTCTCACCATTAGGACTGCAGGGATGTGCAGTCTGACAACAATTGGAGGACCAAATGATTCCCATCCATGCATTCAGGTGCTAACTAGATAGCAGATGGTTTGGCTATACAGTAGGCCCTTCCCTTCCGTGGGGGATCCATTCTGGACCCACCAACCCCCCACATAAGGCAAAAAATTCGTATCCTCGAGCCCCATTGAAAACAACGGCTCACAGTGCCATTCTTTTTAAGTACAGTGCAGCATTAGCGTAAGCTGAAAGCCTCATATGGCGTGCCTACATATGGCATGGTTGCACTGTACTTTGACATGTAATAATGATTTTTTAATTTAAAAACCCACTTGTGACAGCAAAGGAATGGTGCATGCAAAACCCTGAAGTTCATAATGAGCCTCCATTCTACTATTTATTTACCAGAGAAATCAGCATATTTCGGCTACTGTTATCTTTCTATTCATATACAATGTTGGGCTAGTTTTCTGCCCCAACGTGGGTTCTCAGGTTTAGTGTGGAACTGGTGCTAGCCAAATTAGCACTAGTCTGGCTATTCTTCACCTGAGCTAAATGCCTACAGGTGGAAGAACAAGCACTACCATCTCCATCACAGCTCAGCTTCTGACTTCAACTGATCTCATTTGTCACATCTTCAGGAGGTCGATGAATGAATCAAATGCATCCAAATGTAACCATCAAAAAGCAAAGTGTTCTAATGTTCCAAAGCCTTTTATTGAATTATGACGAATTAAGGCACGCACATTAACATGCTCTTCTACAGTGTCAGATTCATATTTGCTAAACAGTTCCACTATATAGAATCACTAAACTAATTCTGCCCTGATGCAGAATCAAACACAGTTTAATTAAAGATGCTTAAGTTTTAAAGAGTTTTTAAATGCTCTACGTTTGGGGGGGGGGGGGGTTATCAGAAAAATGTAGTCTGACTGACGTCAGTTCCCATCTCTGGGATAGAAGGCCATTTGGTATTCTGTTTAAGGCAGGCTGGATTGTCTTATTTTGCAGCCAGCTTGGTGGGGGGTTTTCTTTGCTGCTGCTTCAGAGCACGGAGCTTCAAAGGCTGAAATTAATGGTGAACAAAATTGTGCGGCTCTGACCATCCCATGCGGGGCAAACCCATTGAGGGTTATCATTAAGTAAAGAAATAAAGGAAAAAAACCCTGCCAGTTCCTAAAAAAAACCTCATCAGATAATGACCTCAATGATTGGGTTTTCATTACCAAACAGCATCCCGAGATTGTCTGCCCCACACACACACAAAAAAGCAACTGTGTGTGTGTCTCCCCTCTCTTTCTCTCTTCTCCCCCCTCCCCTTTTTTTGCACATCTTTTCTTTAAACCTGTCAGATCATTTCAGTATTTCAAATCCGAGGAAAACAGCCTGCCTGCTGCTGTATTTGAAGTTGTAATGGTGTCAAAAAGTCACGACTGACTGACAGCCGTCAGTCCCAGAGGAGCTCATTAAATCATAAAAACTTGACAAGGAAATAATTGAGCATCACTGGCAGCTTGGCGCCTGTTTAGACGTTTTTATTTTCTTTCATTATTAGTCCCCACCATTACGTTCATTAACAAATTGCATTAAACAAATGTTAAGGGCTAATGATTTGTTTATCGCAGTTTTTATTATTATTATTATTATTTAAACATTAGCTGCGTCATGTGGTACCTCAGCAGCTTCACGCTATCATCTGACTGAATATTTTTCCACTCAGAGCTCTGGGTACTGTTGGAATATGAAATAGATTATTCATTACCCTCCTCTTTGCCACTGATTTGGTTTCATGTAGCGTCTTCCACAGAGAAAGATGAAAACTTGTCAAAAATAGGTTATATCTTATTCTAAGGGCAACAATAGCAGCAGGTACAGGCACACTTTAATATTTAATTAAGGTTGATGTTAACCCCTTTAAATGACTTTAGCTGTGAGTTATATTCAAGTGCAGAAGGGAAAAATAATTGTACTTAATTTGCAACCTGTACAGTAGGCATTCATTTAAAACTTCCTAGAAATTTTAAAGCATAATTTTAAAGAATAGCAATTTTTGAAATGTGTGCGTGTGCCCTTGAATAAAACACTTTGGAACACGTCCCCAAAACAAACACCTTTTTCTTTTGTTTTTAAACATCCCACTGAAAAATAGAGAGAACATACTGGTGATGGAAAGAGTTACATGTGAATCCCTGAGAACTTTTGTGGCTGTAGTAATAAAATTCTGTTACTCACGACAGCCTGTTAACAGCTCGGCATGTGTTTCTGAACAAGGAGAGTTTTGTTTCAAGCAGCTGCAAATAAGTGCCTCTTATTTTGGGATGGGGGTGGGCGAGGGGGAAACATTTACTTTTGATTGGGGATCTCCTTGTATTACCCGCTGATAGTAGCTGTACAAACCTGTTGTGATACAACAATCTAAGCTGGGTAGATAGACAGATCTAGCCAAAATCCTAAGCACATTATTTGAGAAGGAAGAGCATATTACAGCCACTAACACATCTATTAAATGTACACTGATGATCCAGTCCTAGTTATTTTGGCAGACCAATACCAGAGACTGACTTTTGTCTGTGAATTGCTCAGGGCCAGCTTTTATTCTTTTGACATCAACATTTGCACCTGCCTGCTGCACACACCTTCTTTCAAGATTTAGAGCAGTGGTTCCCAAACTTTGGTCCTCCAGATGTTTTGAACTTCAGCTCCCAGAATTCCTGACTGTTGGCCAAGTTAGCTGGGGCATCTGGGAGCTGAAGTCTGAAACACCTGGAGGACTGAAGTTTGGGGATCGCTGAATTAGAGGATCCCCCAGTTTTCAATGTACCTTCCAGTTATTCAACCAAATATTCTGTAGCCCCCTGTTGGCTGCTTGCTGTGATGTTCTGGGGCACTGATGCTTCTCCATACTTGAGGCAATGTTCCCAAAGCATATACAAAAATATTTGGGGTAAAGAGAATGAAAGAGAGAGGAAGAGGGGAGCAGAGATAGTAGAAATGTCCCATCTCATTCAGTGGAGTAATGATAAAGCCAGCTGTTTTTATCAAAATAATTTGTTTTCTTTTGCAGTGCATTTCAATGAAGTGTATAGTGGATGTTGACCAGAACAGGCTGCTTTAGATTAGATAATGTCCTAAAATCCATGGCCTTCTCCTCTGTTTTGAATATCTACACATGTCACATCAAAATTGTAGCATCGGTGGCCCCACATAAGTCCAAACCATCCCAGGAATGTGGAATTTATCTTTGGATCTGGCCAGGGAATGTATTCCTGAGAGCTTCATACCATGCATATGTTCTCCTGTCTGTGAGAGATTCTCTTCTCAGCTTCCCCAACTCTCACACAGCTTCCAAATTGCTTTGAAAAGTGTCCAGATCTTAAAAGTACTTCCAGGTCTTGCAGAGCTGGGGGAAATTACCAGTTGTGCTGGTTGAGAATATTAAGAACTGTAATATTTTTTTTAAATAGTAACTTTTTCTTGCTTTAAGTGATGTTCCAGGAGCTCTTCTATATAAAATGTCTTGATAAAAAAAAATCTTTTCTATTTGGAAATTCTTTTCCTTCCTAATGGTAAAGATGCAGAAACAATATATAAAATACCACTTAAAGAAAACAGAAAAACAAGACAGTCACACAGTGAACTGGAATGCCTGAAGGTTTTTACCAGAAGCTGTTGTATCTCGTTTAGTTTCATGACTGCAAGGTGCCATAACCAAAAAGGACCATTCCTGAGGTGGACCACACAAGCAATTTCAGATGGTGAGGCAAACCAGAAGAGGGCAGCATTCAAACAACTGATGTGGTAGTATACTGTCCTTTAGGTATCTCAGTTCCAAAACATTTTACCTGAAATACTACAGCCATTTGACTTGTTATAGATAGATATATTGTGGCCATGTGGCCAGGAACATAATATAGCTCCCTG
This sequence comes from Sceloporus undulatus, assembly GCF_019175285.1. NCBI lineage: Eukaryota > Metazoa > Chordata > Lepidosauria > Squamata > Phrynosomatidae > Sceloporus > Sceloporus undulatus. The sequence continues at coordinate 202,631,298 of NC_056524.1, read as the reverse complement.
AGAACCAATCCAGGCTGGTTTAGTTTTCAAAAAGAGTCCATGCATAGTCTAACACACAACACAGTGCAATATTTTAACCTGGATGTTACATCAGCATGTCTAGTAAATTGCTGAACCCTCTAGCTGGAAGATGTGTGACAGTCATGAAAGCAACTTCCATAATGTTGTCTTCTTTGTATAGTAATGTGATATGACCCTTTCTCTTCCCTGTTTCATGTCACTTATTGCCAATTATGGTTAGGTGATACTAATAAGTTACAGACAGACAGCATGGTGTAGTTCTTTGTTTGTTAAACTGAGACTCAGAGAGACCAGGGTTCAAATCCCTTATTGGCCATGGAAGGTCATTATTTCTTGGTTTTTATATAAATGGAAGCATTGCAAAACCAGGTACAGTGTCAGTATTATCTTGACCAACAATGCAATTGTTTTTCACTGCCAATGATTTTTTCCCAAACATTTCTCCATAAATGTGTTGCAAAGATGAATTCATACTTGGACCATGTACACAATATATAAACTCACAAATCTCCCTGCATTGTGTATTAAGAGATAACTATTAAATTGTAAACTACCTTTCTAGAGTAAATTTTTTGTACAGCTATATTCTGTCTACATTTATACCATTCAAAGGTAAAGCATATAAATACATAGCCTAGAAAGCGAACCATAGTAGTGCTCCTGTCATGTGTGCGAGAAAACAACTGCACTGACCGAAGCTGTTGTATTTGTTGCATATAAATAATGAAGGCATCTAGAGGAGTTTTTAAAAATACCAGTAGACTATGATACAGTGAACTTGTGCACTCAGTCATTCCCTTCATCCAAACAACTGCCTTTGGCGTGAATAACAGCTTGGCTGATATGAAGCACGGTATTGATCTGTTGCTCAAGAAAGTCCATTGATAGTTCTTTGGACTTTTCCTGAGGTATGGCTATAACAGCTGAGCATGAGAGGGATCTGCTGCTTCTATCTCAAGCTCATCCCCAATGAATTCAACAGGAAACCAATCCAGAGAGAGCAGTCTGTTCTCAATCTGTAGTATTCACTCTCACTTAGACATACCGTGCACACACTTTCTCCTGCCTTTTTCTCTCTCCATGACTGAGGCCCAGTTGACATTTTTCTTTCAAACTCAGCTCCAAAAAGGAAACCAGATGTAAATGGCAAAATAAATAAATAAATAAAAATAGTGTGGTGCAGTTAAGTGAATCTGTTTAAATCAGATGAATTACATGGGGGTATGTTTAAATTCCTAGGTTGCTTTAGTCTAGAATAATATTGGAAATGGTAAATGGAAAAGGACAGGTTCTTCACCGATTTCCCTATTTAAATTCAGGTATTTGGGGGCCTTTTAAAAAACATATACTATGAATATTTAAGAAGTATTTTCGTTTTCTTTTATGAGTTTGTGGACATGAAGCTCATTGTTTTTTCCACTCTCATGAAGCCTATGGACTACTTAAGTGGAAGCTAATATCATATATCCTCAAGCAGTTTATTCCCATCCTACCCTTTTATCCGCAAGAAGGACAAGGATTAAGTAGACACTGTGACCATTGGGAGGTTTGAAGAATCTTGTATCCCATTACTTCACAAAACAACATGAAGACTACATGACTTGAAAATCAAGCCCCCTCCCATCCTATATTTTGTAATATTAACAGATCTGAAAATCTGCTGAAGCTGTCTGCAGGTTTCAAAAGTTTGAACAGATGCTTAGTCTCATAAAGGTATTTCCTCTATATAGATTTGAGCATATTTTTTAAGGCCAACTTTGCGGTCTCAACCCCTTTTTTAAAAAACCCACATATTCATATGAACTTGATTGGTATTTACAACATTATTGACTGACTTACAATCACATCAAAATGAATTGCATCATTACACAGTTCTCATATAATCATGTATAGCGGAAATGTAGCTACTATCTCTGGAATCATTGCACAAATCATGTGTCCCATTGCAGAATGGGAACCAGAGTACCTCTCTGCAATAGATACCAGATTGTTATGGGACTCATTGCATGATGGAAACTCTCATTGGGCAACAGGACACCAGAGAGAATGTCACAATGTGCATTCCCTATCAGGGATGGAGCTACACCATCTAAAGTTAGGAATTATAACCTCTGGTGCAGAATTTAGGCCATGGTTATAAATAATAATGTTGTGTTAACCTTATGTATATTGATAGATGCTCTGGATATTAGTTTTCAGCCATGTCTTCTTGTTCTGCTTCTGATAGTTGGTTTCTTCTAGAGCAAAGGTGACTGTCACTACAAAATTATTGTTTTTCTTCTCTAAGTTACCATCTAAACTTTAGGGGGTCACACCTGATTTTGTGTGGGTGGTGGGGTGCACTTGGTACTTGCTTTGCATCGATTTGAACATTGAACTACAACTCTAGAGACCCCCCAAACAATCCCCTCCCAAACAAGCGTTGCCAAGAAAAAACCCAGATTGGTTTACCTTTAGTTCACCATAAATCAGAAATAAAGGCACACACCACCAACAACACCTTTGCTTTGTTGGGTATAGTCCTCTACTTTCTTCACTCATCATAAGCATCACATGCAATTTTGTTCCAGCATTTTGAAGCATCCTGTTTGGTGGGTACAGTTTTTAAAGGTGTGCAATTGCAAACTTTTTTTAAGTCCTTAAAAGAAGTACAGGAGAGAAGAAATGGAACTAAGCTTGCCTACAATAAAACAAAGTGAGGTTTGGTCACTTGTAGAGGAACAGGACTACACAAGAACACAGATTTAATTCCCACTCTCTGATCTGCTTTTCACTGGCAAAGAGCACTTCAGACAGGAGCATTTCTAGGGAGCGTGAGGGGTGCAAACCACACAGGGTGCTACTTGGTGCTCTTGTGGGAAGGGATTGGGTCCACTTGCCCACAGAAAGCAAGAAAGACAGCTGAGATGCTGTCACCATGCCACAGTGAAAACGTGGGACACAGATGTTCCCTTCAGGTTCCCTGATTCACCACCCATCAGCAGAAAGTAGACTAGAATATCTCTCTCACAGCGGCCCAATCTACTCCATGATCACTGGGCTGGGGGGGGGTTGCCAGGCAATCTGTGGGTGACAGCATGAGTTACCACTCTGGGAGTAGTTTCTGGCATGTGGTAAATAGTATGGAGGCTAATATGGAATCATGGGAAATACCATAGACCAACAAAAGCAACATTGAACAGGAGTATCCCAGGATCGTCTTCTGCACTAATCTTTCCAGGAAATTCCCACAAAACAAGTCCTATTCAAAAAAGCACCTCAGGATATCATGACTGGTTGTATCAAAAGCTTCTTCCAGTTCCAGCAGAGCCAACAGTGACATACATCTTCTGTACAGGAATTTTATCTGTAGAATCTCATACCATTTGGTTACAAAATACTATTCAGTGTTCAGGAAAGTAAGGGGTACTAGGGACCACACTGCAAAAAAAATGATGGTTAATGGATCACACCAAAGAATTCCAGAAGTAAATCAGTATGCACTTTACAGACTATAGCAAAGCCTTTAACTGTATAGATCATGAAAAGCTATAAAATGCTCTTAAAGAAATGTATGTGTCATTACATTTGATAATCCTGATGAGAAATCTGAAATTAGGACAATAAACTCCTGTTTGTACAGAATATTGAGAAATAGAATGGTTCCTAAATTGTAAAAGTGTCAGGCAAGGCTGCATTCTGTCACCCTTTTTGTTCAACTTGTATGCAGAAGATATCATACAAAAAACAAGTTTAGACTTAGAAGAAGGAGGATGGATTATAAGAAAAAGGAACATTACCAATGTAAGCTATGTAGATGACACTATACTACTAGTGGAAAATATCAGAGACATGGAAAAACTACTAAGTTAAAATTAAAAAGCACAAAGGCAGGCTTAATGCTGAATATAAAGAAATCAAAAATAATGATCACAGATGATATTTATAATTTCAATCTATATAATGAGAAAATTGAAATAGTAATAGTAAAATATTGTAAAAAATAGTAAAATATTGATCAGAACAGAGACTGAAGACAAGAAATAATAAGAAGAAGATTAGGAATGAAGCTATGAAAAAACAAGACAAGATCCTAAAGTGTAAAAACATACATCTGGGCACTAAAATTAGAAGCATTCAAGCTATCATATTCCTCCTCATCATATATGAATGTGAGGGTTGGACAGTGAAGAAAGCAGTCAGGAAGAAAATTAATTTATTGGAGATGCTTTGCTGGAGAAGAGTGATGAGGATACCATGGGCAGCCAAAAAGACAAACAAATAGTCCTTGAACAGACCAAGCCTGAACTTTCCCTATAAACCAATGGGATTAAACTGAGGCTGTCATACTTTGGCCATATCACAAAAAGGCATACTCATTAGAAAATACAATAATGCTAGGAAAGGTAGAAGATAGTAGATAGAGAGGAAGACTGCACACCAGATGGCTGGACTCAGTCAAGGAGGTCATGGGCCTGAATCTAAGTGGAGTAGTGGAGGATAGAGGATCTTGAAGATGTCTCATCCATGGGTTCATCGTGAGTTGGGATCAACTTGAGGGTAGTTAACAAAAACAACAACACAAATGTAAAAATTATTAGCAGGATTTCAGCCATGGTCCACAATTTTGGAAAAGGATTCCACCTCCTATATGTAATGCCAAATCTTGAGAACATTGGGAAAGACTTGGTGCAAGTCCTTAGTGCTCAATCTAATATTTCACCTGTCAGTATGACTAGCCAAGCCATCTCTAGTGGAGCCTCATGCTTTGAACTTCCATCTGCCCAGCTTCAAGAATTCAGAAGGTATGTTAAGATATTTGTACAAGATTTTTTTACTTCATACACAGGCACTGCTAATGACAACTTTATGGGAGCTGCTATGTGTTTGTCTCTGTTTAACTGCTTCAGATTACCCGTATTTTCCGGCGTATAAGACGACTGGGCGTATAAGACGACCCCCAACTTTTCCAGTTCCAGTCCAGCTTGGAGGTTTCAGCACCTGCCCTATAAGACAACACCCGGCGTATAAGACGACCCCTGACTTTTTAGAAGATTTTCCTGGGTTAAAAAGTAGTCTTATACGCCAGAAAATACAGTAATTACATTTTCAACTGAAGATGTATCCTTATTGGTTATACATTATTTTCATTCCTTGACTATTCTAAGTTGTGCTGGGGAAACCATTTTGCTCAAAAAGCAAGCTGCACTGATCATAATCAATTTATGGATGGACATTTTAATTGTCACAGCACATTTTACTCCCAAAACAGTGTTTGTCAATATGAAAAATAAATTCAGAATAGTATTTTGTGAAATCCTATCCCAGGCGAATCAGCATTGTGGCAAGCAAAATAGGTATATTGGTCAGGTAAATCTACAAAATTTAGATACAAATTCTGCATCTATCCAGAAAATGTAAATAATATGCCACTTATAAAAATAGACACCATCTCTAGTAAATAGATTTCGTTTGAGAATATGATATTGAAGCTGGTGCTCTGCACGTAGAATTAATTTTCCTTCTACATAAAAACAGACCTAACTACAAAGAAAATGTCACTAGATGGCTCCCATTTTCACAAGCTCAAATCCAGCAGCTCGTTTTTTCAAGTATTGTTCAGGCCTTATGCAGGCACAATTCTTACTGAAGTCAACAGCCTTGAGAATTACCAAAGACACTCATATATGGCTCCTATTTGACCAATTAAATTTTATTTTCCATTGCTATTGCTGTAAAACATTTAAAATATTTTAAAAGTTCCCCACTGCCTGGAATCTCTTTTTTCTTATTTTGTGCTGTACTTATAAAACCAGAAACCTTATTTGCTTGTTTTGCTTGTTTGTTTGAATGTACGATTCACTTTTTCTGCAGCATTCAGGTAGTCTCATAAAGACTGGCTTCAAGCAACTCTCTTCCCACCCGTACTGATGAACATACTGATCTCTCTTTATTTCTCATCTATTTTAGTTTAGTGTGAGCTTTCCAAAGTATTCATAATAAATGTATCTATACATAGCCAAGCCATATGTAAACATTAATGTCATTACTGTGATCCACACATTCATTGCTTTGCCACTGAATGCATTGTGCCTAACCCATTTTATATCAAATATTGCTGTTTATTTTTAAGCAATGTTAACACACACACAAATATGCACATACAGACATATATGGTTGAGTGTAGCACAGTTCTTCTGCATGCAGAACTGTGCTAAAAGACCCAAGAACCAAAACTGGGTTATAGATGGTTCCAAATTGAACAGGTTCCCTATTTCAAATATCTGGCATAATCTTTCATGCTAGTGGTAATAAGAAAGCACATGAGGAGTATGCTACTGGTAATGCACAGAGGAGCTCAACAGCCATCCCCAAACTTCTTATATCAAGAGATGGTACTCAAACTTTTCAAAACCAAATTACTTGCAGAACTGCTTTATAGATCCCACCTAACCCTAACCCTAACTTGTACAATCCAAATTTCTAAGATCAGATTTCCAAGCTCCAAAATGTTTTTCTAATGCAACTCTGAGACTGGACTCAGGCTTTATGAAAATGGAAGTCAGAACATGGGCAACTATACTCAGCTACTGGCTCAGACTGTCCTTCCCCACTTGCCTTGCTCCACTAACTTTGACTGATGATTTCCAGTGGAAACAGACAGTGATGACTAAAATTTCATCACTGGGCTTCTCTATAGATCTACTCAGCACAGGATATGATAAGGCTAAAGCAACCATCAAACAATGGGTGGAAGATATAGAGGGGCAACTGGATCTAGCTACCACCCCAATTTTTATTGCTAATGACTCCAATAGATATTTGGCATCACCTATGGCATACTTAGCAAAATTCAAAGTACCCAAACACTAGAAAGCCTTTACTTGGGCATGGTATCATGCCTCCCCTCATCTGTCCTCGGAGGCCAGTATAAGAAGAACCCCTACTCAGACAGACTATGTCCCTGTAACTCTGACCAAATAGAAATAAATGTATTACTCAAGTGCTCCTGCTACAGGGACATCCATCACAGACTTATTTTACCTTTATTGCATACATACCAAGGATATACCAGTCAATTTTACACTTCTCTGTTGCTTTCAGACATCAACCCTAAATGCAGTGTATAATGTTGGCAGATTCTGTGCAGCTGTGGTTAAAATTTGCCAGGAAATGACCTCCGCAGTAGACTAGTACCAATCTTTTCTTGATATACTGGAATGTGAAAGAATATTTTAAATATTATTTTTAACCTGTGCTTTTACCTTCTTTCATTCTGTGTCCCCTTTTTATCTGTGCTGGCCTACAACTGTAATAAAGATGCTATTCTATACAATGGTGGCAAGCAGCCTGGTGACTTGGCTGGGTAGCACAAAGGCAGGCAGACAGGAAGGTGAGTAATGGCCTCCTCCTCATCACTGCTGCACGGTTGGCACTCAGGCACAGACGGAAAGGAGTGAAGGAATATGAGGGGCGCTGTCAGCACTTCCCTTTCCCATCTAGCCAGCATCTCATCCAGCATCTGGAAGTGGCTGGTTGGGGAAGTAGCTGTGGATTTGCAACTTCCAAGAAGCTTGGCTGGACAACAAGGTGGCCTTTTGCTCAGGCAGCAAGATAGTCAGGAAGAGGAGGGCAGACATAGAGTGCCCTTTCTTGCCTGTTGCCACTTCTTCCATGTCCCTCTATCACAGCTTATCTAGAAGCACTCTGCGGTGTGTTTTAGACCTGAGTCAGAGCTTGAAGGAGTTATGTTTTGGACTATGACTTCCAGAATCCCTCAATCTGCAGGCCGTCTGAGATTTTAAAGGTTGTAAGTCTGTTATAAACTTTAACCAGAATCATCTTGGGCAATTATGAATACAGAACTTAGAGTTACACATTTGTGACTGTTTCTTATTCATGATCCTTAAGTATGACCTAGTTTAAGGGACACATTGGAAACAAAAAAGCCACCCAATCCCCACTTATCAGGCAGCAATTTCTTCAGTTGTTGGTGGTCTTTTCCCCTGTCACTAGGGAAGCAGCTGACTGACATTTCCATCCACCTCACACAAGTGCTCCCTGGTGTGAAGGGGAATTGTAACAGGGACCTATTTTTGTCACACTGGAGATCACTCAACCGAGTGGTTGGAAACATCAGCCAGCTGCTTTCCAAGTGACAGGGGAATGGACCCCTATTAGCTGCAATGGCTCCTGCCAATGTAAATGGGGACTGGAGAGGTTGGGCCAAGTGTCACTGCACAGATGCATAACTATGGTGGTTATGCATTCGTAACTACCCAAGAAGATTCTGCCCAGTGTTTACAAAAACAAAGCAAGAGTACAGAACAGTGGTACTTCCCTTGGTAAGCAGGCCTATAGTCAAGACAAATCAAAGTGACTTACTCTGGTCTTCAGAATACAAGTCTTATTGGGAAAAAAGGGAAGCCTCAGACTTCCAAGAGAATAAAGAAAAGGCTTTGTACAAATGCCAGGAAAACAGAGTCATTGGAAGCAGAACAAGGACAGGAAAAAAGGACATCTGTTCAGTGATGCAGGACACTGAAGCAAATGTACATTTTGATCTGATCCAGAACAGCTCTTGTGTCTGCAGGAGAATACAGCCATGTTGCAGCCACTTCTCAGGGTTGGGCCTACCATTAGACAATGTGAACTGGTCACATCAAAGAGGTCTTGGAAGAAAGAGAGCTGGACAGCTTCTCAGCCCCCATTACTAGTGCTGAAGGAATTGTTGGTACCATTGGCTTTTTTTTTCCATGCAGTGGGTGAAGATATCATCTTATTCCTTCTTTGCTTCAAGCTTCAGACTTTCTTGGCCCAGCTCTGCCATCTCTCAAGATCCTGAAAACATCACTGCATTTTGTCAAACCACTCCAGAAAGAAGATTCCAAATGTGCAAAAACCAAAGCTGTATATCATGCAGTAATTTGCAAATGCCCATTTGCTTGTTTGGCTTAGTTATTTCTGGTTAAACTTTATATAAAGGAACCTTCACTTTCCTTTTCTTTAGAATTGTTGATCTTGCTGTCTTGCATAAGAAGATGGATAAAAATAAATTTATCTTCCCCACTGTATCTTGCACAAAGTCCCAAGATGTCAGATGTGATATTGGAATGAGATGCAAAATTCTAGAGCAAAGTCTATTTCTGGGCAAAAGGCCAGCAGAACTGGATTTGTTGTTGCCAGGATTTTGAGTTCCTTTTCAGAAATTTTACACAGCTTTTCTTTCCACCTTTTAAAACATGACTTTGCATACTAAAGATTGTGAAGGCAGCCAGAAGAGAGCAGCATATACACAATGCATCCTTCGATAGAAAGGATTTTAAAAAATCAGTAACTTAGTTGTTTCCAAATTAGAAAAGTAGGTAATATTCCTTTTTCAGCTCTCATCTATGGCTGTTTTAAGGCTACCACAGTCTAATGTAATCTCTAAGAGCACTTTTGCCTGTTTAGCACAGTGTGCATGTCCTGAACAGCTGATCTTTTGAGATGTTTGCTGAGAAAGGCTGGAATTTTTTAAATGAACCAAATCACATCACACCTGGAATTTATTTTCCAGCCCAAAATAAGTCATTTTCTTTCCCTTGAGAGTTGAAAAGTTTTTATCCCTTTCCCACAGTATTGGGTTGGATACATTTACTATTGTTTCATTTGTAAAATAAACAAAAATACTATGTTCAGCCCTGACTCCAGTTTTTAAGACGCCCTTGCCAAAGTATTGCCTGAGGGTGGTCATCCTTGGCACTAGTGATGAGCAGCGGCAGCAGCAGGATTCTGAGAAACACTAGTGGGGAAGGGCACAATTTATTTTTTCATAATGCACCAAATTAATGTTGCATTTAGGGAAGGTAATGGCAACCAAAATCCAGGAAGAATCTTTGGGGACTACAATTCTTCCCCCAGTCAGCAGGACCACTAGCCAGGCTGGATGGATAGATCTAGAAGCTGTTGTCCCCCAAAAGTCACTTTTCGAGGCTTTGGATCCAGCTACATCATCATCATCATCATCATCATCAGATAGCAATGGTATCTGAGTCCTAGTTTCACCTGAGAAAGGAGAGGTACTCATACGAATCCTGGTTATAGTACAACTCCCATATCTGTGGACCAGTACCCACAGTACTGATGTCTGAAATAATATGTTCTCTCTATGCATTTTTTAGATCTTCCAGCAGTATTCTATGGTATGTATCTGGCAAGGGTTGACCCTGGAATCATGCTGGAAGACGTAGAAATGTCTAGGGAGAAATGTCTAGAGATTCTGAGAGAGATTATGAAAGAGAGGAAGATAAAGGTGTTCTCTCTAGGAATTTCTAGGTCCTCCAGTGCAACTCTATGGTCAACTTCCTCAATTTCAATAGGGTTCAATATTATCCACAATTTTGGGTTTCCATGGTAAATCTGGGAACAGATGGGGAGGGGTAGTTCTGAGCTTTAATGTGAAATAACTTTGTGACTTTAACAGCATCTTTGCTTGTATCATGGAATAAAAAGCATCTGCCCACTTCATGGCATTGCACAAATTAAGGGAAGATTCTCTTTCAAATTAATGAACTCAGCAACACTTTTGCCTAATTGTGTGGTATCTTGGATATTAAGCTGGAAACAAAATAATGAGCTGTAGCTACATGATTAGTGGATAATGATTCCCTATCATCTATCCACAAATTCTACTTCAGCCTGAGATCTTCTGTGATCTGGTGCCACTGAAGGCAACCAGAATCAGCTACTTGAGATCAGGTTGGGAAGCCTGTGATTGGTATGGTCCTGAGAATGGAAAATGGAAAGAGGCGCATTATTCCTGAACATGAAAGTGCAGATCTGTGTTTTTTAAATTGGCTTTAGGTTTTTCACTTCACTTTTAATGGTGTTATTGTTTTAATTGGACTGGTGAGTTGTTGTTTTTTTAAAAAAAAACTGATGTAAGCCAGTTTGACTGTCTCTTTCTGAGACAGAAATTGTGGGATATAATCTTTTAAATAAATATATATTTTTGAACTTTCTTCTCTGAGCTGTGAAGTTAGCCCTACTGTGTCTCTTTCCTCCTGTTCTGCTCTTTATTGGGGGTGTCTCGGGGTCAGTTGTTTTAGTTTATATTCTTTTTAACCTGAGATTTTAAGATATTTTATTTTGGGGCTTTTTTTGTAGAGTATTATGACAACTTGAAAGTGGGTTAGTAAAACGAATAAATGTGTCCTATGGTTGGATGAAAAATATTAGCCTTGATGGAGAGGAGACTCCCAAAATTATATCTACCTGATCAGTTCACCAGCTGTTCTGACACTACTGGCTTTTGGCAGATTTTTAAAAAATCATTTGTGTGTGTGTGTGTGTGTGTGTGTGTGTGCATGTATGTAATTTCATAAGTATTATTTAGGGATGACATTGTCATCTTTGAAAGCAGCAATTACTGAAACAAAAAGGGATTATTTTGTTTGTCAACTGTAGAAGACCTTAAATTGGCACCTTAGTATTATAAGTTTAAGCAAAATGTTCCTTTTGAAAATTATCTTATGGTTACCACAAGGCTAGTTTGCCTCCTGCAGAGTTTCTATGAACAAATGTCCCACCACCTCCATGGGCAAATGCTGCCCCCTCCCCCTCCGTGGTCAGTGGATTTAGGACTGGGAACTGTATTTTAAGTATTGACTTTGTCATTGATTAAAACCAATTAGATATTAAGCAAAGGTTTTGCCAGGGAGAGAGGCTTCATGATCATAATCAGATCAAATTTCTGTGTCTTCGCTCAGGATACTCTAGTCCATTATTTCCTCCTCTTCCCCTATTTCTATTTTTGTAATAAGAAAATGAATGTTCTCTGCTCTGGCGCCTGAGTTCAGAGTTGGGCTTTTCCCTTGAAGGCTTATTTTGGCCTCGCTTTTACATCAAACCCTAGGGATCATGAGTTGTAGAGCACTGTTGTAGTGTGTGCTGTGACCACTGTTTTCAATTGTTTTCAGCTGTTGTAATTTGTTCTAGATTGTTGTTTTGCTAACTGCAATCCATCCGGATATCGTTGATTCTCAAACAGTGGAACAGGACTCCTGAGGGCACAAGAGCTGCTCAAAAGGGGTGCAAGCCTTGGAGACTCTGCTCCCTCCTCCTCTTCCCAAACATTTTTATGTGTAAAATTTACACATGTGTTAACAATGAATTTAGTTAAATAAGATGGATTTATTTATTTATTTATACCCCACTCTTCAGTATTTCAGTAGAGTATTTACACCCCACTCTTCAGCCAGAAATACTCTTAGAGCAGCTTACAGATTGTTAAATTGTTAGTTCCCTGCCCTCAGGCTTACAGTCTAAAAAGACATGTCACAAAAAAAGAAAGGAATGGCGAAGCTATTTCCCTATAAAATGCTAAAATATGAATATACATGAATGTACAAATGTAAATATACACACACTAAACAAAATATTTGTATTCATATACTGCATTGTGGAGGTGTGTGACGTCTGCATGTAGATGTAGAGAGGGATTCCAAGGATAAAAAGCTTGAGTACCATTGGGGTAGGCTATAAACTAATCAAATAATTTTCTGTGACCATTACACTCAGGCTGTATTGGTAGAGCAGAATTAATGCAGTTTGATACTGCTTTAATTGCCATGGCTCAATGCTATGGAATTCTGAGGTTTGTAGTTTTGTGAGATATCTAGCCCTCTCTGTCAGAGAGCCTTAACAAACTGTAAAACACATGATTCCCTAGGATGGAGACATGACAGTTAAAGCAGTGTCAGAATGCATTAATTCTGCAATGTGGCAGCAGCCTCGGAGAGGTGGGATCCTAAGTGTTTCCTCTATCGGAGAGGTGGGATCCTATGTTTTCCCCCCGAACAGTCAAAAGAAGCCTCATCTTAGGATCTCACCTCTCCAATATATTGTATATTGTGCATTAGAGCCAGAATTGTAGCATTTACACACAAGAGAACAGGGCTCAGTAAACTTTGGATGACTGCAAACTTTACAGAGAGATATATTTTTTAAATGTATGGCTCTCCAACAGCCTCATAAGAAGCCAATGGCAAGGAATATGCAAAAGGAGGCAAAGAGGTGAGAGTTGCCTATAGAATGGGGTGGGGGGGGGGGCAGGAACAGGCATACAAAGACAGAGAAGGTTGAATCTAGATTTAGGGATATGGAGTAGAATATGTGGAGGTGGGACTTCTCTCCTTTTCCTTCTATAACAGCACCTCCAGCCCCCTGAAAATCCCACAAAGAGTATTAGGGGATCCCACCAAATGACTGTAAGCCGTGATGTGAGGAAGGTGCTCCTCAAAAAAAATCAAGCAGAGGTTCCTTGCAGGAGTAAAATCCATCCACAGAAGGTAGACATCAAATCTAAACTGTATAGAAGAAATCTCGTGATTTCTCTATTTCTACTTCTTTGTTCAAGCTAAGAAGCAATTTTTCAGGCAAAGAAAAGGGGGGACAGATAAACATCATCAGAGAAATTAAAGAAATTACAGTGCAATCTATTGCATGCCTACTTGTCCCTATGTCCCAATAGGTTCAATGGTCAGGTCTAACTAGCTGTCTATCATGTTTAATAAAGAAGGAATACATGTAAGTTTAACAAGCTGAACAAATGCCAAAGCCAGGGTGCATCCACACCACAGGAATAATCCAGGTCGACCCCACTTTAACAGCCATGGCTCAATGGTATGGGATTCTGAGGATTGTAGTTTGTGGTGGCGTTAAGAGATCTCTGACAGAGAAGGCTCACAAAACTACAGTTTCCAAAACTCCACAGCATTGAGCCATGACAGTTAAATTGGGGTCGCACAGATGCAGTCCCAATGATATATACTTCATTCAGTATCCATCCATCTGATATCAGAGTGGTTGAGAAGAAGGTCTGCTTCTTTCGACTTCTTTTGTAGCTGAAAGCAATTCTAATATTTTTTAGAGGAGGCTGTTCCATTCCCGCCCTCAGGAAACACCATTCCAGAATTTAATTTTGTGTATGCATGGATAGGATAACAGTCTCAGTCTACCTGGAACTGAGGCAAAATGCATCTATCCTAACCCATCCTGAAACCAAAAACAAAAACAGCAGAAAGATTTCTGGAGAAGTGTTAAATTTGGAAGTGCAAGAACTCATCAGGAAAGTTTCCCTAATCTCACTCCAAAGGAATGTCCAAAATCTTGGAAAATCTTCAGGCCTAAAACAATTGATAATCCAATGACACTCTTTAGCTAGACTGAATGTGTTCCTGCATCCAGAGTAGCTAATAGTCTCCCTGGGATACTATTTTAAAACTCACAATCCAATCATACTGCAATATTGTACTTTTAAAACTCATAATCCAATCATACAGCAATATGGTACAAAAATTCCTGATATTTGTTAAAAATCCTGGTTTCACTGGTACCATCATCAACAACATTTCTGTGATGTACATAAACCTGGTGTCTCTGCCTACAGTCTTTTGGGGAAGGGTTTTAATAAAATGATCACTCTAAAAAATTTGAATCTGTGATAGGTCTCTGAAGCAAATCCATAGCAATTTGTTTCTGTGAATTTAGCAGTATGTTTTCTGAAAGTTACTTCTGTTGGCCATAGTTACACTTTCTCCAGATTATTGGCTGATCTTCATCAGCTGCGCTGTGGATAGATTTTAATCAGCTCTGATACAGAGTAATATACTGCTGAAGGAGCTACTAATTAATCGCCTCTCTGTATTTAAGAAATAAATATCCATCCCAGAGGAATTGTAATTTCATGGTTTCTACTGATGGGCAGATTGCATTTATAGAGGTAATTTCAGAAGGGGAGCCTCATAAGTAACAGAAAAGGGCATGTAAATGCTTTCCATCAAAAATTTCAAGGGATAATACTATTTTAGGCAAATCTGTTTGTATTTATATCTCATCTGAATGTGTCAGATGATGGGGAAGGTTTGCTTCATTCCAACTCAGCCTACCTCTTCCCCTCCATTTGAAACAACGTGTTCTAAGTCTTCGTTTCTGTGGATTTCATGTTAGCGGTGTAGCTTTTACTTGCTTTACTTTGGTACACTAATTTCTTTTCAAATGTCAGTTTGTATTGTATGTCTGCTTGTTCATACCATGTCTACAGGTGATGCATTTTAGATGTCTCTTTGAACTCAGCAGAATTTGTGGAGCGACTGTGTTTGTTTTTGTTTTAAGTGAATCAAATGAAATATTGCCTTCCATTATATATATATTTTTCTGCTGTGCAAAATGTGTTTTTTTTTAATCACAAACAGGGTTGTGCATTATTATTTACAATCAAAATATCCTTGGGGCATTAAAAACATATTTAATATATAAAGTAAGTTCCTGGAGAAATGCATTGGTATGTACAGGGCATTCTACTTTGGCTTCTTACAGTCCGACAGATGGAGTGACAGCCCTGAACAGTCTTATAGCCCATCATCTTTTCTGCAGGGTGGGCCTCCTTCCACAGAACTGGCATATGCCTAGAGTTGCCATGTTTTCTGGAAAACAATACAGAATACAGGAAGCAGGCCTATATAAGGCTGTCTCAAGCCTTGAAAGTGGAAGGCCTCTGGTGATATCTCATGGATCTCGTCAGATTTCAAATCTCTGAGGAGATGCTAATCTTGGGATGGTAGGCCAGCCATCATGAAAAGTAAACTTCATTCTGCTCAGTGAAGAAGAGCAATGCTATGCCAGTTGTGGTCTCAGCAAATGGGTCCCTGTCATAGAGTAGGTAAGGCCCAATTGCTGCATACACACTAAATACTGATGGGTCAATCTGTTGAGAGTACAGCTGGTACCTACTCTCCAAAATGGGTTTTGGAGTTTCCTGTTTCCCGATACTGTACCAGACTTGACAATCTCGAATATTCAAAATGGGAGGAACGAAAAGAAAACGGAAGTTCAAGTGAATGGTTTTCTTTCGCTTCATGTTATTCTGAACGTTATATCTCTTTCCCTCATATACAAGTATATGGGCTAACTCACCAAGAATATGTGCATCTGATCAGAGGTGGACAAGCTGTGAAATTACTTCATTTGTAAGATCTATAAGGAGAAAATCAAGCAACTCCTGTGTCTTATTTCTCTTAATTCCATTGCCCTATAGAAAACAGGACACGCAGGTAACCCACTTTAGCTTCATGGTCCTTGTTCAGCCATTGGATATGACTTGCAAAGCTACACTTGGAATGGATAAAATCAACAAAAACTGTGTGGACATGGGCTTAAAAAATTCAGACATCAAGAAATTTCAGATTACATCAATATGCATCAATATACTGGGTCTAGATGCATAGCTGAATATGTATAGAAAGAAATGTGTCCTTCTCTTAGAATTCTAAAATTAGCAATCTGTAACTACCTCAAAATTAATTCCTGCCCCCTCTATTTTTCTAAAATCTCAATAGCTAAAAGTTCACAAGGCAGATTTCAACTCATTTATATTTAAAAACCTGATGTTGCTTTGAACATCTGGGCTGAGGAGACAGTCGTTTCTGAATGAGAATAATACTCACTTTCCATATCAATTGCATTCACCCCCCAGTTTTCTCACTATATTTCACTTCTAATGTCTCTGTTCTCTCTGTTGCTGCTTCTCAATGGAGAAAAACTGAGAAATTTACTGTTTTTGTATGCTACACATGGTTCTGTATGTGTGTGTATAGTGTTACATAGTAACCTAGTGAGACGATCCCAGAGGACAAGGATGATCTGAAGGATATAATATTTTCAAGAGAGGAGTTGTTATCAGTGAGCGAAAATTGCTTCTGAAGTTTCACTGGAAACTGTTTTACATGTCTAATTTGGTGGCTAATATCCAGTACTAAGAGGAGGGAAACGCCAAAACTTCAGAAGCCTTGCTCCATCTTGTTTGAATGCAGAGCACAATGAATTTGTATCCACTGAGCATTCAGCACTTACATTTCAAAACCTACAGCACACTAAACGTGAAACTTTTGTTCAAATTTCAAGGATTTTGATAGCCCAAGTGAATAGACACTGCCTATTGATTTTTCCCTTACAATGACTCTTGGATAACCTATTTTCTCATTTATTTTTAACGACAGCTCATGAGATTTTACAGCAATTCTGCCCAACCTCCTAATATCAAAATCCCTCCTTGACCCTGAAAATTGTAATTCTGCTATAGATCACAGCTGCTGAATATTACCTTTTACTAAGCTGGTTAAATAAAATATGTCCAAATCACTAGATCCCACAGGCCACGACTGAAATTCTAATTATACTGGGTCTGTATTTTTATGCCGTACTGCACAGGAAGAAAGCACAGCACTTATTCAAAGTCCAAACCAAAGTGGGGAAATCCAGAATGTGGGTTCTAGTTTTGAATTTAAAGGGGGGAAATGGTATGCAGCTCTTCAGCGAGTTCCTTGTAAAACCTTCCAAGAGACCCAAATCCTTTTGATGCATTTAATATAATAAAATGCTGAGGACAGAAACTATATTTGTGTGTGTGTGTGCAAATGTGTCATTTGGAGGATGAGTACATTTGATGTGTATCACTTGCAGAAGCAAAAAGAGGCTTATATATCTGATAGTGAAATTGCATATAGAGCACAAAGGCTTAGGGAAAATCAAAGTAAAGCAAATCAAGATACTCAAAGTGGGAGGAAGGGAAAGAAACAGGAAGTTCAAGCAAATGGTTTTCTTTTGCCCCATGTTATTCTGAACATCTAAAGAATGAGCTTTATCTCTCTTTCCCTCATATACAAGTACATGGCCTGCCTCACCAAGAATGTGTATATCTCACCAGAGATGGGCAAGCTGTAGAATGACTTCATTTGTAAGATCAATAAGAAGAAAAAACAAGTAACTCCTACCTCTTATTTCTCCTCATTCCAGGCATCCAAGACTATTCTCAAGTGGTTGTGGATCAAGCAAACACCTTCCAAGTTATCTAATTTCCCCAGTTACTAGAGCAGAATCAAACTCTTTCAAATTTCCTATGGGCCTTAACACTTGTGAATGTTAGCCTCAAAGTGAACACCCACTTTGTCCACCTCTATGCTATATCCCTTCTATACAAAGTTATCATTACATTTTGGGTTCGATTAATGTATGCCTACATCTTGGGGCTCCTGTGACAATACTGTTCAGAGCAAGCGTGGGCAAAGAGTAGCCTGCGTAAATACCCTAGACTCCATTTTTCTGGTCCCTGAAACCAGTCTCTCAAAGCCCCCCAACTACTCTAATTATTTTTAATTTGGTACCATTTGGGGCTAATTTTTATCCCCAAGGCACAAAGGGAATCCTCCAAAGGTGTGAAAATAGACTCCCATCCCCAGAATCATGCCAGATACCTATGTTTTTGTCCTCAGTTCTTCTCAAAATGGTGGCAGGGTGTGGAATACATGATTTCCTGACTCCATTTTTGAAAGAGAATGCAAAGGAAAATGGAATTACGTGAACTTGTTGGGTAAGTGCTAGTTGTGAAAGATTAGGGAGAAAATTTGGTCCTTGGCCCAAGACAGCCAATCAGCCTTGTCTTAGAGGAAGGATCTACCAGAAATGTAACAAATACACATTTACATCCTGTGATTAAAGATCCCCACCCCCTACCCCCAGATAGGGAACATGTAGCCTAACCAGCGTAAAGGAAAATGGGTCTCTTTTACTTTCTCTCAAGTTCAACCACTAGGAATTTTGGCAAATTCTGATAAAAGGAAATCTGGATTGAAATTCTCACCAATTCCTAGTGTAGCCTTGTAGACTGAAATTCTCTGTAGCCCTACCGAGTGTAGCCAGTGGAATCAACTGATGAGAATTTCACTCCAATAATGTTGGGAAGGTGACACTAGAGACTTTTGAGACTTTCAATTCAGTTTTTTTTTTAAAAAAAAAATTAAGACAAAGAGGTTGGCAAAGTTCACATTCAAACATGATAGAGAGTGAAAGGGCAAATATCCCCAACCTCTGATCAAGTATAAATTTTCCCAAAAGTCACATGTAGCCATGGAGGTAGAGCTGGACACACAGCTCTGCAACTCTACAGGATCTGTATTTCATCCTTAGGAGAGTAACACCTGAAATAGACTACTGTTTCTTTTGATTGTTTAATGCACTGCTAAAATGCATTACTGTACCAAAAATATCGTTGCATTCCTTCTTTGCTAACAACCCCCATTAAGACACTATAATCCTTTCAAACTACAAATCTATCCAGAAGGAGAAATACACCGGGCATGCCTTTCCCAACCCAGTATTTTTCATATCTATTGGACTATAGCTCTCATCATCTTAATCTAGGGATAGTGAAAGTTTTGGGCCATCACATTGGAATGTCAGACTGGGGTAGGCTCTAACTGACTGAAGTGCGAATCAAGAAACAGTAGCAGTACATACTGGATGTAGGAAATACGGGAAAAGGAATCTCAGAGGTGGCACAGACTCATCTCTGTAGAGGAATGGATCTGCACTGGTTAGGACTAGTCTTATTGCTTCATCTTCATTTCCACTTGGATTTTTTTCTCCCTCTCTTTTCAGGAAGAATTAGTCCTGCAACAATAGATTTTTTATTTCTTATTGCACTGGAAATGTGGGGATGAGAATCACCTTTTGACCTATGCATAACTTGCAAGTGTTATTTTTCTGGACCACTCTTTCCAAATTCCTGCAGCCAATATAGCCAGTGCCTTTGGCTTTAAAGACATTTCAAGCCATATATGTACCTGTGCCTTTATGAAGTTTGTCACAGTCTACTTTCTACCACCCAATCCATTTCCCCCCTCCTTTTTTTTTCTTACTCTTCCACACAGCCAATCAGTCTTCAACTAATAAATTATAGCCTGGCCTGGCCTGGCCATTAGTGGTGGATTTCCTCTTTAAAAACACCAAACCAAACCAAAAATCAAAGATAAAAAATACAAATATTGGTACCTGTGTCTGAGAAAGAATCTAATAAGGTGAAAATAGAAAGATATGCGTGTATGGTAAAGAATTAAGCGTGTGCCATTAATCAAGTGTATTAATCTGCCCCTGGATCTCAATAGAGCCCTATATGTTCTAGATAGTCCTGTTGCAAACAACAGTATTTAGTGTGTGAAACACCGTTTGTGTCTGCCTGGTTCTTGACAGTGAGCATGTTATAAGTTGAATGATAACTGGCCAGTGTGTTCGGAGAGTTTCTCAGGCTACAGTCTATCTCACTACTGAGTGTTGAGTGACCTTCGGGGCTGCTCCATCCCCTCTCTGGTGTGCCATTTCCTTGCAATGATCATTTCACATAGTAAGGAAGCAGGATTGTTCTTACCTCTTCCATCCCTGACATAAAATGAAATAATAATGGGTGGTGAGTAACAGAATGTTGGTGCTTAATTGTGTGGTGGGGGAGTTTTCACTGCGACACAAAGGAAATTATATGCACAATTACTGTTGTTAACAGAGGCTTGGCATGTAAGTCCCAGCACCGCAGGCTGGGAAACCTTCCCCATGCATGTTTAATGGGGTTTGGGTTACTCTGGTCCTAGGGCTGTATCTCTTTTCTAACATCTTGTGTTCGCAATGAAACAAAGGGGGGGGGGGGAGGACAGAATGTAAAAGTGATTATATCATACGATTTTCCTCATCAGCATTTATTTAAAAAATAAAGAATCCTCAGAACAGCTTATTAAACAATTCCTGCCACTTCTGAACATATTATTAATTTTGTTTTAGCTGGCCATCTAAATACAACAATGATGGGTAAATTTAGATACAGATATAACAATTAAAAGGTTTTTAAGCCTAAGCAATGCCTGCATGGTTTAACAAAACAACCCAGTGAAAAATAACTAGTGCATAAATGTTTCAATAATCTTCTTTCTTCTCCAGGGGCCGCTAAGATGATTTTAAAGTCTAGTCCAATAGGTAGGTCAGTAAATCTGCAATTGTCTCATCCTTTCATGCTACTTATTCATTGTATGTACAGTAATTGTTTTTCTTTTCCCTTGACTAAAGAGTGTTATCTCATGCAAGGAAGATCAATTCAAAATGGACTTTAATTATCTTCAATAAAAATTAAATTACTCATCTCAGCTAATGGTTTGGCAAATAAAAGGAGCTTAAATTTACAACTGCACAGTGCTATTGATTAAAGTTTTCTTCTCTCTCTCTCTCTTCTTTAATTCTGCCCAAGGTAATGTTTCAATCTCTCACTTACAGAAAGATCTGTACAAATAAAAGAGTGTATTATAAACAGAAAGTAGAAACAGCAATTTGAAATATAAAATCATACAAAAAACATAACCCACATCAAATGTTGTTTTTTTAGAAAAAGAAAAATGAGAGTGAGAGCATGCATCAAATATATATACAAGTTTCTAAAAGGTTTCAATCATTCTAAAATTGCAGAAGATTGCATTCTGGTTTCCCCAAATGCTTTCATCTGTGCAAGGAAAAATGTGTGGCTTCCTCAAATTTTAAAAGCACAGTTAGGCCATGCCTAATAGATTTGTGTAATGCTGTGTTTGGGTACATGTAGCATGGTTGCTTGTGTTCTCCACGGTAAAGATCTTGAAGTTACAAATACTTTTTTGAAGTAAGCAGCCTATTTGATAAGTGCTTAATGAAGTATCATGCTAGCAGTATTTAATGCACAAATGTTCAAAGGTACTGTGCTGTGTCCCCTTTTGCCAAAACAGGCTTTCATTTTCAAATCTGCGATATTTTAGAAAGACGTAATCCCTAGGAAAATAGTACTGATGGTGAACATATTATCTTTCATGTATTTTTTTTTTAAGTTTAAGTAGGCTTTGTTATTATCTCGGTAGCACGGTTCTTCGTTCATTCTTAGACAGCAAATCAAAATATGCCTGAAAGCAATAGTATTTTAATAAGTATCAAATGTCTTCCATGAGACAAGTGTGTTCTATAGTCTTTTGTATCTTTCAGGCTCCGGTTAAGATCTTTTTGGTGGTGTTCCTGTAATATTAATCAGGGACATATATGATTGTATTTTATATAAAATAAGTTTAAAGGTTTCAGTGAACTGTGGTGCCTCGTTTGTCTTAACACTCTTTTGAAAACTAATTTGCTTTAATTTTTTTACCCAGATTTTAAAATATTGCAATTCAATACAATGTCTTTTTTTAAAAAAAATAAATAACCTGCAGAGTAAGTATCATTATTTTAAAACTCTGATATTGGCATCAAAAACTTTATCTAGTCCCTGTTTGTGTGATATAAATCAAACTCCAGCAGGTTGCACTTTGGTCTTTCCTGCTTTTTGATTCAAGTTGCCTGATTTATTCAATAAACCGGATAACCACAATTTAATGGTATGTGAAGAAGCTTGAAATGAGACTTGGGCGGGTTACAGACCGCGGAAAAGCAGCGGCCTGTACCTGCCCCTTTCCCCGGTGTATCGGGGCCTCAGTGGTTAGAGCGGCAGCCGCTGAGGCCCCGATCTGCCGCTTTCCGGGCCGCGGGGATGCGGCAAAAGGCCCCTTCCCCGCAGCCTGGAAAGGGGTGTCCTTGGGGCTTCAAGCCCCAAAGACACTCCGCGGCGGCAGGGAGGAGGAGAAAGGGGCCGCTTGGCCCCTTTCTCCTCCACGTCACTGGCGCAGCCGTCTGAAGGCTGCGCCCAGCGACACAAAGCCAAGAAGGAGCTCTGAAACGGAGCTCCTTCTTGCGCTGTGTAAAGGGCGCTCTAAGCGGCCTCATGCGGCGTGATGGTGTCACGTCCGTGCCGCCTCGTTTCAGGGATGTAGCCGGGGGGGGATCTGGGGGTCCGGACCCCCCCCTTCCATTAGAAAAATGAATGGTGTGTGCTGCTGCGCCGCCGCACTCAAGCCCCATTATAATGGTGGCACTTAGTCTGGACCCCCCCCCTTCCTAAAATCCTAGCTACGTCCCTGCTCGTTTGGAGGCGGCGCGTTCGTGATGCCATCATGGTGGCCCTCATGTAGATGGGGCGCTGCCATCTTGTACGTCCTCAGGACGTATTACGCTTAGGGGTATCAAGAAGTGACGCCCCTTTTAAAACTAGGACGTCCTGAGGATGTCCCTTATGGCCGTTTGTAACACGCCTTAGGCTTGCATGCTTTCTGTTTCTTCTTCTTTCTCCTGTACTGCAACTATTGATGGTTTTCAGAAAACTTTATTTTGCCATCATGCCCAAAGTGATAGATTATGGTTTCTGTTTGCTTTGTAATTTTAGATTGAAAACAAGGTTTGATCCTGGTTTAGAGAGCAAGTGCAAACCATAATTGTTGTGTAACATCAAAGTAGGACTTCCTGCAGACAAAGAAAATGGTAAGGAATTGCTGCACATGGTGGATGCCCATTTGCATAGCACCAAACTGGGCTGTAATCTAAGGGGCTGTGCAGACAGCACCTCAGGGGCAACCTCCAGCTACCCTTTCCTAGACAGATCAGGGCCACGGCAACCTCACATTGCAGCCCCGATCCAGCCTTCTGAGGGTGCAAAAAAGAGCCGCAGAAAGCAGCTCCTTTTAGAGCCCTCAAAAGGGTGCCATAGCTGTGTTGCTGCGGCTATATGGCGCTCCTTTGATGCTGCGCCATATGGACACAGCATTGGAGGTGCACCATGACACTGAACTTCATGTGGAATGGCACTTGCCATCAGGGCACCCTGGGGGAGCGGAGTCAGGCATGTGTTTGGAGGACACTACACCCCGACTCTGCCCCCATGCAGGCCTTTCAGGCTGGTGTGTACAGGGCCAAAGTTGGGTATGTTTAAAGTAGGCTGGGACTTATATTAGCCAGGGTCCAAAACATACTGCAGAAATAGTCCAGTCTGAGACAGCTTTAAGTGTCTTGACTCAAAGCTAGGGAACTCTGGGAACTGTAGTTCTGTGAGACATTTAGCCTTCTCTGTCAGAGAGGTCTGGTGCCAC
Source organism: Sceloporus undulatus (assembly GCF_019175285.1). Lineage (NCBI taxonomy): Eukaryota > Metazoa > Chordata > Lepidosauria > Squamata > Phrynosomatidae > Sceloporus > Sceloporus undulatus. The sequence continues at coordinate 202,607,470 of NC_056524.1, read as the reverse complement.
AATAAACAACAACTCCCAGGATTCTATAGCACTGAGCTAGGGAAGATAAAGCAGTCTCAAACTGGATTATTTCTGCAGTGTGTTTTGGACCCATGGCTACTTTTTCCTCCTTATTTCAGTGCAGCTGCTGTTCACATGACACAGTGCTGGAATCTGCAAGTATTGAATCAGAATTATTATTATTATTATTATTATTATTATTATTATTAACAATGAAACCTGTCTGACAAGCAACCCAGAAAAAGAACTAAGAGGGTTCTTCCTTAATGTAGCCCTATTATGAGTACTGATACATCTCTTAAGTCACCATTAGAGAGGTTTAGGATGGCCAGGTTTAGAACATTATTTAGGTTACTATGTATGCTGCATGCTATGTTTCTAAACTTAGAGGAAACTTTTTTGTGTCAGCAGCTATCCTTGGGGAGTTGTGTGTTAGGCCAGTAAAAGACAGTCCTAGAAAGAGGTTGTCAGAGCCAGAATCAAAAAAATGTCGCACCATTTCTTCCCTCTCTATCTCTCTTTTCCCACCTTGCTCTCTCCCTCCACATCCAAAGGCTGCTGAGGGAAAGACAGGTTGCTTTTGCCAGAACTGTTTGCTACTAGAAAACATTTGAACTTAGGCAAGGATCACAGGAAAATTATATAATACTACAGACTAAATGTAACCATAGTTAATACTAACACCTGTTTATCAAGCTGGACAACAGGGCACAGTGTAGGTAACCAAAAGCAACATTTCTGAACTCTTTGTCTTTATTGTGGAGTGGGTGGGGGATGCATGGGCCTCAGACTCACTGCAGCTCAATCGTGCTGATATGTGTCATGTTAATCATGCAAATGCAGCCTATAAAACAGATAAGGAATTCTGTAGTAGTTGTTTTTTTAGTTATTGTGATTAATTAAATTGTAAAACTAAACAGATGCAATGGTACAGGGCCATGAAGAAGAAGAAGAAGAAGAAGAAGAAGAGTAGTTTCATCTATAGGAAAAGAGGTGGAATGGTATCCAGGAAGAGAGTATACAAGATGCTAGTCCTCACCAAATATTTGCATCTCTTTCATAAGGGAGGACAAAAATAGGATAAAAAACAGGTAATGGGATGTATCCAGTGGTAGAGTACCCCCAAATTAAAACCCACACCCATTAGATCACACCCATACGTCTCTCAGAATATAGGGACAACTCTGTTCTATTGATTTATTATAAACAGAGAAATCACACACCTGGACATGAAGAGCATTTCTTATGGCACAATAGACTTTCCTTCCTTACTATTTCAGAGAATATAGCCTAATGTTTCATTTCACCCATTAAAGTGGATATACTGGTATGTTATTGGGGTACCACTGCAACATCTATAGCACTACAATGGTGACATCAATCTTGTTGAAATGGCTGCTTTATATGGAGCCATGAGATTTGTCTCTCTATATATATGTGTGATGTGGCTAATGTGAGCTCTGAATGGATGTTGCTAAAAAGATCTGCATGATAGTGTTGCAATGAGAACACTTTGAACTCCTTTTACATCTCCATCTCTTGATCGTTAATTTACTTAATCCTCTGATCTTTACTTCTTTAAAGTTGTTTTTAATAAACAAATGCAAAGGTGAAATGAGTAGTTTTATGTCACCATCTAAAAACCTTTTAAAGTGGCATATGATAACAAATAATTAAGAGACTATAAGATAAGTTTAAATATTACAAATAAATGTATTTGAAAACACTTGTTCAAAATTAATTCCTCCATATACACTGCATATGGAAGAGTTGATTTTGAAATGTACAGTGTATGAATGAAAGCTCAGAAACAGGAAGTTTTTTTAATTGTATTTTGGAGCTCTTTCTCTTACACATGGAAGAATCTAAAGCTTGCTCTAAATTGTTTGGATATTGTTGTTTTTTAAACACTGTTGATGATGTTAGCTTAATTTAAAAAAAACGTCCTGTATCAGGAATTATTTGATGGTTCCATAGCATTCATGATTAATATATCTTTACTGCTTTTCAGACATCATCTGCACTGCAGGAATAAAGCAGTTTGGCACTGTTTAAATGCCATGGCTCCATCCTGTGGAATCTTGAGATTTGTACTTTCTTATGGCACCAAAAATGCAAACAGGGCAAATGTGTGACGGGGTTGCAGTACTTATTGTTATCGTTATTAGGGGTTTTAAAAAAACAACTATCCAAACAATGTTTCTTTGGTCCTATATTATTTTCTGGTAATTCCAAGCACCTGCTCCAACATTTCATTGCCACCCTTAAGTTGTTGTTGTTTTAATTGTGCTATATTGAGACAAAAAAGATATCCTTCTCTTCTCCTTCTTTCTCTTATTATTCTAAAATTGTTATTGATGCACTATAGCACTACCTGTATAACTCTAAGATAATAAAGAAACACCAAAGAGCAAATTTGTCCTTTAGACTACTCCCTCATCTCACCAAACCACATCATGGTTTTAACAAAACCTTTGAAAGAGACCTAGTGCAAATGAAAGAAATGGCTACAAACAGCTCCCCAAACAGAACACAGCAAATGGATAGAGGGGCAATAACAACTGGCAAAACTCAGAAAAACCCAAGGAGCTACATCATGAGAACTGATGCATCTTTAGACCGATTTGGGAAAGCACTGAATGTATTCGTGGCCATGCTGCATGTCTTTTAGCCATCTGGAAACTTCCAGGACGTGACCCTTGGCCACTGGGTCACTGGGTGGGGCTGCACATTTAAAAGTGTTTTCTCAATGACATACCATTATGATTTTCTCTGTCAATGGCAATATTCCTATATGGAGCTACCACCATGATGAAAAATATTCCAACAATCTTTCAGATGACCACAGCTGAGTAAACTAACTTCTCAGACCCAAGTCTTACGTATTATGCCAATGTACCTTAGTTGCTGGGTTTTTTTTTGTTTTGTTTTTTAAAATAAGGCCTGTGATAAATTCGGCTCAGTTGGCATCCTACACAAATCTGTCAAAATCCTTGTAGAGTCCTGGACTTATTTTAAAGAATCATGTGTCACAGTATATGAGCCAATAATAAGAACTCATAGTAGAAATAACTGTTTTTTCTGACTAGGGTTGGCTCTATGAGTTGTTGGTTCAGCATTCAGTGATATTGTTAAATGCCCATCTTAGATCCTGAATTATTTTTCCCCTCCAGTGTCAGAAAAAGAATCTTGGGAAGTTACTTTGGGGAAGTACAACTTCTCTAAAATAGCAGCCAACATAGCCATTGGGCACATTACCAGCAGGATACTCAGAGCTGTAATTCAAAATAATAACATTTCCCAACTCCAGGCAGTAAATCCTTGAATCTCAGTTAATTCCCTTCTGGCTTTGACAGTTCAGAGCTTATTATTGTGGAATGAAGTTCCCAGAGGATTCATTCCAAGTATCTGATGAAATGGACTGGAGTTCACAAAAGCTTATCCTAGAATTTTTCCTCATTTAGTATCAAAAGTGCTACAGGGGTCCTTTATAGTTTGTTACTGGGTTCCAGATCTTTCACACCACAACAATAAAATGCAATGATCAGCAATTCTGAGTAGGTTACCATGATCTACCCATATAGGACAGATAGTGTACTTTATACAGTGTGGCCAGGCTGATACCAGTGAGGTAGACTAGAGCCATTTGAATCGGTCTCAGATGGGACCCAAGTCACTGAAGTGATTCAACTGGGACTCGATTCAGAAACTGATATTACACTGACTCACCTCACCTTGTGACTTGTACACTGGTGCCTCGGGTTACGAAATTAATTCGTTCCGCCATTCCTTTCGTAACCCGAAAATTTCGTAACCCGAAACAGTTAGCCGTTAGCACTGGAAAGCCTATAGCTGCACTTTGCAGCATTTGAATTTTGCGCCGAAATGAATTTCGTAACCCGAAAAATATTTCGTAACCCGAAACAGTTTTTGCCAATCCAACTTTTTCGTATCCCGGAAATTTCGTAACCCGATCATTTCGTATCCCGAGGCACCAGTGTATATTTTTAACAACTGATCGCTGTTACAGATGGCCCTAAAGGGGCGGCTTGATACCATTCCTTTGAACACCGGATTGGGGCTGCAGCAATCGTACATCGTGGCCCTGATCCGGCTATTTTCTGACTCAAAAAGAAGCAGCAAAATGGCGCTGCTTTTTGAGGCAGCAAAGGGGCTCCCTTTCTTCTGCTGCAGCAGCTTTATAACACTCGAGTGGCGTGCGGTATGTAAACGCTGCACTGCCAGAGTGTTGTGAAGCCAGCCCATGTGTGGGCAGGCGGGTGGATTCCAGACAGTGTTGGAACAGCATTGGGGCATGCGTCATCTAAGTGCAATGCTTCCAAGCCAGCACTTACTGCCAGTCTGTTTCAGCCCTGACTTGGTAGCCTAACTTCATCCATAAACATTATGGAATGGAAAAAGTTGTTCCTTCTTTGACCAATAATGCTTCCATCTCATTGATTTTTGCCTAACAGTCATGTGATGGAATCAATACACTATGGGTGCCATAGGGGAAGTCCTTGTCTCCTGAAGACCCCTGCCTCAAGCCCATTGCTTAGCATGTTTGCTGGTGTTCTGTGAGAAATGTGCCCTGTTCTATGGGGGTGGGTTTTGCCTACTGCTCCTAGGAAAAGCTTTAGAATGCTATTCAGATGTGCAGCAGGGACAGGCTGCTGAATAGACCTTATCTTTCTAAAATGTAATCTTGATCATTCTTTTTTACCTAAATTTGAACATGTCTTCTTGATTTTCGAGTTATTGAAACTCCACCCCACAGCTCCTTTTTTCTGTTAAAAATGATTCCCAGACTTGAGACTCTACTTGAGACCTGACTTGAAAATATATTTGGCCTTCTATATAAATGGATTCTGTATCCACAGATTCAATCATCTGTAGCTTGAATTAAAAACAAAAAAACAAAAAGCAAACTTTATGTTGCTATTTTATATAAGGGATGCCATGTTGCTATGCCATCGTATATGGTGAGAATTGAACATCCACGGATTTTGGTATCCATGAGGGATCCTGAAATCAAACCACAGTTCATACCAAGGACCTACTGTATCTTGCAAGGACTTGAGACGAACCTTGAGACTTGAACGTAGAGACCTGAGACTTGACTTGAGACTTTCAGTTAAAGACTTGAATACATCACTGGCTGATACTGCTGCTTCACATTAAAAATTGTCCCACCATGACTGATCAATCTGTTGAATGGTAGGGCTTACTTTGTAGAGTCTCTAGACTATGTTTTCTTGACCTGCCCCTAGCTCTACCTTTTACTTCAACTATTTTTGGAAGAACTTTATGGATCTCAGAGAACTTTGATACTACTATTTTTATTTTCATAAGAATCATTAATGTGGAAAAGATTGTCTGCTTCCGAAACCCTTGGCTTTTCTTTCTCTCTCTTTTCTGCTTGTGGAAATAATCTGAAAAGCAAATGAACGTCTTATTTAGACCATGATTGAGTAAATGTGTTTAAAATGGGAGTTTTGAAAGCTTTGAGTATACAAATATTTATTTATTTTTAAACTATAAGAACAAAGAGATTCAGAATTCTGATTGCTTTCAGAATAGTACTACTAGCCTAACCACTGTATTAGCCTGAATAGGTATTGATTTGAGGAGAATATTCTAAAGTTTTGCATTACCCTTTGAAAAGTGCTAATGTAATTCTTGTCACTTTAAATTAACTTTAGATAAGAGGGACTGACAGAAACACGAAGACGTGTGAACTATATTTGACTGATATTCTGTCAAATATTGCATGGGGTTATGATCCACAACTTTTCCCATCTGCTGCTCAAACCTGAATCCTTGAATGCACAATGGATTAATTACCATATTTTGTTCTGATTTCACTTAGTAGTATAAAAGACTGTGGATATTAAATGTACCCTCAGAAATGAAAGACAGGCAAGAGTGACTTATGGGTGTGAATATGGAGAACATTTTTTGTGCATTGGAATATATTTTTATTTCATAAATGGCTGCACTGCTCCCCAAAAAAACTAGAGCACAGAATTCATTCTTTAAAAAGTATAGCAAAAAATCTGTAATTTCATTAACATGAAGATCTAGAACAACGGGGATTTAAACAAGTTAATTACTCTGAGGTAAGTTTAATTGTCAAAATATCAGTGCAGTGTTTAGTCAGCAATATTATAGGAAAGAATTATGTGAAAGCTATCCTCCCTCCCATTTTCCTTGGTCAGAATTGTATTGCCATAGTTCCCATTGTGACTACATAATTTTTCATCATATATACTAAGGGCCCTTTCATACTACACAACTATAGGACTATGATTAATTGCCATTATTCTGTTCTATCAAATCCTGGGATTTGCATACTACTTTAGGACCATTTAATGCTATGCAAATATGGCACCATGAGTCCAATTTAACTGTCATGGCAACTTCCTATGGAATCCTGGGATTTGCAGTTTAGGAAGGCGTATTTAGAATTTGCCTCCAGAGGGCACAGTGCCTGACCAGACTATAGATCTCATGATTACACATGATGTAGCCATGGTAACTGAAGTGGGATTGTAATGTTAGAATCGTTTAGTGTGAAAAGATAACTCTGTTATCTGAATGCCTGTCCCCAAACAAATGAGGAAGATATCAGAAGGCGGAGAGTTATTGAGATATTATGATGCCATGATGCCTTTTACAAATATATTTTACTAGCATCACTCTGGCACTGTACTAGCTTTGTTCTCATACATGACTGAATTGCAATATCACTACGGCACCTCAGTATTTGCAGAAGCACAAACCTACAAGGAAACACACTGAAGGGGATAATCATAAACAGCCCAATGAGGATTGACCATGCTTAGTGACCACAGTACAACAGTTGAGGTGAGGGAAAGGTAAATTTAGTTAGTGACACTTGATATCATAGAATGAACTGAAGGTGAGCTCTTCATATCAATGTTTTGTTGAAAATCTGACTTGAAATGAAATATGTGCTAAACTTAACTCCATGCATTTCCATACCCTGTAAAGTCTTTCCTCACACATATATCACATACATAGCTCCCATCAATGCATTTCTTTTACTTCTTGTCTCTCAAAATATCCCACCACAGCATGTAACACAGTCTTCTTTCAGCTAGGTGATGCTAAGTCATGCCATACTCTGTTGGATCTTGTCCCAGTAGTACTTACATAAGAGCTCTGATGGGATTTCATAACACACTAATAAGCATCATGTTCTTCCATGCACATCTGTTAGACGTTCTTATCCAGTTTCTAAGATTTAAAATAATCTTTGCCAATCTAAGTCTCAAGGTACTTCTGTGTTAACCAATAAACAAAAATGTAGTTGTTCAGATCTTATATTTTCTCCCATTCATTTTTATATTTCTGGGCCTTCCTGTTTTATATATTGATTTTTATAGTCCCTTTACCAGATTCAGGAATAGGAAACCTATAAATAGCTGACTTTCATTTTTTTGGTTGTTAAATAAGCATATCTACTACATTTGATGGTCCAGATTGAGATTTGCTTTTCAACTGCTTTTTATTTAATCATATTTTGAGAAGTGTATAAAAGACCTAAGTAAATATGAAAAATGCAAGACCTGACTGATATTTATTTAGAATACGATTTCAAATGCTTGGAACACATTGGCGGTCTAATTTTTCCCTAATGAACTAACATGTTTAGATTAATAGATACAAAAATATCCAGCTATCAAGTTATACATCATGCTGTCCAATGGTTCTGATTTGACAGGAATAATCCCAATCCATCCTCTGTCATCCCACTTTTTCAGCTGCTTTAAAAATGTCCCAGCTTCTCACTCTTTTCCCCATTTTTTCTCTTTCTCTTTGGCCTACTTCACTTGTTGCAAACTGAGTTTAAAGTGCAAAAGTTTGCACTCAGTTAACTCATCAAGGGGGAGAAGAGAAGAAAGGAGAGGACAGAGCCTTGCCTTTAGATTCAATCAAAAGCAAACTGTTGCAGCTTCTCCTAGCTTGTCAGTTCTTCCTTATTAATACATACATACTACATACATACAGTGTTATTTACATTCCCTGAGGCTTGAGGTGAGATACAACATAGATGAAAACACATAAAATCATTTAAGCACTGTAAAAACACTATTAAAACATTGTTAAAACACATAAACATAGAATACAAAAAATCATCCAGTATAATTTCATTTCCTAATTTAAAATTCATAGTTTAAAATCTACTGGGTAGACTTGCTGAGAGAGATAGGTCTTTAATACCTTTTTGAATCCAGATAGCATATTTAGCTGTTGAATCTTTTAATATGCAGTCTATTTTAATATTGTAATAATTTAATTCTATTTTAATGTATCACTTTGGTAAGTTTATAATTGTATTGTTTTTTTAAATATTGTAAACCATTCTGAGTTCCAGTTTTGGGAAAAGAGCGGGATATAAATAAATGTAATAATCATAAACATAATCTCTCCCAGCAGGTCATTCCATAATCTAGGTCTGGCCAATGAAAATGTCCTCCGGGTGACAGTTTCCATTTTAGTCCTGGCTGGCTGAAGTAAATGTCCCCAGAAGACCTAAGTATACAGGGTGGATTAAATGGGAGGAGGCAATCCCATAGGAAACGTGGGCTCAAACCATGTAGGCCTTTAAAGTAACAACTAACACTTTGTACTTTGCCCAGAAACTAACTGGCATCCAGTGGAGTAATTTTAATATTGGTGTGATGTGATCACTTCTAGAGGTATCAGCTATCAATATATCTGCTGTATTTTGAATTAATTGAAGTTTCCAAATTGATACAAAGGTAGCGCAATGTAGAGTGCACTGCAAAAGTCCAGCCTTGAAGTTACCATCTTTAGGTATTCCAGTTCTAAGAAGAGTACAGATGGCATATCAGCTGAAGCTGATAATACAAACCCAGATTAAGCCCTTGAATAGTAAGCACATCTTGTCTGGATTCAGTTTCAATTTGTTTTTCTTTCTCCAGCCCATTACCTCTTCCGGGCATTCATTCAGAGGAGACACACTATCCTTAGCTGAAGCTGTTTTTGAACGTATGGAGAAATATATTTGTCCTAAGCATACTGATAGCACCCCACCCTATGTCTCTGAATGATCTCTCTCAGAGGTTTAATGTAGATCAATGGTTCTCAAATGGTGGGGCAAGACCCCCCTGGGGGGGGCACAAGTGTTGCTCAAGAAGGGGATTAGATTTGGAGTCTCGGATCCTTCCTCTTCCTCCTCTTCCCAAACTTTTCTATGTACTGTATAAAATTAACGCTAAGTTAAATATTGAATTTACTTAAATAAAACTGTTCTGATTTGAATGATGTTATTTCCTTATAAAATGCTAAAAATGTGACTATACATGAATGTGCAAATGACAATATACACATTAAATAAACAAAACTAATAAAAATATATTACATTGAAGGGAACAATGTCCATGTGTAGATTTCAGAGAGATCACAAGGATAAAAACTTTGAGTTAAAAAGCATTGGGGGTAGAATGACACCTTGTGATGTGCCATATAACAACTCCTTTTTTGAGGAACAACTATCTCCAAGCACCACCATCTGGAACCTGCCTGAGAGGTAAGACCAGAACCACGGCAATACAATGTTTCAGATGTCCAATATTCCACCCTGCAAGCGTTCCAGAAAGATATCATGGTCAGTGGTATCAGACATCACTGAGAGTTCTAAAAGCATCAATAGGAATACACTTTCGCTGTCACTCCTAAAATGGAGATCACCTACTAAGGCGACCATAACAGTCTCAACTCTATATCCTGTTCTGAAGCTGGTCCATTAGCCTTCGAGGATGGACCATTTTAATAGGTCCTCCACTCCTGCAGTTTTGCCAACATGGCCAGCTCTGATGTTCCTTGGCCACACGTGTTCCAGTTTTCATCTGTGAAATGTTAAAGGGCATGGCGTAATTTCATTAATGGATCAGTTGTATGAAGGTGTATAAATATTATACAATAAGTAGAGAACAGCTGTAAATGATCATATATGTTCTGAGATTAAAGTGATGGAATGATGTGGGACATAGTTATTTTCTATTTATTTCTTAATTCGAAGGAAATGCAGGTATTATAGCATGCGATTATGTTGGTGGAGTATCTATACATTCTGGGAGAAAGGTTAATCAATTTTTGTGTAAAATTTACATATGGATGTATAAGAAGTTAACTGCAAAAACTTAAAAAGGTTACCTCTGACTGAGGCCTAGCAGTTTTTTGGATAGGAGGCCTATTATGGACAGCTTGCAAATTAACAGGAGAGGTGTTGTTGTTCTTGATTTACCAAGGAAGCAGTTATAGGCTTTTCCAGTTATACAAATAAGCCAGGTATTTTCACTCATGTGAACATGCATGGTGGTGGGAGCGGAGGGTGGGAGAGAAAAAGAGAGAGATTGAGGCAGAATTGAAGACTTCTAAAGGTCAAATTATTATGGGCCAGGAACATTGTTTCTATTCTCTTTGTATTGGACTATGGACTGATAGATGTGTATAATAAGGTGAGAAAGTTCTGGTTAGACAACCCCAAAGGACAGTCCCAATGGTTGCCACAGTGAGGTGGGGCACTAACCCAGGCAGAGAAGAGCCTAAGGAGGGAAAAGGCAGCAGCAACTGAACCCAAGAGACTGCAAAAGGGTTGCTCTCTGGATCTTTCAGGAAAAGAGGATTCTAGATGCAATCCTGAAGAAGGATTTTAACTGAGATTGTCAACAAAAGGCAGATGGTCTCAACAATAGCAAGACTTCAGGAAGATACAACTATGTGATTTCTATGCTATGTACTCCACAAGTGTCATCCTAATGAGAAGGAAGCTTCCAGGGGATGTTAAAGCAAACCTGCCAGCTAAAGGTTATTTGTCTCAGGGAATTGCAAATCTAACATGAGAGAGAACTGAGCGATTTAACTCTGTAAAAACAACTCAGGTCAGGTTATCTATGAGACACCTTCACCGTTGTTGTTGTTGTTGTTGTTGTTGTTATGTGCCTTCATATTGTTTCCGGCTTATGGTGACCTTAAGGCTAACTTATCACAGGGCTTTCTTGGAAATATTTGTTCAAAAGGGGTTTGCCCTTGCCTTCCTCTAAGGCTGAGAGAGTGTGACTTGCCACCCAGACAGTTTCCATAGCCGAATGAGAAAATGAAACCTAGTCTCCCGTATCCTAGCCCAACACTCAAACTACTACACCATGCTGGCTTTCCTCCTGTATAGGCAGCTTTACCTACTGCATTTTGATGGTGAATCCTTCTACTACAGCTTACTGGTGTTCACTGGTGCATAATACAGAGGACATGGAGTAATTTCCAATAGAGCTGCCTCCAAGAAAAATTAACTCCTAGTTAGATTCAGCAGGTGGACAGATTCTGCCAACAACTCAATGGGTATTTGTTTATCCAGGCATTTTCCTTACTGCCTTTACTACCTGCTACCTCCAATGAAACTATTTCATTGAATAGTTTTATTTTACTTTGTTGTTTCACTTTGCAAGTTGCTTTAGTCACTTTTGCATATATTCTTTTAGCAGATTCCAATATCTTTTTGCAAACTAGAGGTCCAGATCTAACTTCAGGTCCAGATCTCAGAGTCATTCTAGGTAAACTAATGGACCTAGTGACATATTTATTAGAATGTAAACAGTAAATAATATCAATGTTATCTATTGTTCTATACAATGTAACATCTTAATGGGTAAATACATGTTAAGAAAACTGAAAGACAGTGGTTTTAACTTTTACATATATTTCTTTGCCAAACTTTTCAGTACTGTGTTTAAGCACTAAATGTCTAAGTAGTAAATGATGGCATTGGGGGGGAGTTAGAATATAATCCAACAATCAAATTGCATCAGGGATTGCTAACTTTGAACCTATGTATTTTCATGATATAAAGAGGGAGAAGGATAAGCCAGCTCCATCAGGCTTTCTCTGAAAGAAGAGCCCACCCCTCCATCCACCATCATCCAGAGGGGGAGAAGGGTAAGCCGGCTCCATCAGGCTTTCCCTGAAAGAAGAGCCCACCCCTCCATCCACCAGAAAGGCAAGCCATCCAGCCTGGAAGGAGTGAAATGGCAGGCCAACGCCATCTGGCTTATCCTTAAGAAACAGAGCCCTCCCTCCAGCCCATCTGCCTTGGTCCAGACCTCAGAGGGAGAGATGAACTCCAGGACCTGATTCCCTTCCCCACCACCATTCCCTTCTCCTTTTGTGTCATGCCTTCTTAGATTGTAAGCCTGAGGACAGGGAACCATCTAATTAAAATATTGTATGTACAGTGCTGTGTAAATTGACAGCACTGTATGAATAAAGCTTAATAATAATAATAATAATAATAATAATAATAATAACAACAACAACAACAACAACAACAACAACAACAACAATAATAATATAAAAGGAGTCTTTGCACAGGATTGTACAGGGTGATTTTTAAAATATTACTGGGAAAAGGCAGATTTCCAATCATGTTTACATGATTATTTATATATGATTATGCCCAACTTTTCATTGCTTTCCCTACACAATTTTATATGACTTGCAAAAGAATGTCTATTCAGACCCAAATCACAACAATTTTGGCATGAAGATATACGCACAGGTCTATTTGGATAATAAATTGCAGTATATACTGTATTAGATCCTGTTGTTAGTCCTCAAACAGCCTTCTTCTTTCCTACTTGTTGAACTGTGATCAACCAGGAAGTCCTCAGTGAACCAGAGTTTGTTTCTTCTGAACCAGGAAATCTCAGTCACCAAATCAGAACAAGAGAAGATCCTAAACCATTGTATGACGTTAGTGTTAAATCTCACTTATTCTGAATTTGGGAACCAGAGCTTCCCAATTTACAAGAAATGGAAAACAATGGTTAATTGAGAACCCAGATTAATTTTGTGTCAAGCCAAGAAAATTTTGTGTCAAGTCAGGAAACCTGTCCAGAAAACAGACCATATCGGGTGTATTTACCTGACCCTGAAGGCTAAGGACAGTCTGGGGATTCTGTTGGCATACCGTCCACCTCGTTGTCTAACAGACTCCCTGGCCGAGCTGACACAGCTGTTCTCAGAGCTGGTGCTGGAGTCTCCTTGGCTTCTTGTCCTGGGGGACTTCAACATCCCCTTCGAGTCCGGCTCATTAAATCTAACAGGTGCAGCTCAGGAGTTCATGACTTCCATGACAGCCATGGGCCTGTCCCAATTAGTCTTGGGGTCATCACATTGTGCTGGTAATACACTCAATGTGGTCTTTAGTACGGATCAGGAGCAGCCGTGGGCAGAGGTGATTCAGACCTCTGCTCTGTCATGAATGGACCACTTCCTGGTCAAGGTAGGACTGAAGGGCACTATCCTTATCCCCCTTGGGGGTGGAGGACCTATTAGAATGGTCCGCCCTCGGTCTGATGGAACCGGCTAGGTTCCAGGAGGCCCTAGAAGGTTTTATGGTTGGAAATGATGGCAATTCTGTCAAAGCCTTGGTTAATACCCAGAATAATGATCTTACCAGGGCTATAGACATTATCACTCCTGAGCGTCCTTTCCAGCCCACTTCTAATAGGAAACCATGGTACATGCAAGATCTTCGTAAACTGAAGTGGTCCACGTAATGACTAGAGTGCCACTGGTGGAAACATGAATGCTTATTTGACAAGACACACCATAGAGACCTTTTGGATTCCTATGGAGTGCAATAGATGCAGCAAAGAACCCCCTGGTGAGACATAACTATAGACCGGTCTCCCTTCTACCATTCTTGGGCAAAGTGATCGAGAGGGCAGTTGTCTTCCAACTCCAAGCTGTCTTGGATGGACCTGCTTCAGGGCAGGATACGGAGTTGAAACTGCCATGGTCGCCTTAGTCGATGATCTCTGTCTGAGCATTGACAGGGGAAGTGTGACCCTGCTGGTGCTCTTGGACATCTCAGCAGCATTCGATACCATTGATCACAGTATTCTTCTGGAATGCCTGAGGGAGTTAGGTATTGGGGGCACTGCACTCCAGCAGCTCCATTCCCACTTCTTGGGCAGATTCCAGATGGTGATGCTGGGGGGGCAGCTGCTCTTCTAAAGGAGAGCTGCCATCTGGCATCCCTCAGGGCACCATCCTGTCCCCCATGCTGTTTAACATTTACATGAAGCTGCTGGGAGAAATCATCCGGAGACATGGGGCGTGGTGTTATCAGTACGCTGATGACACCCAAATATGTTTCTCTATGCCTCTGAATGTTGCAGTGACTAAGGATGGCATCTCTCCTCTGAATGCCTGCCTTGAGTCGGTAATGGGCTGGATGAGGGAAAACAAACTCAGGTTGAATCCAGAGAAAATGGAGGTACTCGCAGTAGGTCTAGGGAAGAAACGTTGTCATCTTGTCCTGGATGGGGGGTCACATTTCCCCTAAAGTACGAAGTTCGCAGTTTGGGAGTACTCCTGGATCCTCCTCTACAGTTGTCATCTCAAGTAGATGTGATGGTCAGGAGTGCTTGGTACCAACTTCGGTTGATACGCCAACTGCATCCCCACCTGGACCAAAAGGAACTTGAAGCAGTAGTACATGCTCTGGTAATCTCTCATCTTGATTTCTGTAATGCACTCTACATGGAGCTACCCTTGTACCAAGTTTGGAAGCTTCAGTTAGTTCAAAATATGGCAGCCAGATTGGTCACCAGTTCATCAAGGTTTGACCACATAGCTCCAATTTTCAAAGATCTTCACTGGCTGCCGATCAGCTTCTAGGCCCAATACAAGGTGTTGGTTATTACCTTTAAAGCCCTACATGGCTTGGGCCTGTGTTACTTGCAGGAACGCCTCTCCGCTCACTCTTAGAACATCAGGGAAGAATTTGTTGGAATTACACACAACCAGACTAACTTCCACTTCCCAGAAAGCCTTTACTGCAGCTGCTCCAAAACTCTGGAACAGTCTCCTGGAAGAGATCCATCTCACTACCTCCTTGGAGGCCTTTAAGAGGGCAGTTAAGATGGATCTCTTCCGGCGAGCTTACCAACCTAATCTCTTATAAGACGTATTCTTCTACCTCTTTGATCTAGACTGAAACATCTCTTTCCTCTTTCACTTTGATAGTATCGTTTTAATTGTTATCTATATTTATATTTTATTGTATTACATTGTTGTTTTTATTGTTGTGATTTGTACTTGTATATTGTATATTGATATTCGGTTGTAATCCCACCTTGATCCATCTGGGAGAGGTGGGGAAATATAAATAAACA
>NC_056524.1:202567314-202592230 GCF_019175285.1 Sceloporus undulatus | reverse complement strand
TATTATTATTATTATTATTATTATTATTATTATTATTATTATTATTATTATTAGAGAACAAAAAGAGACTCTGTTTGTGGACATCAGTCTCAATAAGCTGAGATAGGATTGTCTGAATGTGGCTTCAGTATGACGTAGGCAACTCACCTAGGCTGCATCCACACAACAGAAATAATCCAGTTTGACACCACTTTAACTGCCATAGGTCAATGCTATGAAATTGTGGGAGCTGTAGTATTTTGTAGCACGAGAGCCTTCTGACGGGGAATGCTAAATATCTCACAAAACTACAATTCTCAAAATTCTATAGCATCAAGCCGTGGCAGTTAATATGGTGTCAAACTGAATTATTTCTGTAGTGCAGATGCAGCCCTAGAATCAATGGTGTGTTTTGCAGTGAGAAACCCCAGGAACAACTAGCCCCTTTCATGCAGGACAGCCTATGATATGAACTCGCTTTTGTTGTGCTCAGAAGATTTCTTTAAAACCTTACATTTTTCCTTGTTGTTCCTCTTATTTGCCTTGCTTCCAGTAGCATGCCCTTTGGAAGATACCCTCTTCACCCCACTGTATCTAACTAGCATCCCGAAGTGATTTTCAGCAAAGGTGCTGTAGAGGAAAGGGGGAAAAAAAGTAATGATGAGAAGACTGACTTCTTAGTTCACTTATAAATAATTCACCTGATTAAGGGACACTTTGAAGGGTATATTATCTTTGACGTAATCTGAAAAAATAGCAAGAAATAAAACAAAGGCATTATTAAATTGTGGGGTTAACATCATTATATCTAAAGATATATATATATATATATATATATATCAACCCTGCTTGAAATCACCTTTGAGAGATACTGACTGAAAGCAGCTGCCAGTTCGGACGATGGTTTAGAGGGATATTCTATTGCTAAGCTACTAAATAAATCCCCTTTTGCCCTGCACTGCCTCCAGCAAGCCCTTAGCCTTTCCCACTCTCGCTTCCCCACACTGTTCTTCTATTTTCCCTCATAATCTCAGTCCTGATTCTCTTTTTCCCGTTCTTGTGAATGTTGGAGTCATGACCTTTGTGGTTTATAGGCCACTAGAGACTGAGCTAAATGTGTTAGCACAGAGTCAAAACAAGTAATAGCCAGCCAATTAAATTAATAATCCATATTGTTACAATGTTTAACCATGGCTATTTCCTCAGTGGTCTGTTTAAATCACAGCCAAGTCCTGACCTATTAAAATGAATAACTGGAATTATGAGAAACTCCATTTAATAAACACAGCAAGGAACGCAACACAATCAAGTATGAAATATTTATTACAGCTTTTAACCAGCAGTTATCACAGGCTGGATTAATGAAGAAGATTTAATGCCTGGTGAAGGCTTGGCAGGGAAAAAAAAGTTAAACCCTCCATTTCCTTACAAAACCAGTGTGGCAAAGCAATGGACAGGATGTCAGGCAAAAACAAGACACTCACAATTTCTCACGCAAAGCACTCCCGAACAGCAGGGGATCAAAGCAAGCAGCTCGAGACAAGTGGCTCTGGATGCTCAGGGGGAATGAGGTCTATAGCCCAAGGTACAAGCTATCTCTGATTTAACCATTATACTTCCTGCCAGTCACTGTTCCATAGAGTACAATGCTTGGAAGAAATCTGTCAAGATGAAATCAAGTTAGCGTACCAACTAAAGATAGGAATTAACTAGTTAAAATCAATCACATTAATCAGTTGGAAATGTTCAACATAAAAGGGACCTTAATTAAAATGTTGTTTTTCAAAGGCAATTACGTTGGAATTTCAGCATTAACTGAATTACAGAATGAAGTAATTAATTCTTAATTAATTGATTGACTGAGGTAGTGGTCAAAAGCCAACAAATCTGACATTTCTAGTCAGTTTCTTACCCCAGTTTTTTCTTTTTGTTAGTCCTTGAAGGCTAAGAGTTACAAAGCTAAGGGCCCAAGATCAAAATTACTTGAGTAATTGTGACTCACTTGGGTCTTCCTCTTTTATGTTGGACAATGCATAGAAGCTCTGCAACTATTCCAGGAAAATTGTCTCAGGAGTTTTATTGCTCCTAACCCTGCGACTTCTATTGGGATCCACAGAGGAACCATTAAGTTAAAGAAAGGTGAGCAGAGGTAAGGAGATGAAATTATAAGGGAGGGAAGGGGGGAAAGGAAAGCAAGCAAGTGTTTTGTAGTGGGATACATTAGAAATTGAGTTTTCTAAAATTTGTACAACTCTCCCAAGTACAAAACACACTAACATGGATTTGTATTTAGACCACTACATCCCATCCAGTCAGCCATTTATTCCTGGGGGAGTGAGCATGTACAACAAGAGGTGTGTTGCAAGCCATAGCTCTGTTCCAAATGTAGATTTTCTTCTTTTTTTTCAAAAGCAGAGATGACCAGTTTATACTTGTACAAGGCATACTTGGATGCTCCCATTTTGTGCCCCTACCACCTACTGATCTATCTATAACACCTTTTGAGAGTTCACCTCTCCCTTTCCTTCGCTTATAAATAGGGCCCTCTCAATATGTTTTGCTGCCTGAAGTAGATATGGAGGAGGAAGAACTAGGCTTTCTTAGTATATCTTGTTGTGGGCCCACAGTCTGAAATTCTGAAGTGTGGGAAGAGATTTCAAAAGGATACCACTGATGGTCACTCTGCATCCACTACTTCTGCACTGGAGGAAGCTTGAAAGAAACAGATGAAAACAAAAAGCTTCCCAAGTTGGGAAAAGTCTCCTGCTCACTCATTCACTCCTGCTCTATCGTCACCAGTGCCACTACCTCCTTTACTCCAATATTTCATCTTGAGGCAACTGCCGAGGTCGCACAGAAATTGCTGGGCTTAAGCAACTTTTTGAAGTGATTGCCATGCAGCTTAAATGCATGAGTTAAAAAGCCAGCTGTCATGCCATCCCAGATGCCAGCTTCTAAGCAAGGGCTCCTTCTCTTTGGCAGGAAGGTAGCAAAGAGATTGCCAACATCAGGACTGGTGAATTGGCAAGCTGATTGTGAATGTAGTCATGCTCTACAACTGCCCCAATTTGGCAGAGACAGTCTCGATTAATCCTATGTCACCCCACATTTGCAGCTGCTTTTAAAATGTCCCAGTTTCTCTCTCATTTTCCCACTTTCCCTCTTTGTGTTCAGTGTACTTAAGTGGCTGCAAACTGAACGGAATGTGCGAAAATAGTTTTTGATGCTATTTCTTAAACAATCAGGCAGTTGATTTTCATACCTGACTTTGCTTGCACCATAGATGACAAGATCTTTAACAAAAAATCTGTAACTTTCCATTCTTGTGCCTTTGTTAACTGAGGCCCAGTACAGTCCACCGGTTTGCAGTGGTCTGGGGCCAATTCTAGGGTTCTGGAGCGCACAGCATCCGCACTCTCTGGAACTCTAACACGTGACGGCAGTGCCATCTTTAGGCACTGCTGTCCACACGGCGTGAATATTGATGGCATCACACATGCTCCGCATCCAAACAGTGTGGTGCACGTGTGACATCACCTTGGCAGCATCGCCGGAAGGAGCTCCATTTCAGAGCTCCTTTTTGCTGCGGGTTGTTGCCACAGCCCTGCGGTTGCCACGGCAATGATCCAGAGAAGAAAGAGGCAGCTTCGGGCTGCCCTTTCTTCCAGTCTGTACTGGGCCATAGTATCCTCCCCTGCCCTAAAATGAACTTTGGGGATCACCAAAATAAATATTTTAATTGATATGCAATGCATTTCAAAAATCTGTAATTAGTAGAAAGGTATTTGTTTAAACGTATGTAATCATTGTGGGTTTTTTTCATAGGAATGGAAGGTCATATCAAATAAAGTTTCAGGAGGAAATATAGAATAAGCCAGGTCATGGGAGAAATGTTGCTGTAATAAGGAAGAAAGATGATTTTTTTAAAAAAACGCAACAGAATATACTATATACTGCATTTTCCATTTTCCATATACTATATAGTATATTCTGTACTATATACGTGTGTGTGTGTGTGTATCATATTTTTATTGTCTTATTAGGTGATGATTTAGACACATTTTTAATCTTAGGAGATGAAGCCCTTCCAAAATGTGTACTCAGCAAGTAATACAATATTTTATTTTGGAGAGTGGAAAATGATGCACACTTACTTAGGCATAAGCCCCACTAAACACAATCGGATTTATTTCCAAATCAATATGAATAGGATAGTGTTGATTGTCTTCTCCCAATCAAGGCAACCTGGCTTTCCAAATATAGCCTGACAGAGCAGGAAAAAATAGGAATCTGTAGATCAAAGATCAAAGTGTATAGTGCTCCACCTTAAATCCCTCCCACTCTATTAAGACCCCCCTTTAGATGAGGCTGAGAAACAAATTTCTCACACATCAATGATACCTCTGTAATCAATTTCAAATAGCCCTTTGCATAGGGATGCAAATCTTAGCTTTCTCTTAATAAAGCGTTTTAGAAGATGGATGTACTGATCTGGTATTATTAAATGAAAAGTGGTCTCTTTTTAATCTAGAGATGCAGGGGCGTTAGTAACAGAGTGAATCAAAGGCCTGGTCTATTTCTCTTCCTAATTATCAATAGTGTTTTATAATCTTATTAATATTGATACACAGTATACTGAAGATCTGTTAACGTATAATGTATGTGGAGGATAATTAACGAGATCCGAGTCAGATCAATCGCCTATTTGACAGCAAACGGTGTGTGGCTTATAAATTATACATATCCTAGGTATGGCTAGAAATGTTTAAAGTTTCAGTCCAATCCTTCCACTTAGAGCACTGGGGGGAAAGTGATGAACTTAAAGGCACACTCCCTTGCCTGCTAGGTTTATACTGTACACTCGGAGGAATAAGTCTTATTTAAAAATCAAAAGAGCTCCATTAACTGCCAAGATCTCAAAGCAGCCTGGAAAACACACCTTCTCCTTGTGAAGTGCAGCAAAACAAAAGGCAAAATCTTGTAAGAAAACGGCTGATTAATGAAACTGAGGAGATTTTTTCCCTCCCTCTTTGATTTAAGAGAGGAGGCAGCAGGCAGGATGTTCCAAATGACAGATCTCATCCCATGTCTTTGCACTGGCCTTTAACGAGGTTAGACTTTGCCAGCGTAGTAAATACAATTAATAATCCCAATTAATATTGCATGCTTTGGTAAGTCTGAGAGCATGAAAGCTTTTTTGCAGATTACTGTACATTCCCCAAAGCGCACATGTGGAGTGATGAGAGGGGAAATGGGGAAATACAGCTTCCCTTTGTGTGTGTGTGGTGGTTGTTACCAAGGTAAATGGGCTGAGATGAAAGGAAATGTCAATTTTAACAAAAATAACATTTTTACTATTAATAATTTACCTAAGGGATATGACCCGATGTGTTAATAACACTTCAAGGAAATGAAATTTCACCAAAGATAGGAAAATGCTTCAGGTTTTCTTTGCTGTTATGCATCAGACCCCAAGTTATGGTCTAGGAGGTACAGAGATGTCCCACGTACAGTATAGACATAGAATCCACTTTATCCTTTATTGAACAGCTTCATAACATATACAGTATGGAAAAATAGGCTGAGACACTGGACTCTACAACATTCTTGGGAAGACACTGATAAGGTTTTTGGAATCCATTCCAAAGAGTTAAACTAGTTTGAATGAACTAGGGAGTAGCTAATTAACTAGGAGGAGCAGATAATACCCCAGAGGACAGGATCAAAATTCAGAATGACCTGAATAGACTAGAAAGCTGGGCCAAAGCTAACAAACTGAACTTCAACAGGGAGAAATGTAAGGTACTGCACTTAGGGCGGAAAAATGAAATGCACAGATATAGGATGGGGGACACCGGGCTGAACGAGACTATGTGTGAAAGGGATCTGGGAGTCCAAGTAGACCACAAGTTGAACATGAGTCAACAGTGCGATGCGGCAACTAAAAAGGCCAATGCAATTTCAGGCTGCATCAATAGAAGTATAGTGTCTACATCAAGGGAAGTAATAGTGCGACTGTATTCTGCTTTGGTCAGCCCCCACCTGGAATATTGTGCCCAGTTCTAGGCACCACAATTCAAAAAGGATGTTGAGAAACTGGAGCGTGTCCAAAGGAGGGCTACCAAAATGGTAAAGGGTCTGGAAACCATGTCCTATGAGGAATGCCTTAGGGAGCTGGGGATGTTTAGCCTGGAGAAGAGAAGGTTAAGAGGTGATCTGATAGTCCTGTTTAAATATTTGAAGGGATGTCATATTGAGGAGGGAGCAAGCTTGTTTTCTGCTGCTCCAGAGAACTGGACCCGGAACAATGGATGCAAGCTCCAGCAAAAGGGATTCCACCTCGACATTAGGAGGAACCTCCTGACAGCAAGGGCTGTTCGACAGTGGAACAAACTCCCTCAGAGTGTAGTGGAGTCTCCTTCCTTATAGGTCTTTAAACAGAGGCTAGATGGCCATCTGTCAGGGATGTTTTGATTGTGAGTTTCTGCATGGCAGGGGGTTGGACTGGATGGCCCTTGCGGTCTCTTCCAACTCTATGATTCTATGATTCTAGAGTACTTTATATAGGAAATCATGTCATAGTAGGAACTGAGCTACAAACAAGCAAAGAGCTATTCCCAACCATTGCAGATCCCTAGGTGAGGTTGCCTAGCATAAACCCCATAACTCACTATGTGATTCTGAGTTTATAAAATTTCCCCTCCTGCCATTGCCATTTTCAATGTTTTATTCTGTATTATACAGACCATTCATGTAGATCAATTCAGCTTGGCTAGGAGTACTAGGAAATATTTATAGATCCCACCATAGTATGGTGGACTATGACCCTAGAGACCAGTGTTAGAATCCCCACTTGGAGATGAAAACCCACTGGGTGACCTTGGGCAAGTCACAGTCTCTCGGCCTTAGAGTAAGGCAAGGGAAAACCTCCTCTGAACAAATTCTGCCAAGAAAATCCCACAGTAGGTTTGCCTTAGCGTCAACATAAGTCAGAAATGACTTGAAGGCCCATAACAAGAACAACAATCATGAAAATTGGTAGCTATCACTGGATCCACATGTATAGCATTGGTAAGCACTTGTGCAGTGTTCATCTGAATGTGAAGCTCACAGTTCAGATTATTTTTGCTAGATCAGGAGAAAATCAAGGGCCTAAAACATTATCACATGAAGTATTTCTCTGAGTGAGGACATGTAACTAGACTTCAGACAGAATTTTCATCCCTCAGGTGTGCATTGTCTAAGATGTTGATGTTAATTCAGGGTTGGCAAACCCAGTGGATCTGGAGGCCAAGTCCTGCCCCTTCTTCCCTATTGTCCGTCACATTTCCACTCTGGTAGCTTTTAAGAAAGCACTCAAGACGGATCTCTTCCGGCAGGCCTTTCCAACCTAGTTACCCTCCCCAGATATAGAGATATTTGTCCCCTCATTTGTCTATTTCCCCCCGCCAATGTTTCTGCCTATTTTTTGGTTGTTCAATGTTTTAATGTTTTAAATGTTTTTAATGTTTTAATATTATTACTGTTTAATTCTGTTTTAGTACTGGGAATGGGGGGTGGTGGTAGGTCTAGGGTTTGATTTTTTTTAACTCTATTGTAATTTGTTGTATTTTATTGTTGTAACCCGCCCGGATTCTTCGTGATTGGGCTGGCTAGAAATAAATCTATTATTATTATTATTATTATTATTATTATTATTATTATTATTATTATTATTATAGACCTACCTCATCCTGTACTCTCCTCCCTCAGTGTGGCAGTAAATCATGCCACTGAGATTTGTTGGCAAATTGCACCATCACATTTGGTTATAAACCATAAAAATTATAAACATTAAAGGCTTGTCTTAATAAGGGATTTCCCAGTTTTCCATCACATTTGGACTGCTTGATTTAATGGCTATTGCTCATTTGTCACCAAAACGGTGTGCCAATTAATTTCAGTGGCATTTTTGGGAGGACTGTAGAATGGTCTGGGGTATATGTTTTCTCTGTCTAGTATTAGGATATCATATATATACAGGGGTGTCATTGGGTGTGTGTGGGCCACACCAGGTGATGACACCCTAAGAGAAGGTGACAACGCTACTCCCCAAAAATCTGTCTTTTGGTAGAAATGGGCTGTGGTGTTTGTCTGCATCCCTTCAAAATGCTGGAGCTCAGTATAAGAGATGGGGTAAGTGGGGTGAGGTGCTGTGAGAGGAGAAAAGAGAGGTCCCAGGCTTTTTTGGGGGGGGGCCCTCCTTATCCACTGATTTTTTTGTCCACTGATTCAAGCATCCACAGCTTGAAAATATTCCAAAAATGTATAAATTCCAAAAAGAAAACTTTGCTTTTGCCATTTGATATAAGGGACACTATTTTGCTATGCCATGATATTTCATGGGATTTGAGCATCCATGGATTTTGTTATCCATGGGGGACCCTGGAACCAAACCCCAGTGGATAACAAGGTTCCACTGTAATTTTAAAATGTTATTTTTTGAAAAAAATAATTTTTAATTTTTTCTTCAAAAACATTGCATCTTACCAAATTATCATTTTAACTCCATGAAACCATGTACATGTAAATACTTTTAGGCTGTGTGTTATGATATTAATGTAATGGTATAATTTTAATTTTGCTAGTTGTTTTTGTTGAAACTATAGTCATTACATTCAGTGATATATGAGAATTACGATTTATAAGTAACCTTAATACAAAAAACATTACTAAAGATTCTGCATGGTATGATATGGGAGGAAGTCAAGGGGGGAAATGACACCATAAGTTACTGCACCAGTTGATGCCCATCCTAGTAGTGTTACTTACTCGATGATAGTATAGTAAAGTCCTACAACATCACATTGTTAGACAGGAAGTTTTGCTTTGTTTTTAACTGGTTTTCAAGTCTGCACTGGTATGCTTGTTAACAAAAAAGAATGACAGAAAAAGATGAACTTTTAATTCTTGAGAAAAGAATATCAGCTGGGAACAGTTCCCAGGATACCAGAGCACCTCAGGCCATTGTTACTGTGGTAAAATGTGCAAGAGGAACATCAATTATTCTAGTGTTAATTGTTACAGTGTTGTAGAGTGAGTTTTTACAGTGACAGGGTTTGCAAGACACTAAAGCACCTCAGACCACTGCTATAGTAGCAGGGTGCTCAAGAGTTAAAGCTGGCGTGAGTAAAGTGGCACAGGCTGAGGCCTGCATTGCTGTACTATGGGATCTCATAGGGCTGCATCCCCCTGTGATGCCCACTGAATGTTTTTTTGTTTTTTTAAAAATAACTAAAAAGGGCCTTCTATTATTATTATTATTATTATTATTACTCACCTCTCCGCATGGAGCAAGGTAGGGGACAACAACAATTAACAAACACCATTTAAAACACATCATTTTAAAAAGACAAATAAGATATGGTAGACACATATTAATCCACATTTAAAATTCAAAATTTAAAAAACATCTGGATAAACCTGTCAAAGAGACTGATCTTTAATGCTCTTTTAAACTCAGACAACATATTTATCTGTCAATTTTTTTCCAGCAGGTCACTCCACAGTCTAAGGACAACTGGCAGTGAGAGAAACAGGCAAGAGGGGATGCTTTGCCTCTTCTATGGGGGAAATCCAGGGAAAATATCAGGGTGCTGGGCACAGTGTGCCCCTGCTCCCTTTTAGGAACCTGGAGGGAGTGCCCCATAGACTTCCAGGGCAAGTTGAGGCCCTTGTGGGCAACTTTGTGCCATTTTCTCCTTGGCTTCTGGCAAGTAACTAGATGGTCCTAACCACAAAGGAGAACAAAGCATGGCTACTGTAAATGTAGGGCATTCAAGAAAAATGGAGACCATTTCCAAATAAAAGCTAAAAACACTCATATAAATATAAACTCATTTCATATGGTTTATTTACTCTATATGAGAGCCAGCTTGCATAGTGGTCTGAGTGTTGGATTACGTGTCTGCAGACCAGGATTCGAATCCCTCCACTCAGCCATGAGGGGCACTGGGTGACCTTGGGCAAGTCACACACTCTCAACCTTAAAGGATGGCAATAGGAAACCCCCTCTGAAGAAACTTGCCAAGAGAACCCTGTGATAGCTTCGCCTTAGAGTTGCAATAAGTCAGAAATGACTTGAAGGCACCCAACAATTACAACAGCTGTATTACATATACTGTGTTTTATTATACAAAGGGTTCTTGTCTTGTATCACCCTTGAGATTAACTGGAAGACAGAGGATGGTGGCATGAGCTTTGATAGGCTTGAGCCTATTCCTCAGATGCATGAGGAGAGGAAGCAGGCTCAAGTCTACGAAGGCTCATGCCACCAAGTGACAAAATGCTGCTCCTTTTTGGGATGGAAAAAAAAAGCTGCCCTTTCCGTCATGGTGGTGGCTCTTCTGCACTCCTGTAGCATGCAGTGTCTGAACACCATGCTGCCATAGTGCCACAATGCTGCCCGCTGTCTAGTTGGGTGGGTGGTGTGATGCTGGCTTGGGGGCAGCATTGGGCATGCGTCATCTAAACGCCAGGCCCCCATGCCGCCCTCACGCCGATACTTTCTGCCAGTCTGTTTCAGCCCTTCATCTCAAAGGTACAACAGCTCCCTTTGCATACTCGGTTTTTCCCCAGACTAACACAGCTATGTCTTTGTATTTTATGACATACTCAGTTGTATTTTTCTTGATTAAAATGCCTTGTTGGCTTGCAGAGCATGACCATCTGTTGAAGAGGCTTTGATTGTAAGTTCCTGCATGGCAAGGGGGTTGGACTGGATGGCCCTTGTGGTCTCTTCCAATGCTATGATCTATGATTCTATGAAAAAAAAGTCCTCTGGCTGACAGTTGCCAACCTAGTCCTGGATGATTGAGGTAAATGAAGATTATCACACTATGTCTTATTGTCTGTGAATCGTCCCTGGATCATTGGGGAAGCGCGCACGTATGAATGCCTGGCATGCTTCCTCATCATCATGGAATCATCAAGCTCCCTCTAACATCATGGAATCATTCAGGAAGAGTGACTTTCCTCTTAATGCAAAGTTTCTACACTCCGAGACAGCATCTTCTACTGTCAAATGTTTTCATTTGCTATCCAGCACTTTGCCCTGCTGTATTTTACGTATACATTGCACTGCCTGTACAATGGGATGCACAATGGGGATTGCTTTGTTGTATGCACCAAACATGTGCTAATATGGGACAAGATTATCCTTGAATGCCTGAATTTCTGTGTCCATGTCAAAATTCTGCAAAGGTCTGTAACATTGCCCCTTGCCCTGTGGTGTTGCCTAAAAGGCTGGCATTTTACTAGCCATCAGACAATTTATTATCTAGACAAAAGATATAGCAAAAAAAAAAAAAAAAAAGTCTGAAGCCATGTCACAAGCTCTGTCCATACCATTTAAAAACAAATCATATATGCATAAAGAAATATAACAGCTGGATCAGTGCTAATATCACGAAACTGAAATTACTCATCATTTTGGTGTCCTAACTTGTCATGTGGCTAAAATCTTTTGTGTGTGTTTTTAACCAACACACCCAATAATGTATATCTTATCTGTATTTGCATCAGATATCTGTGGATGCAGTTCTGAATCCATTCACTGGGGAATGATTCACTTGATTTCAGTGGAGATAACAGGAACAATTTCATAACTGTGGTCCAGTGGCTGTTGGTTTTCCCTGTGGTTGGTGAAGTAGAAAACACATCTTGGTCAGAAGTAACAAGCAGAGTCAGATAGGATTCACTGAGCCACTCCCTCACCAGTCTCCTTCATGCACTCCAAATCTCAGCTCAAGGGAAAAAACAAAACAAAACACTTACCTCAAAATTAGAAATATTCCTGGAAAAGTGCCTGGGACAGCTGGCTTATTCTCTCTCTCATCTCTTTCTTTCTTCTCTCCCCCCCCCCCCCTTCGCATATACACTTGTCCCTCCACATTTGCTGGGGTTTGGGGCACAGGACCCCCGTGAATGTGGGAAAACCACAAATAAAAAAACTCTATGTTTTTACCTGAGATAACATCTCTCTAGGAATCTCTAGGTCCTCCAGAGCAAGTCTGTGCTCAACATCTGCCAGACATTGGGCATAAAATTGTGCTGGAGGAGCTATAAATGTGTTCTCTCTAGCAGACTCTAGGTCTTTCAGTGCAACTTTTGGTCAAAGTTGACTATAGAGTCGTGCTGGAGGACCTAGAGAGTAATCCATGAATAATCGAATGCTCAAAATAAAAGCCACAAATATGGAGGGACAGGTGTACACACATTCACCGACACACTGCTTCTACTTCTGATGGTTTTTGCTAACCAGAGATATATCTGTTGTTTTCAAGCTGCACTGGCCAGATATTTTTTAAGGGCATTTGATGGGTTGTTGGAAATGATGTGCAAATTATGTGTGATGGCTACTTTCTTGCCTTTTTCTAAACCCTTTTGGGACCAGATGCCTGTGAGCAGGGAGCATTTTTATTAGTTTTTGTTTTTCTGGCATTCAAGCAGTTCTCCATCTGCTTCCTTCTTTTCCTTCCCTGTCCTGTACCTGGAGGAAAAAACAGAGAAAGGAAAAGAAGCTCTTAGAATGATTGGAATGTCTGATAAATGTTAGCCTGGGTGGGAACTTTTGTCAGCTAGTGGCTGTAAGGGTTATAGTAAAAGTGTGTGTCTTTACTTTTTGTTTGTCTTCAGCCACTTCCTGGAGTGGCTTCAGAATACATTCCTGCCAACTACATTTGCTGGAGCATTGCATCACTTGAAGGTCCAGGTGGATTAGGAAGTAGCAGAGAATGTCTTGGGTTGCTGTGGAAAGCATTAGACCCTCCTTTTATAGAAGAAATAACTCCCATTACCATCTATAGCTGAGGAGAAAGGAAGCTAATGGCTTCCATGACAGAGCAGTTGTGAATCCACTATGCAACTTATTCTGAACTTTAAATGAGCTATCCAGGGTTCTGAACAGATTGGAGGTAGCATTTTGGGTGGATTCTTTAAGTCCATGCTAAAACCTGGAGTGGATTCATTGTCCTTCTGACATGAAATCCACCGTCTTTGCCACTGGTTAAGGTTAGTGGCCACACCTAACATTCATTACAGCATTATTACTTTACGGTACATTTTGACATCAGTGACAGCAAGTTATTTCTTTCAGGATCTGCAATGTGTCCCTTTCAAAAGTAACTTTTCAAGCTCTGCTTCCTCCCATGTGAGACTAGTCTTTCCTTAGCATGGGTGTAACTACGTGGGATGGAGGGGGCTAAATAAGGGCATCCCCCCACAAGAATTCTGCCCTGTCAAATGAAACTTTCCTTTAGCTTCCAGATCTCTAGCAATGTAGCAGTTCAAAATTTCAGGAATCGTTTTGAAACAGACATCCAAAGAAAAGATGCAGGCAAAGTTACTGATGGTGCAAATACAGTTGGCCCTCCTTATCCATGGATTTTTTATCCACAGATTCAAGCATCCACAGCTTGAATTTTTTTTAAAAAAGTGTAAATTCCAAATAGCAAATCTTGACTTTGCCATTTTATATAAGGGACACCATTTTCCTATGCTATTGTATTTAATGGGACTTGAGAATTCATGGATTTTGTTATCTACAGGGGGTCCTGAAACCAAACCCCAGTGGATAACAAGGGCCCATTCTATAAAAGTTTGGAATATAAATGATTTTCATTGTTTCACTCTGCAATGCTAGAAATTAGGGGACTGGAAGACATTTTCATTGAGAGACAGAATTCTTATGGGGGAGTAAGACTCTCATTTTGCCCTCTCTGTAGCTACATCCCTGCCCTGGAGCCCAGCTATCCAAGGAAACACTGAAGATAGAGCCATTTATTGGGTTTGCTGCCACACTGAAGAATTAATGCAGTTTGACACCGATTTAATTGTCATGGATCCCTCCTATGGAATCCTAGGATTTGCAGTCTCTTGTGGTACCAGAGCTCTCTGAAAGAGAAGGCTAAATATCTCACAAAATTACAAATCCCAGAATCCCATAGCATTGAGCCATGCAGTATCAAATTGCATTAATTCTGCAGTGTAAATGCGGCCTCAAACACCTGGAAACTGATGTACAATGGGCCCTCCACATTCACTGGGGTTAGGGATGCAGGACCCCCATGAAAGTGGATAAACTGCAAATAAATCTCCCCCCACTTTTATTTTATCTGAGAGAACACCTCCCTCGGATTCTCTAGGGAGATTATCACACTAGGTACAGAGCGTTGCCCAAGCATCATTAAAATGGGGCAGAAGTGTCACGGTGTGATCATGCCTGGTGCTTCTAAACTGAAATGAAAGTGTTATCATCATGGAATCATCGCCGGAGAAGCTCTTTTTTTCTTATTAACAGATTAATCCGTTAATAAGAAAAGGGCTGCTTCCCTGACAATTTCATGATGTTTCCATGACGATAACACTTCCATGTCAGTTTAGAAGTGCCAGGCATGATCACACCATGACATTTCTGCCCCATTTTGATGACATTTGGGCGACGATGACACCACATGTGATAATCTCCTAGGTCCTCCAGTGCAACTCTTATGATCAGCATCCACTAGAGGTTGACTATAGAATTGTACTGGGGGACCTACAAATGCCTAGAGAAGTCTTCCCTCTAGGACTCTTCAGGTCCTCCAGTGCAACGTCTGGTGGAAGTTACCCATAGACTCTGGAAGAAGGGCAAGATATAAAAGTGCTGAATAAACAAATAGACCTAAATCCGATTGTTAATTCCATCAGGAGCAACCCCACTGAATCAAGGAATGTTAGGTAAATGTTTACTTACCCATTAATCCAATTAATTCAATGGGCCTCACTTGGCTAGAACTGGCAGGTGGATTTTGGCCATCAATATTATTTATATTTTTAGCCCACACTAGATAAATAGCAAAAGCTGGTAATGTTAACTGGGTTTACAGAGATATTGATGTAAAATTTACTTTTTCCTAGAGTGTCCACGTATAAGACATGATTATTCTTATAACAACCTTTTAGGGTTGTTGTAAGGATTATAACTAGATAATTCATGTGAAGAAACAGGAGCTCTTGAAAGCATGACACAAGTGTACGTGAACAGCCTTAGAAATCTTTGCTGATATCTTTTCAATAGTAATATTATTTTTTCTTTTTAAAAATGAATAAAATTAATTAGGCATTCAAGTCTTTTTGGTGCTGACCCAGTTACTGTTAGGAATAGGTCCATTTTAGATCTATACTACAACATAAACACATTGTATTCCTCCAGGTATTGCATTCTCTGTGGTGACAGTCTTGCAAACTACCAATTACTGTGGACTCAGTTGAGCAAGTTAGTTATCTCACTAACTCCATTGAAGTGTTTGTGTTTTTCCACAGCTCTGCTGATTCAGCAAGATTACTCAGACCAAGCAGTTTCTAGGACTGAGATTTAAAATCCATCACAGACTGAATGAGGGGAGAGGTTTAGAGAAACCAATGTAAAATCTAGCAGCATAGATGACAAAGGTATTTTAAAATATAATCACACATGTACTAGTAACTTGCACAGTTCACTGTGCAGTGACTTGTGCATTATGATTGGTTTAGCAACATAAATAATAAAACATTAATAGCTAAAATGCAAACAAGGTCTAATAATACATCAAGCTGGCTTTCTTCTGTACAAATTGTTTTCTGCATTTGTGCCATATCTTTCAACATCTCTAGAGAAGCTTAGAGAATCCACATTCCCACCCACTCCCAATTGTCTAGGTAAAAGTTCGTGCTGATAAAAAGTATGGGGGGAGTTTAGTACTGCCAGACTTCTCAAATAACACTGTAGGGCCCTATCCCATTTTAATAGCAATCTGAAGATAAGTTCAGACAATAGGCAGAAGCAGGAAGACAACTGTGCTGGAGGTTTAGCACTTGGGTTAACTTCACTAGACAGTGCTTTGGGGCTGAGGTTTGTTGGAGGTTAGTCAGATCTGAATTCAGCAGCAATTAACCAAAGGTAATGCTAAAAAATCTTGCACTATTCAATTAGTCAGTGAGAACGGAATTCTAAAGGTTAGCCTGGTAATGTTCCAGCTGAATGGCAAATACTTTTTAAATCTCAGACACAATCTCACAGGTGAAATCCATTCTACAAGCAGAACTTCTTCATAGTCAAGCATTCAGAGAATTCCCTCCACCACATCTGGTGATGTGATGGGCCCTGCATCATGGCCTTTGTCAATGCAAGAGGTTTAACAAGATATCAGTACCTATCTGAGGCATGCATAATTGACATCACGCAAACACTGGGTGCTCTGTCAACATCTGAGAAACTCAGTAGGCTCACTATTGCCTTGCTGTGAATTATGCTTGTTTGAAGTGGGACAAATTTCTTCCCTTTAATTAACTATAGTTTTAAAATATCCACATGCATACATTTGGCCAGTGAGCCACCACAGCCATCTATTGAGAATGCATATTACTACCGTCCTTATTCCTACTCTTTTCCCTGCTGTCACTCATTCAGAAGATGGCATTTACAAAGTGGGGACAGGTACTCTTACAGCCACAAGTTTTTGCTAGATTCATTTATCTGTTTTTTTTTTTAATTATACTCCATTCCTGGGGTAGCTTGCAATAGCATTTCTTAATCCGATATGGGAACCAAAGGGAGCTAAAATGCCCTTCCAGAAAACCCAGAAAAACTCAAAAAAGCTAATTTTTGAATAGCTGATTGTGGCATTCTGGGATTCATAGTCCAAAAAGAGTAGCTTTTCAAAGCTCTGCCCTCAACTCTGTATGACAAATGGTGTAATATATGCAGGAAACCTCATTGTAGAAGGGAGACCAGAATGGACAATGGCTGGGGACAGCCTGATCTTGATGCACTTTTGTAGTTTTTTCCATGGTGATTAGACAATTAAAAAAGAGAGTGAGAGATCACTGAATGCCAAAATTGGTTTTTATCCATTTCCAATTTCTGTGTATAGTTCTGAAAAATGGACAGTGAAGAAGGCTGACAGGATGAAAATAATCTCAACTGAAATGTGGTGAGGGAGGAGAGTTCTATGGATGCTCAAAAACATAAATAAATGGATCTTAGAGTAAATCAAGGCTGACTTCTCCCTAGAAGCCAAGGCTAACATACTTTGGATATATCATGAGATGACATGACTTATTAGAAGAGATGGTAATGCTTGGTAAAGTGGAAAGCAATAGGAAAAGGGGAAGACATTACAGATGGATTGACTCAGTCATAAAGCCTAGGGCCCTGAGTTTGCAAAACCTGAGTAGGGCTGTAGATGATCAAGGATCCTAGAGGTCTTGCATTAGTAGGGTCACCATAAATCAAAACCAACTTGACAGCAACAACTACAACTATAATAAATTAAAATGTGATCACGGTATGTTGCACATTGGAGTCCTATTGCTTTTGTTTGTTTACCATTCACTGCTCTTTGATTTTGGCTGTAAAATCAGATAACAGAAACGTGTGGGTGCAGATCACAAACAGAACACTGAATGTGCTGCAAATTATGCCACTGCGATGGAGGACAGGAGGTGGACAAACTTTAGAATATGCATCAACTGAGAATGTTGTGCAGCTGAGATGCATGGCTTGGAAGTGGACATACTTTTAAAAATGCATCACCTAAAAACTCATTGGAGCAACAGCCTTATTGCTGTTCATTATTATACAAAAGTTCTGCTGATGATCCTACACAAGCACACATGACCAGGGCTGCGCTGCAGAAATAATGCAGTTTGACCATAGATCAATGCTATGGAATCCTGAGATTTGTGGTTTCTTGTGGCCCCAGAGATCTCTGGCAGAGAATACTAAATATCTCACAAAACTGCAAATCTCAGGATTCCATAGCATCTAGTCATGGCAGTTAAAAAGGTGCCAAGCTGCATTATTTCTGCAGTATGGATGCAACATGATATCCTGAACTAAACCAACGAGTTGATGTTTTAGTTTTGGGGACCCAATAGGCAGAAAATGAAGAACAGTGAACTATGTTTACAAGGAACAACTGCATGCACCCGTTTTGTGCCCAAACCACCCTTGCACCATATAACACCTTTTGAGTGGCTGATCTCTCAGGAATTAAAGATTGAAAGTCCTAGCTCTCCTGAACTCTCTCAAAAAACATATAATAGGTCAAATCCTATGATCTTCATCACCAAAGGAATAAATACTATTCATGGAATATCTTATCTTCCTCTTCTCTTGCAGTGCTCCCAATGTGTAATCCTCCAGAGCTGGGGTGGACACACTCAGCCAATTTTCCCGTATCTTGTGCTCCTTTTTTTTCTAGTTGAATTTTTATTAACAAAACATAAAACATTCAGACCATATCTACAATAAAAATATACAAATAGACAAACAAACAAGTGAAAAAGCATAAACACAAATCGCACCTAAACACATCATCATCATTACCTATCTAGAAAGCTTAGACATCCACATTAATTCAGTCACTCAAGACATAACATTTTGCTTCCTCCCTGTTTTCAATAGGGTCTCAAATAAATGTCATAAGTATACCTTTTACTTAGTTCACTCTAATTTTTGACATAGCTCTATCTTACATGTGTATTGGATCTGACCAGACTGATGCTCTACCTGTTTTTTCCCCCTCCTGGATTATAGGAGCTACTAGGGCTGGGTTCTCTTTAACATGCAGATTTTTTGCTGATCTCAGGTAGTTATACAGCCTGCCCCAATCCTTGTTGAATTTTTCTATTGGTGCATCTCTTAAGAATAGTGTGAGTTTGTAGCATTCCATCCAACTGTAAAGTTTCATTTTCCATTCCTGGATGTCTGGGATCTCCATCTCCTTCCATGTTCTTGCATATAAAATCCTGGCTGATGAAATCATATAGTACAGGATTTTCCCAAATTCATTTTCAAACTTCATATCTGTCATTCCTAGAAGGAGGACTTTTGGTTGCTTCTTCAATTTAATCTGTAAAATCTCTGCAATGGCTTCGAGGATGGTTGACCAGTATTTATTGGCTTTTTCGCAATGCCACCACATATGAAGCATTGTCCCTTTTTCTTTTCGATATTTCCAGCATCTGTCATCTGAGTTATAAATTTTGCTGATTCTTTCAGTGATCAGATACCACCTGAATTGTATCTTGTAATAGTTTTCTTTCAAATCCATGGATAGAGAATATTTTTGCCTTCTTTGCCAGTTCTGTTCCCATTCTGATAATTGAATATTTTCTCTAAATTCTTGGGCCCATTTGACCATGCAGTCCTTGATTAGTTCACTCTCCATTTCTCTCTTAAGTATTGAAATGTATAGTTTAGAAATAATTTTATCATTTTCTTCTAGCAATATTTTTACCAGTTCAGACTGGTCCTTCGTAAATCCTTCTATTTTGCTGTCAACTTTATATCTTTCTTTCATCTGACTGTACTGAAATCAATGTACATTGTGTCCTGCTTCATTCAGATCTTCTCTTGTTTTCAGTATAATCCCATGCTTTTCATTTATTGTCAGAATATCTGCATATTTTAACCATTTACCTTCTGAAATGCTTTCAGTATGGTGAAGTGCCTCTGTTGGAGATGCCCAAAGAGGTATTTTTTTGTGTTATGTGTTTTCTGTACTTGCACCAGACTCTTAAAAGTGCTTTTCTTATAACATGATTTTCAAATTCTTGATTTGCCCATACCTTGTTGTAGATTAAATATGCATGCCAGCCGAAGCAGTTACCTGTGGCTTCTAGTTGTAGTATTTTTTTGTTTCTTAAAAGTATCCACTCTCTCAGCCACTCCAGGCAACATGCATCAAAATAAAATTTTAAATGAGATAATCCTAGTCCTCCTCTTGAGATACTGTCTTGTAATAGTTTCATTTTATTCTGGGTTTTTGGCTGGCCCATATAAAATCAAAAATATCCCTTTGCCATGAAGCAAATGGTTTTTCATTTGTGAGCATCGGGATATTTTGGAAAAGAAATAGTACCTTTGGGAGGACTGACACCTTAATTGTTGCTATTCTCCCCATTAATGAAGGCTTCAAATTTTTCCACTTATTCAGATCTGTCCAGATTTCTTGCCAAAGCTTTGAATAGTTATTTTTAAACAACTCAGTAGTAAATGTAATGCCCAAATATTTGATCTTTTTCTCCAATTTGAAACCTGAATTTTTTTCTAATTCTTCTTCCTCTCCTTTTGTAAGGTTCATCGACAATATTTTTGTTTTTTCCTTGTTTATACAAAAACCTGATACTATACCAAAATTGTTTAATTTTTTATTAACATCTGTATATTTTGTAGTGGGTTAGCCAGGTATATTAGCTTATCATCAGCATACAGTTTCAGTTTATGCTCATTGTCTTTTATCTTTACTCCTGAAATGTTTTGTCTCCCCTTAAGTCAGCTGCCAGTACTTCAAGTATTCATTGTAAATAATAAGGGGACAAAGGACACCTTTGTACCCCTCTGGACAGGTATTGACTTCATCTTTTCTCCATTTAGAACAATTTTGGCATTTTGTTCCATATAGAGGCTTTTTATTGTGTTAACAAATTGCTCGCCAAATTGCATTTTTAAAAATGAAGACAGCATAAAGTTCCAATTCAAATTGTCAAATGCCTTCTCGGCAGCCATAGTCAACTCTCCTTGACTGACTCTCATAAACCTGACAGAAACATCATTCACTTGCACTCCAATCCTCAGTAGAATAGACCTCCTTCCCCTATGCAGCTAATGCCCAGTAAAGTAGGGGTTTGGGGGGGGGGTAGATACAATTGTGATAATAGTATTTCCATTATGACTAAATAGAGATTATAAAAACAAAATAATTACAGCTAACTAAAGCTCGTTAACTGTTTCATAATCATGAGTGCTACACTAGTATTCATTACTGTGACACTATTGACACAGTTGTAACTCCCCCTGCCACCAACTTTATCAGGTACCAACTGTACGGGGAAAAGGAGATCCATTCTGTTAATGTTTCAAGCACAGATGAAAGATGTTTCCATCAGGTTTGGGGAGTCAGGCCAGGAGAGGTTACTTAGTTAAGTATATGTAACTAAGTAGCTAATATAGGATTCAGTGGCAGCACTAGGCTTGGCATCACCCGGTGTGACAACTTATGGAGTCACCCCCCCCCCCATCAACCTACTACTACACCACACCACACAGAATCCTTAGTAAAAAAAATTTCTAATGTAAGTCATAAATCGTGATTCTCATATATCACTGAATGTAATAGCAACATGTGTGACATAAAATACTAAGAAAATTAATATTATACCTTTAAATTACAATATCATACATAAAGCCTATATGTACATAGTTTCATGTGGTTAAAGTGAAAATCTAGTAAGGTGTAATGCTTTTAAAGAAATTTTTAAAAGAAGAAATCATAAAAAAAAATTAAACTTTAGATGTTAATTTTTTAAAATTTTAATAGAAAAAACTCTGAGGCCATTGAGCCTTACCCAATTCACACCATCTCTTCCACTGAGTTCCAGCATCTCAAAGGGACACAGGCCAGCATCACAGCCCATTTCTACCCAAAGGTAGATGTTTGTGGAGCGGTGATGTTACTTGGTGTGGTCCACATCCCCCTAATAATGTCCCTACTAAAAGGATTCCAGCTAGAATATGAACAAAGAAAATATGAGTTCTAGGTGTGAATGATTTTCAGTGTCTCACTCTCTGTAATGCTAGAAATTTGGGGACAAAGGAAAATTGGGGGAGGGCAGATTTCTTACTTGACCTCATTACACCCCTCTCCATAGCTACAAACCTCATTGTAAGGGATCATAAGAGAAACCAGCCATGATGGTGCAGAAATCCACAACTAAAGAACCTGTGAGAAATGTCCTCTGTTTAAAAGTCTCCATCAATGGATTGTCCACAACCTACTAAAGGGAAGATCATTGCTGTTTTCAGAGTACCGGGAGTCTCCTCAGATCATTGATGTTTTTATTAAAATCTTAAAATCTCAGATGAGACTAACACTATGTAAGAAAGTGAAAGAGTAGCATTTGTATTTACTCTAGCAAAAATTAAGACATTTTTGACATGGGTGCTTTGAGATGTGGCAGCAGTAATTTTAGGGTTTGAGAGCACGCAGCAGCCACATGCTCCCAGACCCTAATATGTATGGACACCGGCATCATGGCGGCCTCCCATCCATACGGGGGCTGCCATGATGCCACTGTTGCTGTACAGTGACCAGATCTCGCTGGCAGGAAGTGGTGTCATGGCGGCGCCCCTTCCTGCTTCCTGCATTGCAAAAAAGAAGCTGCTCTAGGCGGCCCCTTTTTTGTGGCTCATCTGTGCTGCAGCATGGGGATGTTGCAGCACAGACACAGGGCAAAGATGGCCGGCACAGAGCCATCCATGTGTACTGCCCCTTTGAGACCAAGTGTTTTTAGTGGATGTGTGAAATTTATCCTTAAAGTTTCATTTGGTGTGTGTGTGTGTGTGTGTGTGTTTAAAGTATGGAACAGCCTTCAAAATAATGTAAAACTTGTGTGCTGAACTCTTCTACTGAAAGAAATTGAGCTTAAAATACTGTACTTAACTCTGGTTGATTCATGTTTTAAATCTTGGTATATATTGAAAATATTATAAATCACATGGGAAATGGTATTACAGAAATTGTTTCACTTAAATGCATTATTTCTTTTTTAACTGCTTGGGTTTTGGCAGGGGTGTCACGAGGGAGGGATATACAGACTACACCAGGTGGCACCCTAAGGGGAATGACACCACTGTTCTTCAAACACTGGCCTTTTGGCAGAAACGGGCTGTGGTGTTCTCTTGCATCCCTTTAAATCTATGAAGAGACAGTGTGAGTGAGAAGAGGCTCAGTGGGAGGAGAGGAGAGGCCCCAGGTTTTTTTAAAATATTACTTCTAAAATTTATTTTAAAAAACCATATCTTACCAAAATTTCACTTTAAACACATGAAACTATGTACATGTAGGCTCTACATATGATGTTGTAAATTAAAGGTATAATTTTCATTTTGCTAGTTGTTTATATCACAACTATTGCCATTACATTCAGCGATATATGATAATTATGTTTTATAAGTAACATTAGTACAAAAGCATTACTAAGGATTCTGTATGGATTGGTATGGGAGGAGGTCAATGTGGGGTGTGTGTATGACACCATGAGTTACTGCACTAGGTGATGCCAACCCAGGTGACACCACTGGGTTTGGGGTTTTTGTTTTGTTTTGTTTTTTTGCTTAGGTGGTTGTGATAAATCTGTCTAGAAAGCACAGCTTGCTTCTTTGAGCAGTGGCATCCTCACCCCTGGTGTCACCAGTGTGCAGGGCAGGACTTTTTGGAGTGGGGCTTCTGTGGGATGGATCCTGGAGACAGCAGCTGCAATGAGGTTTGTGGGTAGCACACTCAGCCTTCTTTGCTGCCACAACATCATTCTCCTCATGAGGAGAACAAGGCCACAGCAACGAGGTGTGCGGGGAGCTGACTAGGTGTCAACCTTCTTCTGGGGTGTTACCAGATGTGGGCCTCTTCCCCTGTACTCCCCAAATGATGCCACTGCCTTAGAGTGTACTAGGTAGGTATGGTTCTTCGAAATCTTTCAGTGGAATTTTGGGTTAAAGGGATAAAGGCTGGTATCAGAGGCAACTGTAGAGAACCAGCAGTGGAAAAGTCCTTTCCAAAGAGGTTTTATTGATTTGTTTTTTAAATTTTCATTTTTCTAAATGAATTTATTATTGTATTTATTCTTAGAATTTTTATACCAGCTTTCAGGTTAGTTCTCACAAGGTAAATCAGCAGTCAGTCTTATCTCTTTCCTCCTGAAGACAATGCACAAAGACAAGGTTTCTTCATTGCCAAAGTAGTTTCATTCCAAACAGTGGCATTGTAGCCATATGTTGAGATAAGCTGAGGAGAAGCTCTGGCTTATGGACTTAATATGTTCTGGCTTATGGGCCCAATATGCTCCATATGTATGCTTCATGGAGTTTCTTCAGGAGGTCAGTGTAGTTTCTTCTGCCTGAAAAGGTTATGTATAGAAAGGTTTGCAAAAAGGGAAAGTTTTGTATTGAAGATATTAGAAAGACCACCTCTTCACATATAACCATGACCAAAATGTGAGATGCTAAGCATAGACCATGGTGTAAGTGTGTGGACTCTGACAGGCCAGCTTTGTGAGTAGTCAAGACAGGCTGTGAGACTGAATACTGAACATATTTTTGAAAGCCCTTAGACATCTTTGATGGTTTTTTAAAATTGCTTTTGAAATTGTTTTTACCTTTTTTTATATAAAAAATCCCCCAATATCCTATTGAACATGAATCTGAGGGATCTGATGGCAAAAAACCCCAAAAACAATTGATACATTTATTTAATAACAGATAAATAGTTAGGTAAATAAAACCTAACATTTTGACATAACTCATTAATCCTCATCACTTACTGAAATGAAATCTAAATCTAAACTCAAGAGGATAGAAAATATGTCCCTCCCCTGTTGACTTTCACCTACTTATTCTCCCCTTTTCTCTGTGGCCCCATTCAGACTCACCTTTTTGCACTGGATAGAACTGGGCAGAATTGGGTCTCCAACTCCCAAATCTCTCCGGAAGCAAGTGCCCACTAAAAATCAGGGTAATTAAATCCTGAATGCCCTTGCGGCTCTTCCGGAGAGGAATCGGTTTAAAATGAAGGCACCAATGCTTGTCAATCAAATTCTAGTTCCGTATTCGTCAGGTGACATTTCCCGCAGCCATTGGTCAGCCATTGGGCAATCGGAAGTGTGCTTTCCTCCCTCCTTTTTTTAAAAAAAACACCAGGTGCCAGTATGTGCAGATGCTGTCAAATTTAAAAACCTCCAGATGTGTGTGTGTGTGTTGTGTATTTGAGTCACTACAGATTATGAATCTTCCCCTGCCTGCCTCTGTTTTCAACTCCAAAATTCAATCTAATGCCATCTCTGCATCCTGCATCCTACCTCCTTGCCACCCCAGAATGCC